>NC_138052.1:96423462-96920962 GCF_964194185.1 Rhinolophus hipposideros
AGTGTGGGTTCCACTCACTCCCAGCACTTGGGGGTTTAGCTACTTTGAGTAAAAAGCTTCTTGACAAGAGTCTCAGGTAGGTCACATGTTTGACACCCCCTGTGGGTCAGGGCAGCCTGCCTTGTTTCCCTCCACTTTTGGGATATATTCTCTGCCTTTCCTTCAAATACAGGTGCTCTGGACTGAGTTCCCAGAAACTCAAATAAGCACACAGACTAACAAAAAACTAGAGGTCTGCCGTTTCAGCAGTTCCCTGGACAGAGCACACAGCAAGACAGGTGAGGTCCCTCCAGAGACTCACAGGTGGGTCACTATTGGCTGAACTATGTCAGTGTCATTTAGGATGGGGGACACTTACATAGAATAAGCATGAGCCACAGGGAGTCCCCAGCTTACAATGCTCTGAGTTCAGTCAATATTTCAACAATTCGTTTGGGGAAATGTCTCTTCTCTGGACAAAACGAAACGTATGTCCCTGAAACGTATGTCCCCCCAGAAGCTGTGAATGTGACCTTATTTGGAAAAAGGGTCTTTGCAGGTGTAATTAAGGATCTCAAGATGAGATCATCCTGATTAGGGTGAGCGCTAAATCTAAAGGCAAGTGTCCTTAGAAGGGAAGAGAGGGGAGAAGACATATAGAGAAGGTCAGTTGAAGACAGAGGCAAAGATTGGAGTGACGCATCGACAAGCCCAGGAGTATGGAGGGTTGCCAGCAGCCCCCAGAAGCCAGGAGAGAGGCCTGGGACAGATTCTCCTTCAGAACTCCAGAAGGAAGCTACCTTCACAACACCGTGATTTCAGACCCTGGCCCCCAGAACTGTGAGAGAATAAATTCTTGTTGTTTTAAGCCCCCCCAGCTTATGGTGACTTGTTATGGCAGCCACAGGAAGCTAATATACCTCCCAAGATAAGCTTTTACTGCCCACTGACATCCAGCACTCCCTTTAATCTTAGTCTCATTTTGCGGCTGGGGTATAATTATATACACCTGCCAGTGAAACTTAAGATTTAAATAAACTTGATGTTCACCTGATGCTGACCTTCCAGAGGTGTTGCCCTTGATGCCAAAAGAATAGTAGTACCTGAAAGCACCGGGGAGTGCCAATGTGCAAGGGCACTCTGTTTTAAAAAGGAAGAAATGGAAGGTGATGGAACAAGACTCCTGAGGACAAACCTCTAAAAAGTGAAGGGAAATTTGCACGACTGTCACCACCTGTCGTGCGGGGTGTCAGGTGGGGTCTCTGGTCCCGCTCCCCACATAAGAACACAGAACATGGTGAGGCCAAACAGGAACACCCACGGAGCCATAGGTAGGGGAGTCATACCACTCTATTCTCCCCGGCGGCACCCGCCTCTCTGCAATCCGCTCTTGCTAGCTCCCATCTCTGCTAGCGTAGCCACAGCAGTTATATTAGTGGCCAATGGCTCACTGGTTACAGCTGACGGCCAACTAGCCACAGCTGATGGCCATCCAATCACAGTTGATGGCCATTTACTACCTGAGTCAGCACCTTTCCACGTGAGGCCGAGAGCCGGGAAACTTTTTGGGGCTCTGTCCCCACACCACCTTTCCTGATGCTGGTCACACACTGTGGGTTCTGTGGTGATGCTGGTGGGCAATGTATGGCATGAACGCCAAGCTTGGCTATGTCAGTAAGTAAACTCTGAAACTCTGTAACATGACAGAGGTTTCTGTCCAGCTCACGTTGAGCACCTTGCCTCTCCTGGACGAGGTGACTTAGGTTTTCAGGCTGCTCCCATTGGGCACCTCAGTTATCTTAGAGTCATTGCTTTCAGTCCCACGGAGGGGAGGAAGAGAGTGGAGAAGGGACCTCCTCTCGGAACTGCCCATTTCCACTCAGGGTACATTGGGCAGTATTGGTGGCATGGCCTCGTGTCAATCCATGCACATGAGTGTGCCGGGCGCAGAGAGACTGCCTCAGTGGGAATGGGAGGAACCAGGAGGGGGTGTGCATGGACTGTCAGTCACCCTTGCCTTGCCTACTGCCATGCAGCCAAACAGCTATCCCAAGGCCAGCCACGTACCTTAAGGTTCTGTAAATTATGTGGATCTTCTTGGACCCCAGAAAGTTCATGGCTACTGAGGGATAGCCTGGAAATGTGACAGATTGAGTTTCCGGCCTCACAGTAAGTCTCCTGAATACCTGGGGCCACAGCAGCAACCAGCTGGTATCGACGTGCCTCACCACGCGCCAGCAGAGGCCATGCAACATTCACTTCGTGGAGGTGACTCTGTGCATTTTCTGGGTCCCCTCCTGGCACAAAACATGCATTTTCCTCTGTCCTGTTCACAATCTACACTGGACCCACAAGTGTAAGTGCATTCCATTCCATCTTCTATAATGAGGAAAGCATGGCTTCCTTCCTTGCTGCTCAAAGTGCGGTCTGCTGACCAGCGGCACCAGCAGCACCGGACAGCTGGTTGAAATGCAGGTGGCTGGGCCCTACTGAGACCTAACAAGTGAGACTGTGCATTTTGGCAAGTCCCCAGGTAAGTCCTATGCACATTACCGTTTGAGGAGCAGTGGTCTATAGAATTCGTTAATTCCAGAGTATGTTGACGAAATGGTAGATGAATGTTTAACTTGAATGGTCTTGATAATAATCTTAAGGGGTACCAGACAGACAAGAGTTAACATGACCTTGAGAAGACATACAAAGGCCTGTGTGCACAGAGAGCAAGAACAGCTCAGAAACTCAAGGCTCAGAATTCTTTTCACAGCCTCTTGAGTCCTTGAACAAATCATAGTTAGAACGCGGTCCTTCCTAGAATGCGAGAGTGCAAAATGTGCAAAATGTGGATATTTAAGCACTTTCACTTGAGTAAAAGCCTGACATTGGGATAAGGGTCCTGAGCTTACTGCCAGGCTGTTGGCAGAGCAATAGGTAGAGACACAGAAAGGCTGTTCTGGAATCAATACATATTCTTGGGAGTGTGATTACCTCTGATCTGAAAAATGAACAAAGGAATTATAGAAATCATGGTTAATAGCATCGGGCTGACTCTTTGCTCTCAGACCTGTTCAACTCTTGCGTTTTCCCAAAGCAAGTGTGACTTGGTACTCGAGAGCCCAGCTGCAGCATTGAAAGCAGATAACACCAGCTCGAATAGAGTCGTCACTAATAACAATTAAATATGCTTGAGATACCGTTGTCCTGGACTGTTCAGATGTAGCAAGGTCAGACGAGCACTCTGCTGGGTACAAAAGTAAACTGCTACAATTTATTATTTTACCAGCTGAATAGAAATCAATGTGTGGATAAGGATCCTTGGGGCGGGTCCCAATGACCTATCAGATGAGGTATAAATTTTGGTTTTTGTTTTGCAATTTTTTAAATTGAGATATAAGTTATGTAATATAACATTCATGGTCTTAAAGTAGACAATTCTGTGGGTTGTAGTATATTCACACTGTTGTGTAACCATTACCATTGTCTAATTCTAAACCATTTCCACCACCCCCCAAAATAACCCCATATCCATTGGCGGTCACTCCCCATGCCCCACCCTCACCCCCTGCCACTTTCTGTCTTGTGAATTTGCTTGTTCTGGGCATCCCACGTGAATAGAACCACACAGTATTGTTCTGTGTATGGCTTCTTTCACTGGCATAGTGCTTTCAAGAGTCATCGATCTTGTGTCAAAACTGCAGCCAGCATCTTCCAGGGGGACACCTGTGTGCATGCTTTCTTGGCTGACCTCGGCCCTCCAGGTGAAAGCCACCATCCTAGAGGAATCAGAGTGATGTGATTCCTCTGATTCATGCACAAGGCTTTCTGGGGTCCGTCGTGATGCAGAGCCAATGTCTGGCAACTCTGGAGGAATGAATGGCTTCGACACTTATGTCAGGGAGCAGCAGCGTGACACCACTGGGGAATTACCAGCCCCCAGTCAGGCCCTGTGATGTAACAGGCCCCAGGTACATGGTGTGCACTTAGATTTTAGAGGGGCTGGTCTGGAGAGCTCTGTGACATCTTTCTGAGCTGCGGTGGTGGGGACACTGCACCAGTTACCGACTCATAACCTGCACCGCCCACCCCATGCCCGGCCCTGCCTCAGGTGAGTGCACGGGTTCTGAGGTCAGACTGCCGAGACTCAAGTTTTCCCTCTGCTTAGTAGCTCTGTGACCTGGCAGGACACCCAGCATCTCCAAGCCTTGTTTTGCACCTGTGAAATGAGGGTGACGACAAAAACAGCCCTTATCCCATAATGTTTATTATGAGGTGTAAATAGTAAATACCTAATGTATTGTAAATACCTAATGTATTTAGTTCAGTGCTTGGCATTCGGTACGTGGTCACCAATTATGATGATGATTTTCTATTTATCTACCTATTTACCTGTCCGACTATTGGAGGTGCCGGTAGGATGAACATACCTACCTCATATCCTCTCAGAAAGGATTCCAAGAAATGACTGTGAAGTGCTTGATTCATTGTCTAGCATAAAACCAACACTCCATGAATGGTAGCAATTAATATTATTTCTTTTGAGAGTATGAGTGCTGGTAAAGGGCTTAACATTTCATGACCTTTTCAGTCGCTTACTCTGAGTGACACTCAGGTGTGCCACACTTGTCTGGCCACAATCACCTTGGCTCCCTGGCAGTAATTGTTAAACCAGGAGCCAAGTGGTCCCCCCTTCCCAGCCAGGGCCAATCAAGGCAGGTTCCAATCTACCTGTGACCTGTTGGCACAGAGGTGGTGGGATGGGGAGCCCTTGGGGGAGCCCTAAATGTTCTGTACCCTCAGAGTTTCGTTATGCTGTCTATGGGACCTTATCAGTTAAGGATTTTCAGCTGAAATCCCAAGGAAAGAGTGATTTATTTTTTCACAGAATTACAAGTTCTGCGGTTGGGCAGTCTAGAGTTAGTTATTACAGCAGTTCAGTGACATCCTCTAAGACACAGGTCCCTTCTGTACTTTCCTTTGCTATCTTTAGTGTGTGGTGTCAAGATGGCTGCAGCCACTCCGGGCATCACATCTTTATTCTCGCAAAGTCGGAGAAGCAAAGGAAAGTGTTATGGTCCTGTGTCTAATTTTAAAACACAAGGAAAAATTTCCAAAGCCCATTCACTTACTCCTCTCCAAACTCCAAAGAGTTTTTCCCTCCAGGCTCATGGGTCAGAATCACGACCCTTCCTAGGCAAATCACTGGCAAGAAGAATGGATTAATTTCATGGCTCAGACCAATCACACCTTAAGCTGGGTATAGGGTCACTGTCCATCAGCACATAGCCAAGAGGCAGAGGGTACCCCAAAAACTGGGGTTCTGCCAGCAAAAGAGATGACAGAGGCCTGGATTTGTGTGGATTATTTGCAGTATCTGCTTCAGAAGCCTTTAGCCCGAACTCTCCAACCCTTGAAACCATCATCCCAATTACCTATGCAAACAGAAGCAGGAAGTGCAGAATTAAAACACAGAATGAATTTCAGGGAGATGTGATCAGTTTCAATACTGATGTAGAAAATTCCTAACTATGGGAGCAAACTGATTCTGAAACAGATGACACACCCCCTTTTAGGTTCATGGGGGTCTCCAAGAGGATTCATGTTCATCTCAGGACTTCTAACCAGTTGAGATTCTTTTGGGAGGGGACTTGGGGGCTGAGGCCCCCAAGAGAGGCTCTAAAAGAAAGTGTCAGATACAAAGGGGGGTCCTGAGATGGCACAAGATCACCTACTCAGAGAGTCCCTAGGCTCTCGGACATCTGAGTCCCTTACATGTGGGAGTAGACGGTAAGGAATCATGCCACTGAATATCCGTTGGACATTGAGAATGGGGGTGACACAATAGGGTCAGTAGTATTTGGGGCCAGCAGTCTGGGCCACCATGCTGATCTTAGCTTCCAGAAAGACTGTGAAAGTCTGTTTGTGCAGGTGTCTACCTGCACAAGTGGTCACGGTATGAAAGGAGAAAATGGATGAGGCAGTGGATATTAGCACAGGGAACCTGCACCCCCACCTCAAGGAAATCTCAGAAAGGGTTGGAGCCAGATATTGAGGGAGGGCTAGTGGTCTTCAAATCACACACACCAGGACACAGAGTAATATGGTTTTACTCTAGTTTTACCTCAAGGCAAGTGAGTTGTGGGAAATGTGAACTTGGCTGAATTAATGACTTTCTCTTGGGTAACACTGAGTGAAGTTTCACACTGGTGGTGAGTACATCACTTGATGGTTCAGCCCTGATGCAGCAGCTAGAATATCAGCCCTCTGAGGACAAGAACTGTGTCATGTCTTCCTGACACCTCTGCCTAGTGGAGTGTCCCCAGTATAATGGGTGTCACAACTGTTTGTGGGTCATGTTTCTAACAGCATTTTTTTTGCAAGATACAAATGGCACCCCAGCACAATTCAAATTGCATAGCAATGCAAACATCACCTATGTAATAATGAATTCAAACACATATTTGTGAAATAAGCTGTTGCGATTGTCATTCCTTACCATGACTTTTAAATTATATGTTGAAACTGTTTCAGCTTTTATGAGACATGGGCAGTGGAAATTAATTGACCAGGGAGTTAGTGTTTAAGGAAATGAAAGCAACCATGAGCTCGCCATTAGAAGAATGAGTATTCTGCAAACGACAGAAATAAGAAGGCTTATTTTTCCCAACAGTCACTTAGTGGAAACATCCAATGAGGTTCTGTGTCCTTCACAGAATCTCTTGGGGACAGATGTTTCTCTTCTTCGGTTTAGTTTTTGTGAGTTGCAAATGTTATCAGTGAAAATGAAGGGGGGACAGTGGAGCTGTTGGGCTTGTCTGTAACGAGATGAGAAGCGGAACATCCCTGCCAACAAGCGCCGACATCGCAGAGAAGGGGCCACAGTCTAAGCATGATATGCAAAGTTTACGTGTGTCTAGACCTGCCTGGCCGGTTGCACACAACATTCCCAGCTGTTATCTCATTTGATCATTGGAATCACCGTGAAGGGGGGGCAGGGCAGGGGTTCTCAGCCTCACTGTGGCGTCCAGGGGTCTAGGCTGCGAGAAGTAAGATGACCTGTGTCAAGATTGCACCCCAACGCAGGCCTGCTGACACTTCCCAGGGCCCACTGCTGGGGAACAAAGGCCCCGTATGACCCAGGAGGCATTGCCCTGACACATATGGTCTCCTGAAAAGAGTATCAAAAATCAAATGCTTCAAGGACAGAAGCTGGTCCAAAGGGAATGGATTCCCTAGACACTGGGATGTGTTTTCCAAGAAGGGAAGGCAAGGCACGGAGCTTGGGGTCAGGCATGTCAGTGGGGGTGAGTGTGAGTTCTCGAGAGGGGGTGAGAAAAGGTGGTCCTCCCTGGCAGGAGGGTGGCGGTGCCCACCAGCGACACAAGTCTCCACCTCCTAGTTTCCTTCACCTGCAGGGTTTCCCTCTCCATGAGCAGCAAGCGGGGGGCACTGCCCAGAGCTCAGCCTTGGTGCCAGAAACCTGGGGCTTCACCTGGGCTCTCTACCCTAAACAGGGATTGACCTGAAAGGTGATGTAACCTTCTCTTCACCTCAATTTTTTCCTTTGCAAGTGCAGATACATCAATTGATTGATTGATTTGATTAATGAAGTGATCTCTTGGAGCTCTTGGTAGGAAAAGAGATCAAGCAGACAAAGAACTTAGCATGGAGCTTCGCACATATTAAGTGCTCAATAAAGGTTAGCTTATTATCATAATTAGACAGGACTACGTCAGAATAGGAATACGTAGAGCTGTACTTAACATTACTAAAGTAATTTTAATTAGCACATGCAACAGGGATGCTTGCCCTCTCAAACCCATGCCACAGAAACAACTTTAAAAATCGTTTTGGTTATTTCATGCCATGCTGTCATACTCTAAGAATGTGTTGTGATACTCTCATTAGAAGTTAAGGCCCAGAGAGGCATATAAATTCATACCAATTCAAAGAAAGCCATCTTATATTCTGAAAATTTAGGCGGGGTTAAACCACATAGCTCTTTCATTCTCACTTCTAATCCTGGTGAAGCAACAATATGCCACCTTCTCAGAAATCCTCAGTTTGCAATTTCCTCCCTGAAACTGAAGCAGCCCCATTCTCGAACAGTGGTTGTGCAAAAAAATGTATGAAGTACTCCAGCGTCTTGTGCAAATTCCATGTGAAACAGGTTTCGACTGAGCCAGGAAGAGGCGGGAGAGGCTGTTTTAAGGATCAGTGAATGTGGATAAGGCATAAGTTTGAGGAGAGAACAGAAATGCTTTCATAGCAACTGAGATGGCGAATTTGGTTCCTGGCAGGCAAATGCCCAGTTGTGGACATCAGACACACATATGGATACAGAGGAGGGAAACGGAGAGTCTATCTGGACAGGTGAGGGCTGTGAAATCACGGAGGATCCGGTTCTGGTGTGTTCTCTCCACTCTCCCTTTGTCATCTCAGGCCTTTTATCTTCTGCTCTTGGCACATAATTTGTCCTTCCTGGGTGCCACACAAATGTAACATCAAAACAGTCTATGATGTTGGTAACAGAGTTGTTTCAAGGGTACAAGCTCTGGAGACAAAAGTGAAGGCACAAAACATTAAGGCAAGACACCCACCATCTAGTGCAGAAATTTACATACAAATGAAGAACTAAAACCTCCTGTGGGAGGGAAGCTGAGATTGGGGAAACTACAGCAGTTGCATAGGACTAAAATTAGCTTCCTCAGTTGTTAGAGGTCAGAGTGATGGGTTACTTTCTTCTAAAACATAAAATGAACAATATTGTCCAAATATCAATTGTCACCGGGCTCCTCAAGGATTTAATTGTTAAATCAACGTTAAATTAAGGTTGCACCAAAAAACAAGGGTTTCAATCTTTGTTTCTTTTGATTTTTAGTATTTTTACTCTTATGGAACTGCAACGGTTTTTCTAAATGGTTTTTCAAGCATTTTTTGGGTTTCAGTACTTAGAAATGACATCTGAGCCCTTTTAATGCCATCTGGCTTAAACGTTAGCTTCTGCAGCGACGTGAATAGCGACGTGAATGATCTAGTCAAGCCTTGCTCATTTTCAAAGAGAAATCACTAAGCTCATAAATGTTTTACTAATGTGTAAGTTTGAACGGCCTTCTACAAAGTCATTTCTATGGCTCATCTCCCAATAGTGATCTTGAAAAATGATATTATTTTATGGCTTTTTATCTTAATGAAAAGACTTAATCCGAAACGATCATTGATTTTGTACAATGTCCATGGGAAAGTTTACAACCCAAATAACCAACATGAATTATTAAGTCATTCAACCAATATTTATTAAGCACGTACTACATGAGCGCATCAGCTATCAAAGGTCTACTCCTTACCATGCAGAGGCTCGCAGCCTAGTGAGGTGGGCTGTACGAGGAGGAACGGATGTGCGTCTGCAGACCTCAGCCGAGCTCCTCATTCAGCCTCTCACAGCTCTGGCTGAGAAGACCGCCCTGGACGACCAGATGTGATAGCTGATTCTACTTTGCCCTGAGTCTGGAGTCCAGCTAACAGCTGTTAAGGACTTGCTCTACACCACGTATGTGACAGGCACTTCCGGTTCAGCTTCATTCTCCCAACAACCATCACCATCCCATTTTACATGTGGGGAAACTTGGATCGAGGCGTCAGCAAAATCATGAGGCCCTGAGCATGAGTCAGAATTTAAAACTAGAGCTTTTTGGCTCCAGAGTTAAGACCCAGCCATTGCTTAGTTTAGTTACTCGATATCTGCCTCCGTGAGCTACACATTGAACCTGTGGGAGGTTCTGCTGCATCTCAGTCAATCACTTTTTTGTTAGAAAGCGTACCTTTTCCCAGGGGCATGTGCAGAGCAGAACGGTCTTACCACACCAACTATTTAAGAGGATTCAAGTTGTGGACTCCTTGTGTTGGGTTCAAGAGTGGAACTCAACCCAGATGTCAGCAGAGAGGCAGCCAAGTCCCTGAGTTTTGTGATTACGAACGGTGTTGTATGAACACATAGGTATTTCTAGCTTCACCCAATCAGACGGTAGTTTTGAAGTAATTTTTAATAATCGAGAGGCTGGGGCCGGGCTGGGCACTGAGGCCATTTTCCTAAAGGATTCGTGAGGAGCATGGACAGGAACCAGAGGGGGACAGGATCTCTAACCCCACCAGTCAGGGTGCAGCAGACACTGAAACCAAACAAGCAGGGACAATTGACCCAGCCCCAGATTACCTTGCGATCCATCCCTCCACTCAGCGGAAGAGGCCTAGCGAATACACAGGAGCACAAAGCATCCACAGACGATTTCCCCAAATGTTTGATTGTATAAATAATTTATTTCTGTTCACAGCATCATATATGCATATAAAAGGGAGCGGGAACAGAAGGACAGAGAATTACAGCAGTAGAAACGAAAACCGAAACCAGGAGACATAGTCCCAACACCATGACAGAGAATGTGCGAAGAGAATTGTTCTAAAACAAAGCGGGCCTCCCTGTGTCTGTGAGGAAACATTTCCAAAGCTCACGTGGGGAGGCCACTTCCTCTACGTGACACCCATTCATTCTCCCAGGGGCAGGAGGCGTCATAAATCACTGACTGCTCCCCTGGAGGGGACTCCCTGGCTGCCCGCTCCAAGGTGACATGACCTGTGCTTCCTCTGTTTGGTCAGAGACAAAATGGGCTTTTACTAGGTCAAACATTACAGAAATCAACTGACACACTTAACTATTAGTTGAGACATCACAGGGTTTTACTTTACTGCACAATTACTAACAGCTGATTGCACCCTTTAAGTATTGATAATGAAAAAAACAAAACAAAATCATTGTGCATCATTTGTAAACCATGGCAGGATTTGAACAGTGATCTTGAACTTAAGATTCTTTAGCACGAAAAGGTTACAGTGTTTGGCATCTGCAATGTCACAAAATAAATATATTATTCTCTCAATAGTGTGGAACTACCAAAATGTCAAAGTGCTTAAGAAATTGTCGCATGTGAAGAAAATAAAGAAGATGGATTTTTTTTTTTTAATAATTCTATACAGAATCTTCAGCTGATGGGACCAGCCCATTTAAAAATCAGTGAATATGCTGTCGATATGTAAACTGAAATCTTGCAGGCTTTTCAACATTGCTTAGCTATATTTTCTCTACTGAGTTTCTAGAAAAAGACCAGCAGTGGAGGGTACCAACTACACTGACAAAAGAGAAAAGGAAAATGAGCTGCTAGGTTCCTTGTTTCAAAATATCTCATACAAGAATTGGGTTTCAAGCAGGAAGCCAGGAATTCTACCTCTGGTTCTTAAATTAACTTTCTGAGTGCAATGGACAGTAGGCATGGATTTGTAATCTGACTAACTCACATGCTCAAACATGATGATGCCCCATTTTTATAGGCCTCCTTTGTAAATTAATTTATCACAGTGGGGAAAAAACATAACTCTACCTGTAAACCTGGATTCAAAGAGGAAATCAAAATCAAACAGTAAGTGTAAGTTTCCTTTTGGATACTGTGTTTCAGGGTAAATGACAGCTTCTGCAAACCAAGACTCAGTCCTGATTATAAAGGATTTTCTTTAAATTACATTATTAAAAATATGTATTTATTCTTCTTTTACTTTATTTCCCAAAGCCTCTTTCAAGTAACACTGTGAAGTGCCTGAATACAGGTGAGCATGACGTCACACGCTTGCTTGTATCTCGGGCACTCACTGTGGTTTGCATTTGCTACGCAGGCCAGTTCCCCAGGAATGAATTACGAAGGACCTCATCCTGGTGCTTTTCCTTCGCTTCGCTTTCAAATCCATGCAACAAGGTCAGCTTTTGCAATAAGGTGGGGTTTTATTTTTTGGTGCATGACATCAAATACGTTAATGAGACATTTTTAATGAAATACTTAAACCAGATAGGCCACAATGAACCCAATTAGAAATCTGAACATGTCGCCACTTGCAGCGTAAAAGGATATAAAAGGGCAGAGCAAAGTCTTTTTTCCTAGGGAAGGTAAGTATTCATTTGTAGTTTTTTTTTTTTTTTTTTAAACATGTCTGAAAACCAAAACCCATCATCAAGTGGTTATTATTGAGACATCTTTTGCAAAAACCATCTTGCAATTCAGCACACATCTGCAGTTGGTGTGCTCACACAAACCAATCAGTAGGCTAAGAGAATTTAAGATTCTACACATATGGGTCTAGGTATTTATGCCGATTACACAGTACAGAGGGAGGTCCCTGTGTCCACACACACACACACACACACACACACACGCACACTCACATATCCAGAGCCTTACCCTTAAACACCTTTAACTATCCTGCAAACAGTAAATGTATCATTTGCCACCACCTGCAACAGTTTTTTGTTTGTTGTTTTTTTTAAATTTTATTGGTCTTTGTGTGATAATGACCTACACACGGACAGGTCCAAACCATCTGGAAGATGTCTGATTCCAGGCTGAAAAGCAGTTCTCAACAAGACTGGTCTTCCGTAACCACCACAAAGCACCAAGAAAGGGGCATCTTCGCAGCCAAGGCCAGCGCAGGGCCCCAAGCCCTGGAGCTGTGTATTGTTCCAGGCAGTTCTCTGATGGCCCAAACCACTACCTCGTTTGGGCCCAGAGCAGGACAAATGAAATTTCAACAGGGGCCTGCCCCGTGACATAAAATCATCCAGCTTCTACTGCCCCAGCACCTCCCACTGCCAACATGCCCCCAGATGGAGACTCCCAGGATTCTGGAAGCTGCATACCTCAGGTAACACAGGTGAGGGCGGGGCAGCCTGAACTTCTGGCCCTGCTGGAGCAGGAAGAAATCCCTTTTGTCTCTGACATCTGAGCCTTCCACCTGGGCCAGGAGGGCGGAAGGCAGCCCCTGCACGTCCCCTCTCCAGGGCGGCCTCCCACCCTATTAGGGAGCTCCGGCCTTCAGACAAAAGGTCCCCTGAGCTGGGGGTGGGGGCAGGTCGATGGCAGGCTGGCAAGTGAGCCTAACACGCCCAGGTTCAGTTACCAGCGCTGCATTTGCGTGCAGAGATTCCGTTTTAAAAATTCGAAGCATTGCTTTGGTTCGCTGTCTTTGTTCGCTGGCGCGGGATCTCGCACATGCACCCACTCGTCCACCCATTCATTCATTCCTGACGTGCTCGCCCGCTCCCCGCTGGCTCCGGAACGCTGCCGGGCGCATTACCGCTTCTTCTTCTGCTTGAGGGACTTCCTGCGTTTCAGGATCATCTCGTAGAGCTTGTCCATGCCCTCGGTGAGGCCCTCGCCGATGATGGCGCACGCCGGCTGGACGTGGTAGGTGGTGGCCGGGATGAGCTCGTGCAGCGCGAGCTGCTTCTCGATCTCGGCCACCGGCAGCGACTTGGGCAGGTCCTGCTTGTTGGCGATGACCAGCAGCGGCGTGCCCTGGTTCTCGGCGAACTTGGTCACCTTGTGCAGCTCTGTCTTGGCTTCCTCCAGCCGGTCCACGTCCACGGAGTCCACCACGTAGATGATACCGTCCGTGCAGCGGCTATAGGATTTCCACAGCGGCCGCAGCTTCTCCTGGCCGCCCACGTCCCAGAAGTGGCAGCTGATGCCCTTGGCCGTGCCGTTGCTCAGCTTGATCTTCTCCGTGTTGAAGCCGATGGTGGGCACCGTGTTCACGAACTCGTTGAACTTGAGGCGGTAGAGCACCGTGGTCTTGCCGGCCGAATCCAAGCCCAGCATGACGATGTGCAGGGACTGGAAGGCCGAGATGTTGGAGGAGATGTTGCCCATGGCTCCTCGCTGCGGAGCCGGCCACTGCGGCAGCGGCGGGAGGGCGCCGCCCCCCGCGCACTTACAGGCCGGGCGCACCTGGGCCCCGCCTGCCGCCCTCCGCGGCGCCGGGCCCGGCCTGGGCGGCGCGGGGCGCTCGGCTCGGAGCGCTCAGACCCCGCGCGGCCCGCGCCCGCCGGGCATCGCGCCTCTCCGGCCGGCTTTTGTCTCCTGCGAGGCCGCCTCCGCGGCCGTGGCGCAGGATGCTCGCACCCGGCGCCCCCCGCCGGCCCGGCTCTAGCTGCGGCGTCCTCCGGCCGCACCCCCGCGCTCCCGCCGCTGCCCGGCTGTCCGCGGCCGGCGGCTGGGGCTCCCGGCGCCCGCGCTCGCCTATGCCTTGGGCGCCGCCGCGGGGCCGCTCCCGCTCCTCGGGCGCGCCGTGGAGGCGCAGGCGGGGCGCGGGCTTCCCCGGCGTCGCTGCCGCCGCGCTGTCCCCGCAGTCCCCGCGCCGCCGCCGCCGCCGCCAGCCTGCAGCGGCTGGAGGGCGCCCGAGTCCGCCCCTCGCGGGCCCCGCCCCCGCCCTCGGCCACGCCCCTCGGCCACGCCCCTCGGCCACGCCCCCGCGGCCCGGGGGCGGGTGTGCGCTTCTCCGCCCTGCGGGCCGTTTTCGCGCCCGGCGGGGCGTGGGGAGTCGCGCTCGGTGCATCCCTCTCGCGCCGCGCCCAGACCATGCGCTGGAGCCGGCTCTTCCTCCGCGGAGGGGTGACGCATCTTATAAAAATATCTCTTGGCTCCCGGAACTCCCCTCCCCCCGCCCCCCAGTCCCGGCCTGCGGACTGCCGAGCGGGGCCGTGGCCCCGGGCGACCCAGCCTGCTCCGGGGAGCGGGGCGGAGTCCCGGCTCTGCGGGCGGTGGCGCGGCCCCCAGTCCCGAGCGAGGCGGGCGAGGGCAGCATTCGCCCAGGGGCCAGGGAGCGTCGGGTGGTGTGAGGGGGCCCCGCTGGGGACTGAGGGCGCTGGGGTCAAGGCTGCAGACCTCCAGAAGAAGGGAATTGGGAAGGTGCTTGGACCGCCAGCCTGCACCTGAGCTGCGCGCCCTGCACCCAGCCCGTCGCGTTCCCATGCGGGCGCCGTTTGCCGGGTCCCGGGCTCTGGCCCTACTTCCGTGACTCCCTGGCTCGGTTTCCTGCCGGAGCTCAGCGGGCTGCACCTGGCCACCGCCGTACTGGGGGCCCAGGTCTGGGCCCAGGAGGCCCCGGGTGCCCCAGGGCCCAACTTGCCCTGCCTGGTGACAGCGAGGGGCGCAGGGTTCCTGCACTTGCATTCTAGGCGCAATCAGGGGAAGAAGGGCACCTTTCCCCAGATAACTAGGACAGCTCCCCGTTCCCAGACAGCCCCTTTGACTGCGTTTGTTCCCACCGACTGTACTGACAGCCCAGGTCAAGCGCTAGCATCTCAGGAGAGCACCCTCTGCCAACCTAGTTTGAGAACTGAGAACCACCTGGCCACGGGTGGCCCACTCTTCATTCACTGGGGCTCCAGATGCACTTGGGGGCTAAATCCAAATGTCCATAGCTTGAAGTCGGTGGTACCAGAGGTTACAAACACCATTGTGGGTCCCTGGTTTCCATCTCTCCTCACTACACTCCAGTGGTTTTATTCCAGTTTGTGAAACATCAGGCATCTGTTCCCAAAGGGGCAAATCGTAGTGAGTAAGCAAGAATAAGAGATGTCAGCGTAATTTATAATGAGGTCATTTCCGTTATTGGGAACCCTGGAAGACAGGATTTTGTGCTGGAGTGATTTTTCTTTTTTTTTTTTTTGGCTCTCTTCAAGGCTGGCCCCATAAATAGCCTTCTTCTCAAGAGACTATTTCTTCTCTCTCCTTCCTTAGTGCCACAGGCAGGGACTAGGCTGGGTGGCAGCCTGAGATGGGACATTGATTAGTAGCCTGGGACCTGGACATTTGGAAAGGGGCAGACCAGACTGCAAGTCTCTTGATCTGGTTCCCACAAATGATCTTAATATAGGACTCCCTTCCCTCACTTGCATTTACCCGCAGTCAGGTCCTGGTTTTATTTTAAGGATAGTAGGAGGGAAATAAATATTTTAGTAAAACATCCGATGTATTTTCTTGGTGCTATACTCATTACTACCAATGGTGGTTTTGACTGACGCCCACACATTTTGTACCCCCTCGGTAGGGTTTAGCAATAAAGGGCTGTCTGTTGTCCAGCAGAAAAAGCCGATTAATAGACATTAATAGAGCCTTTCAGAACAGCCATTAAACAGCAACTCACCATAATTGAATAGCAAACGCTCTACCTTCTAATTTCACTCACCAGGTGATAAGTTGATTTTACAGTTGATAATTTAAGTTCTATCACATAAAAGTGTCATTCGGCTGAGTCAACTTTCTTGCAAATATGAATTTCAATGGAAAAACACTGGGCTGATGAAAGGGAAAGTAATGTTACCACTATGTCAGAAATACAAGGCCCACTTACAGCCTGTTATTTCTACATGGATATGGCATCATGGCTGAGGACCTGGGTGGGTGCTATTTCTCACCACATTGTAGCCACGTGGCAATACGCAGTTCCCCATTTCTCAAGCTTCATATCTCTAAAAGGTACCTAACATATATGGTGGTTGTGAAAAGTAAATGACACAATAATGTAAATTGTTTGGCATAATGCCTGGCACATAGTAAGTGCTCAATAAATGTTGGCTTTGATGACTGCCAAGAAACCAATTTTATAATGTAGCACATAGGCATTTGATAGAGATGGACCCCCAGTTGGCAAGTATTCTGCTGAATGGAAAATGTTGGTTGCAGTGTGCTAGTTTCTTCATTTTAATTAATCAGAGTAAGACATTTCTCAAAGAGTAACTTGTGTCTTGCCTGAGATGAATTTCACTTCAGCAGCAGCAATATTTCAGCTCCTCTCTCTTCTCTTCTGCATCAAGATGACTTTATACTCAGAAAAGAACTCAATTAGTTCACGTTAAACAGAATGCAATAACTTAGCTATAATTTTGAAATCAGGTCCTAAAATATTATCGCTTTATTTCTTTAAGGACTTAGAAATAAAGTGCGCTACCAATTAAGATAACTTTGAGTGGCTCTAAATGAATAGAGTGATATATTCCACGAGCATCCATCCATAGTTGAGTGTGGATAAAGATAAAGATCAAAACATGGGCGTGTGTGTCCACAAACACACATATAATGTGACTATTTGCGTTTTCTGATTGGATTCCTGGGTTCTGGTTCACTGCCCTCGATGCTTAGCTGTTACAATCCAGGAGTGCCCTCTACTGAGCTTCTTGTGTAATAGATGAAGACCTCTGTAGAGGCAAATTTACCTAGTGCCCAGTGAATGCTCAATTCGCATTTTTTGAACGAATGAATGGATGGATAAGCGACTCCCTAACCTGGGTCTCTGTCTGGAGCTGTGGGACCAGATCTCTTACAGTCCCGCCTGTTCAGCCTAGAAAGTGTTTCTGTTTGGGGCTCAAGCTTCTGGTGGGGGTGGGGGTGGGGGCGTCAATTCTCAGATGCAGGCTTGGATCTTGTGTGTGAGGCCCGTGCAGAACACAGGGGTGATTTCCCAGGAGTGGGGACCAGGAGCCTGGCAGAACGTGAAGGGGTTTTACCAGAAAAGGCCATTCAAAGAATCATAAATTGATGGAAGAGAGAGGAAATCAGCGTCCAGGACATCCGGCTGAGATTAGAGATTGGAAGAAATAAATTTTTGCATTGAATTCAGTGGGCAGGCATGGCAGCCATAGATGGACAGGGTCCAGGAATCGAGAACGAAGGAGGCCAGCTGGACAGAGAAAGCAGTGAGCCTCAAGCCGCGGGAACCAGGTGGTCCAGGACTGAAGTTCTTTGTCTGGTGAGAGTGTCCTTAATGAAGACCCCACCCACACTCCCAGAAGTCCTGGGGAGTGCCTGACCGAAATGTCTCTCTCCCTGGAGATTCGGCTCTCCACATTCAGGGTGACATGCCAGCCTCGGGCTACACATGGAAGGGATTAAAAGGCACTGGTTCCAAAGGAAGTTCTGTGGATACGGCAGATTTGTGTGGAGACAAATATGAATCTCTGATACTTGTGGCCTTTTGCTTCGTTCAAGTGGTCCAAAGCCTGGAAATAAAAAGGATCCACTTTTCTATTGTCCATTCAAGTTCATGGTTTTAATGAAAACAAAACAAAACAAAACAAAACCCCCAAAACAGTTCAGAGTGCCTTATTTTCAAATTTTGTGGAGCAACAAGACTGAAACAATTCAGGTCCTCATTTTCCCAACTACCGCTACTAGGATCATTTTGTAGTTGTCATTGCTGTTTTTGGTAAAAAAAAAAAAAAATAGCTAAAAGATTCCCCCCATTCAAATCTTCATTATCACTTGTAGGGCTCGATTACGAGCCCAAGATAGGTATGAAAATTTAGAAGTCGTTATCTTTCCTATCAATATTATTTTCAGATAAGACTCTTGTATGAGATTGTTTTAAACCTCTCTTTAAAACTTAAATTTCATCTCTTAAGTGAACTTTTATCGAGGACATTAAGACACTACCCTTTGGAACTCCGAACTCAGGTCTACTAAAATGACAAAAAATTCTCATATCAGTGCCAGCACCCTTTCATTTGAAAGAGAAGAAAAAGCTTGGTATGCAAAAGTTATTTCTGATTCCTGTAATAATTCAATCACCATAATTAAATTTCTACTCTAAAAGCTACAGTGAAGAAAGAGAGAAAAAAATGGATAATAAATACCGGTGATTAGAGCGCTGTGCCATGAACCGAAAAGTATTTGATGGAAACAGATTACTTTGGTTTCTCCTTCGCCCTCCTCCTCAGGTGAACTGGGATGCCTATTATTTTCACTTAATTAAAACCTACTTGGCTGGACCCCAGAGAGGGAAACAATTGCACTTTTGTGCTTCTGTAGAGCCCTGTCTGCTCTCTTAACCGGGTGGAGGAGGACAGGATGGGTTGCCAGCTCCTCCTTTGTCTACTGTGCGGTCACTCGGGATGACTCTTCATTTTAATACAACAGTTGGCTTCTTTTGGAACTATCCTCTACGTGAAAATGGTCCACGCATCTGAAGAGAGTTCTCAGCTCATTGCTGCTGTTGTTACAGGCATAGCCACTTAAAGTTATTATTTCCTAATGGGTTATACTGCGCTCATGTAATCTAATACTTTGCTCCATCCATCATAGACAATTCCCTTTACTTTCTGGCTCCTGCCCCCTCTGATCTCCTAAATCTGCATTCCTAAGCCATTGGTGACCAAAGGAAAAACCCAAAGGCCTCTGGTTCCCTTCCTCTCTGGCCTTTCAACTGAGCCTGTTGATGGCTCCCTCCTTAAAATGTTTTCCTAAGAAAACCAGCTGGTCTGGCTCACCGGCAGGGCTTCCCCCACCCTTTACTGTTCCACATGCTGTCCCTAAGATGCAGGTGACCATCATGTTGAGAACCGTCTGGGATGGTCACAGATTCAGAGGGACATCACCCACCAGGACCTCCAGACACGCAGCTATAAAATCACGCTCCTCTCCAGCTCTTCCAGCACGGCCACTAGACTTGGTCTCTTTAGTCATCAGTCCACAGAATGTCGGTGACCCCTAGTGGTGGGTCTCGGCCTTCTCCTCCTCTCCTCTCAGTAGCCCTTCCCACCTACCTCTCCTGATTTCTCTCTAGCACTGCCAAAGCCAGAAGAGCTCACCAGAGAACTCAGAACTCTCTTTACGTATGTCTCTCTACCAGAATTATCAAGCAAGTACATCAAACCAGCAGGAGACAACAGACAAACACACCTTTCCTTTCCATCTGCTTGCTCCCTACATCTACTCAGAGTCCAGATCATTCTGTTTCAGAAATGGCTCTGGAATTGATACCAAGAGCCCCTTTAAATCACACGTATTGGCTTTTCTTCCGTTTAAGACAGTTGTCTTTATGTGTATCTTTGATGGTTGGGGGTTTACTTCCATTTTTGCACACGGAAGGGAGCAAACTTCACCCAGACACGTGCCTCTGTCTCCTGAGCTTGCGTCCTGAGAAAGACAGTAGCTAATCTGACCGGCCCGAACTAACATGTCACTGGGTCACCTTTCATTAGTGATCAAGGAAGGGACATGCATCCAGGAGCAGATTCGGTGTCTGTCCCCTTCTCCACGGGGTAGGTGAGCTCCGTGGGACGGGCCTTCTTCTGTTCAGGGGTTGGCAGGGCAAGTCTCACTTAGATCCTTGGCCTCAGCCGCTTTCTTCAATCTAGCTTTTACGACAGAGCTCTAGAAAATGGTGGGAGGTTGGCCTCAGTATTTTCCCAGCTTAAGAAAGCAACACTACCTGGTCCAGACAGGGAGATGGTAAGTGAAGGGATGTAGGCCTCAAAACCCAACTCTCAGCCCCCTCACATGACCCAGAAGGACGTTCCAGTGAAGTCTGACACCCGAAATAGAATGTGAGGAGATGTGACCTCTACACAGAAACACAGAAAACTCTAAGGAGAGAAGAGACCCAGGTAAATAGGCACCAAGGTAAAATGAAAGGACAACTGGGTAAAAAAGGATAAAGGTACAAGAAGGTGAATTTACTTCCTCCTTCACACCTTCCTCCTTGGTCTTATTATTGGTGTTTTCATTCTAGTCAAAAACGTCACAATCTTTATGGAGGATCCAGCCCTTTATTTGCTCATAGCAGAGCAAGTTATTCTCTTTTGCGAAACTTATGTTCAAGAGAACTAAGATACAAATGATGAACTCGATAATTTTAGAATATTTTTTGATTGGGTATTTTTTGAGAGGGTACAAAAGGGTATTCAGTACAAAGGAAGCCACTTTCCCACCCTCCACCACCCCCTCTATCCACTGGGCCACAGCTTCTCTCCTTAGAGGCCTCAGGTATCAATGGCTTGTATCTCCTTCCAGATATTGAACTTATTTCAAAGCTGTACCTTGGAGAAAATGTATTTATGCGTCTCAAAAGTTCTAAGCAAAGGAAGCAAAAGAGAAAGCAGTAGCATAAATCTAATAATCTAATAATCTAATAGCAGGTAGTCTGGAAGAGCTAAAGTATGACCATGAAACGTCAGAACAAAGTAGGAGCCTTTTGGAGAAAGGACAAAACTATCAGAGCTTTCCTGCAGCAGTTACTGAAGACCCTGCCCAGGCCCTGAGCCCAGAGGGACCTCTGCTTCCAAGAGCGACTGGGTGCTGGGTTCACTTGGTGGCACTCCTAGGGCACCCATGCCTTGGAGCCACTGGACACCCACGGTCCCACACACTGGGCCTCTGGGCCATCCTCATCGGCTGCAGTCCCAATAAGCGGCCAGCCATTTGGAAGCCCCTGTGCCTGTCTCCTGAGCCTGGCCCTACAGCTGCTGGTGGCGTCTCGTCTGACCCGGATGCGGCCTGGCTCCCCGGACCTATGATACACTGGTGTAGACGGGAAGAGCGAGCGGACAAAAACGGTAACTCCAACGGTCTTCCAGGCTGTTATGGCTTGGGATGAAAAGATAAAGAAACACAAAAACAAAGCAATGAGCATAAACTAAATTTCTGTGGTGGAGAAGCTCACGATCTCTCATTGAACTCAAGCTTATTTATCTGGTGTTTCTTAACTTAATTTCCAGCCTGCTCCTCATAGGCCGTGTCTTTGTTATGATTTTATCTAGTGCCAAGCAGGCAAAATAACTGAACGAAAACAACCCAAGGCTTTTCCTTGCCAAATAAGTCAGACATTCAAATATAAAAATTAGGCCTAGACTTGAGGGCAGACTGATGATTCGAGAAACATACGTAGCCATAGGGCCAGACACGTGGCTGCAGATGGGTGGTTTCCATAAGAAGTTGTTTGTACTGGCCAGAAACTGGAATGCCCCTCAAACTACTAACTAACCTAAGATACTTCCATGCAATCAAAGCCTTCAGAGCTGTTAAAAATGATGAGATGAGTCTGTGTGTTGATATGGTTAAGATCAGCCAAACATTGGTGAGTTGTAAAAGTACAGTGCACAAATATTCCTCTCTCGATGAAACATTGTGTCTCTATATCTGTGTGAATGTGTGTGTGTCTTCGAAAGATAGATATCTAGACATAAGACAAACGTGGGGATTTTCCAAAAAGAAACACAAGAACACAAAAAGCTACCGGGAATGGTTACCTCTGGACAGTGGAACTGAGTATGTGGATGGAAAAGAGACATGTTTCATTGTACACCTCCTGTACTGTTTGAATTTGCTTTTCAGGTGCATGAAAATATCATTTTCATAGTAACAAAGAAAGTCCAAAAAAACCCATTTAGCTAATGAATGCATGCACAGAAAGAAAAACACGTCTGCAGATACATACAGATTTAAAAAGCCCTGAATTCTGCACTGCATTCTAGAAAGAATTAAAATAAATATAACAAGTGTCCAGAGAGTGAATTACCGCACCACCGAATGTCAAATCTCCATGAATAAGTGATTCGTGTCCAGCTTTGTGAGAGCCGTGAAAGCAGCATTCAAGCATGACCAAGACGGGACTTGGGAAGCAAATTGATGGAGAGCATCATTTTCCTTGAGAGCTGCTATTCTGCTACCTCAAGGTCAGGTTG
This sequence comes from Rhinolophus hipposideros, assembly GCF_964194185.1. Lineage (NCBI taxonomy): Eukaryota > Metazoa > Chordata > Mammalia > Chiroptera > Rhinolophidae > Rhinolophus > Rhinolophus hipposideros. The sequence goes on from NC_138052.1 coordinate 96,445,775, forward strand.
ACAAGGTTAAATGTTAACATTAACATTGAGAAGTGCTTTTCTAGGGAGGTGAAAATGGGGAAGAGGTTTTGCTCTTCTGAAACCTTTAAACTTTCTGGAAGGTGTCACACTGCTAACATCCCAAGTTCTTTGCAGGTTTTCAAACGATTCTTTCCAGCGCCGACCCTGAATAGAAAACGATGGACTGAAATGTGCCCATGATACTGGTGACATTTTGTGCTATGACTTACAAGTTAAAAATTCTTCCTTCTGCTGTGCATGCATGCAAATGATCTTTCATAATGACATTTAATCTACATATCATTATCACCTTATCACAGGAAAGTGATGGGAAAGTAGCTTTCCAGCAGAGTTTCTGTAGGTATTGGGGAACTAGCTCTACACCCGGTGTTTTCACACTTTCTGTAATCATCCCGGGCAAAACAAAGCACAGTAACATTAGATGAAGGACAAGCAAAGAGGAAGACGTGGGTCTTACACAGGTGGTTGGAAGAGGTGGGTCTTATACAGCTTGTTCATGGCTCCTAGACGTCTAGGCAGAGTTTCCTGTGGGAAAAAAGGCATCTTTCATTTTTAAAGGATGTATGCTATTTACATATCGGTCCTTACCGTCCGAGACACAGATGTTCTCGATGTTGCTAAATGTGTGTGATGCCACCAGACACTCTTCTCCCTTCCAGCCTCAATGCCTCTTATGGACGTAACATTTTCCTACAAAAAAAAAAAAAAAAGAAATCACCCTTCCAGACCATTTTTAATTTTGACTTCTTAATGAAATTGTAAGAGGAACTGAAATGTACAGAATGAAACATTGTCACTCAGGGAACAATTGCGTCTGGCCAGGGTCAGCTGCAATGCTATTATGCCCAGTATTGATCAGGTCGGTTTGACCTTTGCCCTCTCCACAATAATTCCAGTAAACTCATTACTTTTTATTTCTTTTCAGCGCACTGTAAAGACCCAAGCTAAAGAACTTAGTCAGCAACTTTGATTTATCCAGGGTCTGAATACAGAGTTACTTACCTACTTTCCCCATTCCAGAAACTTCTGTCATCGTCAACAATACAGAGAATTGGAAATGATGTAACAAAATGACAGGATTCTTCAAGCCACCTGTGTCTCGTGTGTGCTTATAATCAAATTGCTGAAATCACCATTTCTTCTGATTTTTAGGGTTTGGTGTTTTTCGGTTTTTTTTCTTTTTTGTTGAAACCATTCTCCTGATAAACATCCTCTGCAACAAAGAATGAATTTTTTTAAATCCTGTGTTCAGGCGGCTGGAAATGGACCTGGGGTGTGTGCACAATTTCTAAGAAGGCAGCGTTGAAGTGAGAACCTATCAGGAATCAACATACCAGTATAGGTAGCCAAAGAATATTATTATCATAGTTAATCCTGTTTCTTTAAATGCCCTGGATCTTTATTTTTCTACTCCTTAAGTTACTTTCAGTGAAGAAAGCTCCCTAACGTGAAAGCTCCCTAACATGAATTATTGAGCATAAAATATTTTCTTTCTATTAGATGTGCATGGAAGTGGTTACATATGTTAACCTGTAACAGATGAACCATTATTCACTTATTCACCAATATCTATGAAGAATTTAGTGTGCCCACACCATTTGAGCATTTGAGTATGGGTGATAATGGGGGGAAATATGGTTACAATATGTCCAAGACATGACCCCTCTACTCAGGAAATTTACTCTCTGGTGAGACAGTTAAGTAATCACCCATTTTTAGAAAATCTGTCTCTTTTATTTCTCCTCTGATTGTTTTCCCTTCTTCTATGTTTTCACTCCCACCTCACTATTTCCTTTTTTCAGATTTCCATTTCCTCTTCTTCCTCCTTTCTTGTTCTCTGTTTCTCTTACCAGGCTGTCTGCCCACACTCTCATCAAGCCGTGATCCATGTTGCTCGCCTGGGTCATGGGCTAAACCGGACATGCCATGTCATGTCCAAGCCAACAAAAAAAAGAAAGACTTTCAGACAAGTAAGTGGGCAGACTGCCTGACTGCCAGGCCAGGGTCCTATGCCAAAGCCTGTCCTTGCTGCTGTGTGAGGCTGTAAGATCATAAGTGGGCATGCAGTACACATATGTGCTCAGGTCATCATATAACAGTCCACGTTTGCAACACAGGAAAGAGTCCCAGTGAAATACAGAAAATGAACAAACCGTCATTTCAAATAGAAATAGGTTCTTGGGGGAAATCATTCAATAGTCACTCATTTAAGACACAGTTTGTGAATATACATTTTGTGTCCGGTGATGGAATCATAAAACACAGTGCTGATTCTCAAGGAGTGTACAGATTAGTGACAAATGCAGATCAGTCATCAGACAAGAAGAACAGTGGGTAAGTTCGAAGGGAGAAGTGAGCCCAGAGTACAGCGCGGTGGGGTTGGGGGATGGAAAGGAGAGGGTGGGAGGGAAAGTGAGGAGAGCACCAGCAGGGAAAGCTTCCGTGCAGGTGACATCTGAACAAGTTGTCACTGTGTGAGGTATATAAATGACAAATGTCTAACTATTATATTGTTTTGTGCACCTGAAACTAATAAAAAATGTTTAAAAAAAGAAAATACAAGTATACACGGTGTATGATGGAATGGAAACATAAAATAAAAAAAAGAAACATAATTGACACTCAGGCAACTACAGTATGTTGTTAACTCTCCAGAGTCTGTGATTCAGGCCCCATATCCTCCTGAACGTACTGTGGTTTTGAGGCTGCATGCTCATGAGCCAACGTGAGAACACAAAGGAATTTGCCCAGAAGGGACAGCAGAGCATGCAGGTCGGGCCACTTGGTAATAGCACAGATAGGGTCTGAAAGAAGAGTCAGGAAAAGACCCCTGGCAAGTCCAGGCGACAACCATATTAGAAGTTTTGTCTTGGAGTCCCAAGGGCCTATGTGCCCTCAGGTGGGTAATAAAAAAATTACACTTATAATCTTGAAATCATACCAGCCACTTAAAAGGCCAGTCACGAAGACTGATTGCATCAGAGGGTAACTGATAATACCAGCGACAAAAATGGCTTTTGGTCATTCTGTGAACATTATGTGCTAGTTAATTGGTAGCTCCTCTCAGGTGGTGTGTTGTAACCTCGGAGATTTAGCACTGTGTATTTCAAAGATTTATTTTGATAATACAACTTTGATGTTAAGTAGATTCATATTAAAAAGCAAGTCAAGAGAATTACCAGGAGAAGGAAATTCACTCTAATCTCCTTCATCACAGGAGAGGCTGCGTGTGACAGAGAAGGCTGGGAAGGCCCCTCCATGTACACTGCAGGCCCTGCACGGCCCACGAGGGGAGAAACGCATTTCCTTTATCTTCTGTTCAGCAGGTATTGAGTTTCCACTGTGGGTAGAAGATGCTCTTGGCCACAAGAACACAAAGATTTACAAATCCTTTTATAATTATTAGCCTCTGTTCAAGTCTCATCTGCCTTAAAACAACTCTCCCTCCCATCCTCAGTTTCTCTCTCTCTCTCTCTCTCTCTCTCTCTCCCCGTCTCTCTCTCTCCTCTCTGCCCTCTCCCCCCTTTCTCTCTCTACCCCTCCCCCACATAGCCCTCTAACTATGGTCCTACCGTTTTTCCCCGTTCCCCTCCCACAGGAGCCTCTGCTGCTCCCCACCACGCCACCACAACACCCCCAGTCTGCTAACACGTATTGTTCCCCCTCCCCTTCTGAGCCTGCCCTTGCCAAGGCCACCTCCTAATTGCTGCACCAACGGGATCTCTTTCAGTCCTTATCTTACTTGTCCCTGTGGCCTCTGGCACTGTTGACCATGTTCTTTTTTGCCAAAATGTTCTCTGCCTTGGCTTTATAGTATTTCATTACAGCCCTGGCTCCCGGCTCCATTAGACCTCTACGGTGCCCCGATAGGGTCCTTTTCTTCCATCTCCCCAGAACTGTGAGTGTTTCTTGGGTCCTCTAATTGGCCCCCTCTTTCCACACCACACCCACCTTCAAGGAACAGTCTCACTGCTCCAGCTAATTCTTCTTTCCCCCAAGTGCTGACGCCCCTCATCTCAACACCACCCAGATGTCTACCTCTGCTGTGCTCTCCACTAAGCTCAAGGCCCTGCGCGGTGTTCCCACTGGGATATCCCACAGAGCCCTACCTGGTCCCAACTGACCTCACCATCGCCCCTCCCCTGTTCTTCTCACCTCTTTGACTCCAGGCAGCTTGTCTCACAGCCAGAACCCAGCAGAGACTTGGCCACTGGTGAAGCCGTTGCACATCTTTGGACGAACCGTTTAAGGGCTATCTCGTCAAGAGGGGATATGCCTGTTTCCTCTCCAGTTGGGTTGAGACTGAGCTCGATGGCATCAGCACCACAGGTGGAGGGAGCCCGCTGTCTCTTGACCGAGCAGACCACTGCCTTCTTCCTGCAGAGCATGGAGGTGACAGGCTGAGGGGAAGGTGGGGGGCCAGGTGTGCTGGTCTCCATGAGCCCCTGGACTTTAAGCTGGGTGTAGGTGGAGGGGCCCAGCAGAGGCCCCACTTTCAACCTGCTTTTAACCCACAATACTCTGTAATGAGATCTCCAGTTAAGGAGAGCTGCAGAGTGGCTATTCTGAATGTCATTTGTTGAGTGTGAAGATTATGAAACTGGAAATTACTTGTTAACTGAAACATCCCAGGTCATGATAACACACAAAAGCAAGTTTATGCTCCCCAACATGATGGCAGAGAAGAACCTTGACAACATGTAAAGCCCAGGTTGGGGTTGAAGATGGAACCCATGGAAAATAATCTGAAATGCTTGATGAGAATAGTCTCGCAGGTCAAAGAGCTCTGACTTAGGCAATCTTGGGATCTGGGCAGATAAGGTAGGATGAGAAAATCCCCCTTCTGGATCCTAATTTAGCCTTATGATTAGTGTTAATCATAGCTCTCTTAGGAAAGTTGGATTGCTTTATACACATGTTCTACGTCTCTACACAGCCACATGGAGAGGGCAGGAGAGAGCTTCTGGGTGATGACAAACGACCTGCAAAGCTGCCCAGGGCCATTAAAACCCCAGCAAATTCACTTTTCTAACATTTTAATGTGTAACAGGGTTTATTGTTTATTTTTAATACAAACATTCTAAGCATTCTTACAATGATAATTTATTATCTTTATAATTAAAACACAAAAATGGGAAAAGTTTAAGCAATCACTCAAAAAAAAACCTCAACCTTAAGGTTAGAACTTGGATTGTTTTAAAATAGTATAAAACCTCAACCTGCTGCCCAAGAACTATCATCCAGTCACAAAAGCAGCCTGAATGTTTGAGAAGAGACCTGGGCTGGCTTTCTTTTTCTTTCTTAGTGGATTAAACCTTGCAGGTGAGCAAGGCAGGTGGATGGTCGAATTCAGGGAACATTAGTGCTTGGATCAGCAAGCAGGGGAAGCCGTGATGTGCCCCCAGGGCTTCCGATGCAGGCCACGCGTCCCATGCAGGCCACAGATTATTGATGGCCAGAAACTGCATTAGCTTGTCACGTGATTCTATAATGACAGACATGCATGTACATGTGTGCGCAGGAGCACGTACACACCCCCACACACGGGAACACACACTAATCCCGGGGAACAACAGTTCAGAGCTCTGGAGACAAACACACCTGAGTTGGAATCCTGGATTTTCTTTCTACTGTGTTTCCCCGAAAATAAGTCCGAGTCTTATATTAACTTTTGCTCCAAAAGACACATATGTTCAGGGCATATCATCCTGAAAAATCATGCTAGGCCTTATTTTCCAGTTAGGTCTTATTTTCGGGGAAACATGGCACCTGTTGGCCCTGTGGTCATGGAGAACATTTGTAACTATTCTCAATCTCTTTATCATCTCTAACCAGGGCACAATCATTTCTACATCCTGTAGGTGTTTTGAGGATTCAATGAATAAAGTATTCAGAAGGGACTGTAGCCACAGGAGGGGGCAGGGGGCCGAGTGGCCTTGCAGGAGCCCAGGAGTGCTTCCCAAGCAGACTGCAATAAGGGGGTTCTCTCAGCCTCGGATGGTACCGAGTTACTTAACTTCTCTGTGCCTCAGTTTCCTCCACCGTAACACTGGCATAGTCATAATGTCTACCTCACATGGCCCTTTGAGAATCACATGAATTAATCCGTGAAGAGTGCTCAGAAGAGCGCCTGGCCCAGCTCAGTACTGAATAAACGTTCCACTGTTATTACTAGTATCCAAAAGTATCTCAGAGCCTGGCTTCTCTGACATCTTCCTTTAAACGGTTTCTTGCATCCAATCTGTTTCCTTCGTACCAAACAGATTGCATATTTTTTTCTGAAAAATAAAAATGAATTAAGAGAGTGTAGTAGGCTAGAGAAGAAGGGAGAAAAAGGAGAGTTCCAGCTGACATACAAGAAGAGAAGTGATGACATAGGGAGGTGAGGGGATACAGGTGGGGTGTGGGGCAAGGGGGATGGAGAAGAGGGTGCAGAAGGACCAGTAAAGCACAGGCCGACAGAGAAAATGTCTGGATGGTGGTGAGAGGTACCATCCTGAAAATGTCCGCCGCCAGACGGAAGGAGACAAAAGTCTTCTGTTTTATTGTAAATGCACAGCTGATGTTCTGAAAGCACCTAATACTCATTGTTAGAGTGGGCTCACCTGCTAGATGGTCGTGGCCTGGGAGGTAAGGTTCCTCTACCATCTTCAGCTAGAATCCCTTCCCCCAGTGACACTGGGGGCTCCCGGGGATGTCCCCAAGCGACAGGAATTTGAGGGCGTCATCCTGTGTCCTCTCCTTTAGGGGTGGGATCTCTATTTCCCTCCCTTTTTTCCTTATTTGGTTCCTACGGGATTATCATGGAGTCAGGTGCATGATGGGCGTCAAGGTAACGGCAATGTAAATGAGATTATAATGACATTAAAATTAATTAAAGGTCAGGCCCTGGTTGTGGATACTGGCCCTGCCAAATGAAACTAGTTCTTGTTTATCTCTAGAGCACGTATCAGGTGTTGTTCTTTGTTTTACTTCCCTGAAAGGAGGTGCCTTGTTGGGTATCCTGGAGGGGATGGATACCCTAGGCTATCTATCCTGCCTCACCAGGGTCTTGACAAAAGGATGCATGTTGAATGAGTGACTGCAAATCGCTTACCCAGTATCAAAAAGATACTGGTATCAGCTGTTTTCCTTCGTATCAACAAGTGGTGCCCATGACAGAAGGACTCGGGAATTCTTGAATGAATTTCCAGTTTCACTAGACACATTACTTGTGAAGGGACCGTCAGTAGCCATTCTGCATTTAGCATCCCCTGTGCCCTGGTGTGTACACAAGAGATCAACTTTGGTAGAAATTCATCACTTTCATGAAGAGTACAGCTTATCAGTGACAGCAGTGTTTCCAGATCCCACAACTGAGTCGCTCAAGCAATTATAGAGTGGGAGGAGGCAGGTGGTGTCTGTCCATGCCATGGATGAAACAAGGTGGCCTCTGAGCCAGGAAGAAACAAAGCTTCCTTGAGCAATGCCATTGAAACGATGCGTTCTGGAGCTCCTTAAGTCAATACCCCTGAGTCATGCTGGGTTTGAGGATGGATGTAAGCCAGCACCCAAGTGGTTTGAAAGACAATTGGTGGTTCATGTATTCATTTTGTGACCCATCAGGAAGCATTTGCTGAGCTCCAACTCTGGGTCTGGCTCTATTCTCAGAGCTGGGACTCCCATGGAAAGTGAAGGTAGCAGCGTCCGGACTGCTTGGGCTTAATCAACTAAGAACATGGTGAATGGTGACTACTAGTATTGAGTTATCGTTCTGGTCAGAATTTGGTAGGAAGTAAATATAATGGTGAATAGATAAGGAGGAGCATAGAGAAATTGTATTTTTAAATGTACGTGAATATAAGGCATTTAAGGTCAGATTTTTAAAACTGGAATGTGAGAAGTGTACCTGCAAGTATGTAAAGTCAGGATAAATATGGAGCCTCTTCATGGAGCATCAGCGTGCCTTGAAAATGTAAGGGGGAAGCCCATGATTTTTGAATATAGATAAGTTATAGACATGCCAATGTTTCTATAACTTTTATGATGAAACACAAAACTTGAAAGACATTCTCCAGTGTGTTTTCTCTATTCCTAAATATTCCGGTTAAATTTTTCTTTTAAGATCACCTACAAATACTCCTTTTTTTTTTTTTTTTTTTACAGTAGAGTGAGTATGGTTTAGAAGGCAATAGTATGTGGTATTAATGAAAACTAGGGCTTGGTAGCTCCACCCTCTCAGATGGGAACTTAATTGTCATTTTTTATTGTTGTAGCTCGAATATAAAAGCTGCTCCAAGGAAAGCTGCCCAAACAGTAAGCTACTTTTCAAGAGCAAAAACCCCATTAATAACAGCTGACATTAAAATTCAGTAAAGTAGCTGATTTGGAGAATAATGAAGACAAGATGTCAGATGACCCACATTCTTCTTCTGTCGATATGGTCAAGCTAAGAAGAGGTCATGAATGCATTGACTGATAAGGCATGGCATTGGCCGGTAGAGATCAGCTGGAAAGAAATTTGAATCGTTTTGGAAGTAATCAGATTAGTTCAGGGACCATGGGTAAATGGGCCCCCTGCAATACTTCTCAAAATTCATTGTGAACAGAGATTGTCCACATGCTTACGAAACATTCAGATCCCTGGTGTCCATCCTAAAGATTCTGATTCCATAGGTCTTCAGTTGGTTTGGGGAACAAGCTTGTTTTCACCATCACCTCAGAGGATTCTGCTACAGGTTATTATTTAACTACAACCCGAGAAAATCTGGCTCTTGGTGGCCCGTGGACAGACCTCGTTGCAATTCCATGAACCACTGAGATGGAATGGCAATGCAGTTTTGTGTGTACCTATTCCTGGAGAGAGAACCTGTATTTTCCTTCAGATTCGCAAAGGGGGTGTAGCATTTGTGGCATGTAGTGAGGAGACCCTGACGTTGGACTCTGCAGTTAGCAAGACAAGGAAAGGAGGTAGAAAGAAAGAGCTGTATAAATTGGTATGGTGGTTTAGCTCATGGATATACACAAAGAAGTTTTGACCTTTAAATAAATTTTTTTAAAAGGAGAGAAAGAGATATTTTGTAGCTGTCTCGGGGTATGGGCAATCTATGTCTTCAGAACCTTCCATCTAGCTCCTTTGTCAACAGATGTACTGTTGTTATGACAGCAGGGGGGGAACTGTGTGGCAGCTGCTGGAACTGTTACAGGGAAGTAAAATGTGTTCCCAGACTTACACCTTATTTTTAACTTCCCTGAAAGACTGACCAAGCAGTCCAGGACGCTGGAATCATTCTATCTACGGGAAAACAGATCTGGGTTTCTGAGTATCAGGTATTCCAGCCGCCGGCGCTCTCAAGTGCTATACAAAGAGATGCCAAAGAACTGTTAAAGGATTGAAGGTGACACAATTTAATCAGAACAGAAAAAGAAAAGAATCAAGAAATAAAAAGAGGAGGAAGGGGAGGGAAAAGTGATTACGTTCCTGAAAAATGGATTTCTCGTACAAAGAAATGGTTTTATCGACGAGATCAGACACTGAATTGAGCTTCCTATCAATGTTGCTATGAACAGAGAAGAATCCTGGGGAAAGATCACTGCACAAGGAGCAAAGAGACGTGCTCCCACCCCTGCGAGGGGTCTGCATTTGGCGTTAGAGGGGTGTCCTCCTCACCCAAGCCCCTTGTCCCAACCCTTCATTTGGGGCCTTCAGTAGCTCTGTGTCCCCTGCCTGTGGCTTTGCCATTCTACAGCAATGCAGTTTGAGGCGTGAATTTCTGTTCTCTTGGCTCCTCACCCACAGAGAGGGACCATGGTGTGTATTCACCCCCCCAGCCCTCCACCACCTCCAGCCCCAGCTCCTGCATAGGCATAAGAGCCCTGGACCCTCACTGACTTGAGATGTTGATTTGATGAGAAGATTTAACTCCCCCTTGATGAGGCTACCTCAGTCCCTGAGCCCAGAGGGGGCCCGAGTTTGTGCTGAGCAGACAGAGCATGCATGAGGGCGTGGAGATGTGAGGCTGGAGGACCAGAATTCACATGATCTCCTCCAGGGCCAGGCTTCCCTGCTGACCAGCCGCAGCCTAGCAGGGGCCTAACGAGGCAGGTAAAGGCAGCAGGTGAGCTCCTCCTCAGGAGGCAGCACCTCTGAAAGTGGTCTCAGAGGTGTGCAAAGGTGCTACCCACAGAAGCACCAGCAGACTGAAGCCGGGGTGACATGGAGCTGTAGAAGGGGCTTGGTAAGAGCTGCAGCCATGGAGGTGTCCAGCTCCCGCAGAGCAGAGCCCGGTCAGGACAGATTGCAGAGGGGCGTACTCACCCTCCCCCTCCTGCCTTCCAGGGTCTCAGCCAGTGACTCAGAACCTCCTCTCCTAGGCTCCAATTTGCAAGTGTTAATTTAAACTCTTCGTGGTGTCTCCATAATATGGCAGAGTTCTTCTGACCACAGCCACTTGGATGTCTTATTTTCACCTCCGTTTCCGTTACTCTGGAGAGAATAACTGGCTATTTTCTTGAGGTGACCCCAGGGAGCCTAGAAAAACACTGTGACCAGATATTCCAATACATTCTCTAAATTTAGTGGGGGGAAAAATAACTATTTTCACATGGTGCAATGGAAAAAAGATACTATTAACTTTATTCATATAAATTCCCTATGATAAAATTCCCATGATAAATTCTATTTGGTTTGGACATGGCATTGTTTTCATACACTACTTAATTCTTCTTGCCAGGATTTTATTTAGGACTTTTGCTTCTATATTTGTGAATGTGATGAGTGTAGAGTTTCCTTTTTTGCATTGTCTTAGTAAGCATTTGGTATTGGAATTATGCTAGCTTTGTAAAATGTATTGACCTACATGAAGAAAACTATAGGACTTTACTGAGAGATATAAAGGAAAGTTCAAAAAAATACAGAAATATGTCCTATGCTGGACGGGAAGAAAAAAATGTTAAAAACATTAACTCTTTCCAAATTAATTTTGAGATTTCCTGCAATCTTCATTGTGCCCTTAGGATTCCCTATTTTTCAGTGGGTGATGTTTTTTGTTTAACCATTGTTACTGGTCTCACCTTGTACGAGGACATTGTCACTGCAGTCAAGGAATGTGACCTATAAGACTTCTACTGCTGGGAACTCAATGATATACTTTGTAGCTAGCACATGGCCACTTTCTATGTGGGCTCCTTGGTATGTTCTTTGTAGGTAAAGCATTTGAGATGTAGCTACACAAATAGTTTATTAGTTAAAAAATCTAAATGTACCATATTCTTACGAGTATGTATGGTTTTTCTGCTTGTTCTACCACAAAAGCGACAGTTGTATGTGAAAAGCTTCTATGACTTACCTGGCTTCCATCAAATTTTCCTTATGGTTTGAAAATCTTTGCTACATAAATGATGACACTCAGAGGTCAAGATCCATAGTCAACTGACAGAGCAGAGTTGCCAGAAGAAGTAGGGCAGAAATGACACAGGAATTCGGCACATGAGAAAAATGGTCCTGCCTATCAGCCAAGGAAAGAGGGGGAGGTTCCTTATCTGTGTCTGGGGAAAAAGTGATGTCTTTACTTCACTCTTCATACCAAAATCAATGCTAGCTGCACCAAAGACCTACGTGTAAAATGTTACAACTTAGAATTATTAGAAGAAAGCAAGGATTCTATCTTTGAAATCTTGGCATGAAGGCCTAAGCATGACACAAACTCCAAAGACGTAATAGACTATATTAATACACGTGACTTTCTTTGAAAAAATCTGGCAAAATAGTTTAAAGTCAAAGTTGAATGACAAATCGAGGGGAGAATTGCAATATAAAGGAGAGACAAACAATAAATTGTCTGCAAGAACACAACAGGGGGGAAAAAATGACAGAAAAGAAACAGATCCATGACCACGAGCTCCATTTATGCTGAAACTTTTATTAATACATAATTACATCTTTTGACCCATTTAATGTTTTTTTTTTTTCCCTGCGACTTCTTTTGCTTGTTTTTGAACATTTCTATTCCTGCTTCCTTTGCATTCACGTCTGCCAAATATTTCTTTGCCTTATTTTTAACCTTTCTGAGTCATTTTTTTTAGGTGTGACTTATAAGTAGAATAACTTTAGATTAAAAAAGAAATTAATTTGAGTTTGCCCTTTTGAGGGGAATTTAATCCATGTGCACTTATCGTAATATGGAATAAACATGTCGTCTTTATCTTTTGGCCCTTTGAAGAAATTTTATTTTGTGTTAGTTTTTATTTTCTTTTGCAATACAAATGACGTTTTGCCTACTTTAATATTCTATTGTAGTTTAAAGGCTGACATCCTCTTTTTAATCCTATCAGCCATAAGTGTAACAATTTACCAAAATAATTTTAAACACTGATCGTTCTAATCACTAACGTCAGCACATAACTCTTTTTTTTCCCCCCCATCTTTCTTGTTTTCTACTTACTTTTCTTTCGCTCTCTCTGTGTTTTCTCCTTCACTTTAGAACGTTTGCTGCCTGAGCCTGGGGTGGGTGAATCCCTGAGTCAGGCTCCAGCCGTGGGGAGTTTGGCAGGAATGAGGCAAATTCTGATGACGGCTGGGAAGCCACAGCGTTTTAAGAACTGCAGACAAACCACACTTTTGCCAGTTGGGAGAAAGTGCAGCAAACTGCCACCTCACCATTCCTGCCTGAGTTCTACCTCAGGAAAACACCAGCTGACTCTGGAATATACCACCCTGCAATGTGAAACTCAGAGGAAGGTACCGTGTTGCCCCCAGAATAAGACCTAGCTGGACCATTAGCTCTAATGCGTCTTTTGGAGCAAACATTAATATAAGACTTGGTATTATATTGTATTATATTATATTTATTATATTATATTATATTTATTATATTATATTATATTATATTATATTATATTATATTATATTATATTATATTATATACCTGGTCTTACATTATATTAAAGTAAGACCGGATCTTATATTAATTTTTGCTCCAAAAGATACATTAGAGCTGATGGTTCAGCTAGGTCTTATTTTCAGGAAAACACAGTAGAAAAAAGTCTTTGGGCTAAGAGACCCTGCCGGAATCTGTTGTGACCAGCTTTGCATACAACCAGGAGCCAATATTTGCCCTGTATTGGGAATGTGCTGGGCCCCAAGGACCCAAGAGAGATATGGTCTCCCCAGAGCCAGTCAGGCGCTGGGACATTTGAATGTGGCGTGTGCTGCACTGGGGGAACCCCTGGAGGATGTGGGGTGAGGCAAAGCCTCAGCACGAGTGAGATGAAGCTGACACCTAAAGGGTGAGGAGGTGACAGCCATGCTTGGGGGTCAAGGAAGGGTGTTGCTGGCAGAGGGAACAGCAAGTGCAAAAGTCTCAGGAAAGAAATAACTCAAAGTTTGATGTTTTGAGTAGTGGAATTCCAGCCAGTGTTCTTGGATGCAAACAACAGAAACTGAGTCTGGCCGCCTCTAGCAGTAAAGGAGTGTACTGGAAACTTAGTGGGAGGTCTCAGAGCACCAAAGATGGCTGGACAGTCAGACTGGGTGAAATTCCAGCAAGTTTCAGGGCACCTGGGAGCTCCAGCCATGACCAAATTCTCTCTTAGGAAGAGCTTGGGGAAGGAGCTGCTGTGCCTGTTAGATGACAGATGCCCTTGCTGGGCACACCAGCCCTGGACCCAGCAGGCCCCCAGCTGCACCGGATCTTGTCGCTGCCTCCTGGGATGTAGTGCCACTTGCTCCAGAATCAGATTCTGGTGGCTGCACTGTATCCACTGGACCTCACACGGTGGCGCAGAATGCTCTGCCTGGAGGAAGGGCACCTTTCCTAATTTGCACCGTGTGTGATCTGGAGGGAAGCCTGGGGTGGGATCTGGTTGACCAAGCCCAGGTCACATGGCCATCTGCCAGAGAGTGGGGGGAACAAGCATCCAGATTTGTGGGGTTCTGCGTTTTCCCACCCAACCTCATGCTGTAGAGTCCCCCAAACAAAGGAGAAGAGTTCAGCAGTGGGCCCCGGGAAACCGACGTGTCCACTGCAGCCCGAGGACAGTGCAGAGGGAGGGGTCTGGGCAAGAGACCCAGCTGGATCACAGAGCAGATCGCGTCTCCACTGAGTGACGGATGCACCTGGCCCTTGAATCACCACGGGGTACGGTGACTTCCGACTGGACGAAGGCATTGTGTCTCTCGCCCTTCTCTGCTCTCCTCATGTGTGGCCCCAACGACAGACAGACAAATGGTTGGGGCAAGGAGGACTGCCGGCTGAACTGCCAGAGACTCCCGCCAGACTCGTGGCGGTGACCCCTGGGGGCTGTCTACTGCAGAACCGACCCAGTGTGGCCTCTCAGTCCTGGGAGGGAGCCTGGGACACAGCGCTGACAGCTGCCATGCCGGAGGGCCACCCCAGCTGTGTGTCTGTGGATGGATCAGCCGTGTGGAGCGGGATTTGTGGGGAGGTGCTGTCACCTCCATACGTCACAGGACACTGAGCTTGCATTTATGAAATCTGTCCCCTCGGTGCGTTTCTACACAGCAGGCACACGAGGCAGTCCTGAGGGCTCACTCAGCCAGAATGCATCAGTACAAAGGACATCCCTGAGGGGCTGGCTGCCCCGGTGGGACCCCTTCCATCCAGAGCCTTACATGATGGCTGTGAGTACGGACCATTAGGGGCATGCAGGCTGGTGGCAGGGCCACCTCACAGGCATAAAGGGCTTCGCCTTTAGACTCTCATCCTTTCTGCCAGTCATACATCCAGCCACGGAGGGGATAAGATCGTGCAGCCTGAACCCTGCATCCTGTCACTTCGTCACACTGTCTATTGAGCAGACTGTTTCATATTTTTAAATAAATTCTGAATTTGCTATGTGAATAATTTAATTGCATTTTTGGAGTGAAAAGCATTAATTTGTTCATTGTAAGGGTTTAAAACACATCACAAGTGTGGTGGCCCTCTTTTGGCATTGTTTTCCTTCTTTAATATTCTGGGGGCTCAAACCCTGGAAGTGTCCTGGGCTCTTCTGGACTCTGCGGGCCCCTGGCTCGGGTGGGTGAGCACTTAGCCTTCCCTGCAGGTCACCATGCCGCTGACACTTGGGAACACTGAGGCTCCCAGAGCATCCTGGGAATTCTGGGTGTAAGGTTTGCGGGTCTCAGACTCCTGCAGGATGGAAACCGTTTTTGGTTTTGAGTATATGTGAAGGGATCCTTGCAGACAGGTGAAAAGAGCATTTTTTTTCAATTGACTGGAATTTTCCCAGAGGTTTGCAGACTGGGACGGCTGGGATGGGGGAAATAAAGACACTGTGAAAACGTGCAGCCCATGGGGAGTGTACCCAGGGCCTTCCCACTTAGAACACAGGCCCCTCAGGCCTCCTGATGCATGCACCATGCTCTTTCACTCGTGGGATCTGTGTTTTCCTAGGAGTGGGTTTGCCCGACCCCTTAATCTCCCAGCCTGGCACCTGTCCAACGGGACACGTTTCCAGCCCTACTAGTTCTGTTGGAAACTCTTAAGGCTGTGCTGGGGGCTGACGTGTTGTTTGGATCTGGGACACACAGGGTGAGTGGGGACAACAAGGGGGCTCTGAGGAGGTTGCTGAGCAACAGTCAGTCCAGGGCGGACGTCCAGCTGCTCCAACATGGGGGGACTTGTGTTTCCAGGGCTATTACAGAAAATAATCAGTCCTAAACAGACCGGTGTTATTATGGGGCCCATAAATCTGCAGACACCTCTAGGGGCTTGAAAACATTGATGCCTGGAGGACTGGAGGGCTGGTAAACTGGTCTTTTTCTTTTGAAAGAAAGAAAGGAGGGGGGGGGGAGGAGAGAGAGAGAGAGAGAGAGAGAGAGAGAGAGAGAGAGAGAAGGAGAGAGAGAGAGAGAGAGAGAGAGAGAGGGGGAGGGAGGGAGAGAGAGAGAGAGAGAAGGAAAGAAAGAAGAAAACCTCTAACACTGAAGACAAAGGCAGGTGAAAATCAACCCACAGCAGCAGAAACGTGTCGATAAAGCAATAAAGCACAATTTACCAGATTATAGAATTTGACTAACCTCCCAGAGGTGAGGGGCATCTGTGTTTGGGCATTTTAGAAAGGAGGGTAGAAGCATTTCTGTGGCCGGTCCATCTAACCTCTGGGGTGTTTTCATGGAGACCACTCACCCTGATTCCCAGGCCGGCATTGCCATGGCAACAAAGCAGTCAGGTTTGGAGGGTGAAGAAAGATGGCCACTGATTCCACGATGCTCGAGGGAGATTGATCAGAGGGCTAGGCACACGCTGACAGGAGCAGGAGTGAGTGGGCTGACCACTCCACTTCTGTGGGCCGCCATTGTTGGAGCGTGTGCCCTTGGGATGGTTTTTCAAAGCAAGTCTCCAGAAGGGAAAAATTCTCACAGGACCCTTTTGCTAAGGATACCTGTCTCCTGTGAGTCTGCTTTTTCGATATGGCATGCTTTTCCTTCATGTGCAGCTAGGTAGCAAACATCTTTTAAGGGAAATTTCTGTAACTATGAAGGCATGCACGAATGCACACTAGCTGTGGAGAAGAATGAAAAGATTATAAACACAGTGGTCATACACACGAAGCTTCCTCTGTCACCCTTTGCCACCCACCCCACTACACTCTGGCCCATCCCTCTCCAGTCCCTTTCCCACACTCACACACGTCGTATGTCACACGTGTGCTGGTTCCCCAGCTCTGTCTGTCCTCTCCACACCCACTGCTGTACTCTGCTCTGTGGTGCTGAGCTCGCAGCTCTGCAAACCCCAGTTCTGCTCTGCCAGCAGCCCCCTCAGAGACTGTCGGGGGTCCTCGTCATTCCAGAGGACAATCTATAGTCAAAAGTCTGCAGTGTCAGGACAGAGTTACCTCGGGGTTTGGACTGGGTTGACTAGTATCCCCCAAAATCTGTGGGTGTGACCTCCTTGGAAATAGGGACTTTGCAGATGTAACCAATTTAAGATGAAGTGGATTAGTGTGGGCCTTCGTCCAAAGACTGGTGTCCTTACAAGGAAGGAGAGACCTAAACACAGCGAGGGAGAATGGTCCTGTGACAATGGAAGCAGAGATTAGATTGATGTCTCCACAAGCCAAGGCCACCCAGGATTGCTGGTCACCCCAGAAGCTAGAAAGAGGAAAAAAAGGATCCTTCCGGGAGAACATGGCCCAGCAAACACCCTGTATTCAGACTTCCAGCCTCCAGAACTGTGGGAGAATACATTTCTATTGTTTTAAGCCACCTCGTTTGAGGTCATTTGTTATGGCCGCTGCAGGGACCAAAGGAGGAGGAAACACTTAGAGGCCAAGCCGACTAAGACTAGAGGACCTGCAATTGTGCTTGGAGGTATGAGGGGTTGGAAAAGATATTAAACTATAAACACTTACAGTCCTTTCCTCTTTCGACTTCCCATTACCTCCACGAAAATTCTGTCTTGCCTTATCGATTTCTCCCAGCATCCTCTCCCTCACTTCCCCGTCTACCCCACCTCCACATCTGCCCTTTGACCCCACCTCCTAGGTGACATTCGGACTTGACCAGCTCTCCTCCTGGGCTTCAGTCTGCCCACCGGAAAATCAGGACAGTTAGTGGGATAGATATGCAAGAGGGGAAATTTTACTAGCAAGGAAGAAAATAACAGATACAGGACCGTGGGAGGAGAGACGAGGGGTGGGGAGCCCAGGGTGTTCTGTTTCAAGAATTTTGATGTGAGCCCACGGGTGAGAGGGGAAAGGTGGAGACATCTGGGCAGCTGTGGGGTGAGGAAAGTGGAAGATGGCAGAGATGAGGAAGTAGAACGTTTTGAAGCATTGCTGTGTTTCATAAATTGGAAATTATTCAGCAAACACCCCTTGCTTTCAGTTGTGGTTGGTTGCTGGTTCGGGTTTCCTTGCCCGCAGTATCGCACACCAACAGGCCCTCGTGGGACATTGGCTTACATGCGGGTTAAGGAGGAATGAATATTTTCTTTCACTTGAAGCTATGTCAAAACTCCTCCACTGATGGTGTCAGGAGCTTCCTAAAACGAAGAGGCTATGTGGCTCTTCACAGTATACTCACAGAATTAAATTTTACCCCATGACAACTCTGTGAATGTACAAGCTGGGCTTTTATTTATTTATTTGTTTGTAGTGATTCAAAACAGGTAAAAATGCCTTGCTCGATGCCATGCTGCTCGTAAGAAGAAGCAGCCGCCATTGAGACCCGTCTGCCCAACTTCAGATGCCCCTGCACCCCACCCACATGGCAGTGCCTCATCCCACACCTGTGGCAGGTGAGTAGAAAAACACAATTATTATCTCACCTTTATGGGATTCACTGTCTGGAATGCACCTAAAACCAGGAAGCAGAAGAGTGTCCATCAAAGGAACCAGGCTCTGGACATCTGCATGCCTCCTCTGGGGTCACCAGAGACCGACCGAGTTAGGCTTCCCTGATGGCCAAGTAATCCTGGTTGGGCTTCAGCTCCGGGAGGAAAGTGAAGATAGAAGCTCAGTGGAAGACCAGCTGGAGGCAGGGGCCAAGAGAACTGTGGCTTGCAGCTCCATGAAACCAAGTCCAAAGGGTTCGTTTGAGGACCAAGAGCAGGAAGTGAGGTGGGGAGGCCTACTGCAGGTGGCAGCTGGGTGGAAACAGCCACGAGAGGCACCTGGGGGGTGTGCTAAAGACCCAAGGGGTCTCTGCTTTTTATGGGCCCAAGGACAATTCTTGTGGTGGGTTGGGCCGGCTGACAAAGCAAGAGAAGCCCGAGTGGAAAGACAGATGGGCTAGTGAGTGAGATCCAGGGCCTCAGCTTGGGGCTGGGAAGCAGAGAACTGGGTAAGAACAGAAGAAACTCGGTTTGGGAATTGGAGGAACGTAGTGGGGGTTCAGGGAAACTCCCCTGTGTCTAGGGGTCTCTGAGCTTCGAGTGGCACCAGAAACTCTACGATGAGGACTAGTCTGAGGCTCCAACTCTGCCGACCAATAGCCTGTTTGGCCAAGCCTGGGTACGGGGCAAGGGAGCTGAGCTCACAGCACGCAGCCAGCAGCACCCAGGGCTGAGAGGGACCCTGGAAAGCTCCATGTTGCCCTCTCCCCATCCACTCCCCCGTCTGCCAGCCTCTCGGCCTCTCTCCCTGCAGCCATCTTCCTCTATTTGGCACTTCTTACAGAACCACGGTCCTTACTTTTGTTTCTCAGTCTTAAACTTCATCCAAGAACAAGCTCCTCCATATTTTCCCTTGGCTCTGCAAACATGTACAGAGAAGTTGTGGATAATAACATGAATTTATGGCTGCTGGTGGGCCTGGGGTAGTTCGATGGAGGTAGAGTCCATGCTGGCCTGCAGAACTAGAGGATTTTGCCAACTGATAATACATGGCAGGCCTGTGACCTTGCTCTAAAGGTGGATAATCTGAGGACCCCTCTGAAAGGTCCCCCCCCCCAGCCTTGGAAATATTCACAAACTCTTCTGGTTTTAGCTGCCTTCTGTCACCCAGACAACAGAGGTACCCTCTGAGTGCAGTCAGTCTGAAACCTGACCTGCCTCTGCAGGAAGGGAACGTGTGCCTTGCACACTCTTAGCATTTGGAGCCCTGAACACAGAAGCACTGCAGGTTTACCAGATGTCTTGGCCCTGGTGGTGTCCCTCGGGCCCTCTCAAATCCAGCGTCAGTAGAAGAAACAAGCATTCACATTACATGGGTTCTATTTAACAGCTGGAGGGAGGTGCAGACTCAACATCCTAAGACGGAGGATTTCAGCATAGCACTGAGTGGTTCTACAGAGCAGATAAGAAAAGAGAGGGCGACAGATCCTGTGACTCACGTAACATGGCATGGCAGACTGGGCCATTGCTTAATCCAGAAAGAGCTTTGATTTGAGGCCAGGCCGCTAAGGGCCACCTGGAGTTGGATGGTAGCCAACTGCAACAAAATGTCTTATCAATTTTGTTTCATACCCAAGAAGCCTCTATAACCTTCAGATTAGAGGAACTAAGATGTCCACCGGTCACTTTTCTCCCCCAAGCAGTGGCAGACCTCCAATCATGGGGCATTCTGGAATGTTTTCAGGGCCATGAGTCAGGTCCACAGATAACTGACACAAAATGCAAATTAGGTGCCAATTTACAACAGTTAGAAAATTTCCATTTAAATTGCTAATCAAGCTGAATCCACTTGCAAATGTGGAAATCAACATGTACATAAATTATGTGGAAACCTGCAAAGCTCTGTAGAAGACATGGCATCTACTAGTCAGTGGAGACAGAACAAAGCCGCGGTAGTGTCTTGATGCAGATAACCTCCCCATATTACCCGAGCATGTCATTGTTCAGCTCTTTAGAAAGCCTCTAGGTCAATGCTTTTAAATGTGTTTCTCAGGACAAAAATGTTCTATTGATTATTAATAAGTGCTTCAGAGAAAGAGAGAGAGAGAGAGAGAGAGAGAGAGAGAGAGAGAGAGAGAGAGAGAGAGAGAGAGAGAGAGAAATTTGAGAGAAATAACATCCTGCATTCCCCTGGGAAAATCAAAACACATCTTGGTACATTCCAGATTTCTAGAAGTCCTGGGGACTGTAACATGCTTACCTTGGTTGATTTCATGCAGCGTTTCCAAGATGCCACAGATCAGACAAGGCTCCTATTTGGAAGAACCCCTATGTACCCCCTGGAGTGTGCACCTTTGGAAGCATGCTCTAGCCAACTGAGAGTTTACCACTAATTGCTTACTCTTTCGTGGGGAGACAACTACCACATCAACAAGCGAGAAGCAAATCATAGCTGCTTCCCTTCACCCCATTCCAAACAAGCAAGTGCTTTGCAAACGTCCCATCTGTTCTATTTATGTCTAAATGAACCCCCCTCCCATTAGATTGAAAAAATAGATGATCTGTGTTAAACCCCTCTAATAACTGCGCTAACCAATCTCTTCTCTGCTCCAGGATCCACAGTGTCTTTCCATTGCCTCACACATTACCTCATCATTCTGGATCTCAAAGCCTCCTATACCCTGACCCCGCTGTGCCTGGTCTGTCTTTTCTCCTGTCCCACCTCAGCCTCTACCTGTGCTTCTCATTGTCCCCTCAGTGCTGTATCCTTCACTCATCTAGAGCAGGGGTCAGCAGACTTTTCCCAAGAACACCAGACAGTAAATATTTGAGGCTTGGAAAGCCGTACAGTCTCAGTCACAACTCAACTCTGCCCTTGTAGCATGAAAGCACCCAGTGGCCATATGTAAATGGATGAGCTTGGCTGAATTCCAATAAAACTTTATTTATAAAACCAGGTCATGGGCCAGATTCTGCCGATGGGCTATAGTTTGTCAACCCTGGTCTATATAATTGTCCATTTTTTAAGGACACTTCCTTGGTTTAATCTGTGATTCTTCCAGTCTTTCATTCATCACTTCCACAAACACCCTTCATTTTACTTTCTCACGGGTCATAAGGAAGGGTCAGAGCTTTAACATGAAGCACCCACTTGTGTTTCAGGTTTTACATACAATAGCTCATTGAACTCAACAATTATTATTCCTGTTTCTCTGACGAGCAACCCAGGCTCAGAACATCATGTCTATGGTGAAATTGCTAGTGGGAAACCTGTTCTGCAAGATTCCACACCCTGGAGGGTCCGCTTCATCCATCCTCCATGCTTGGCACCGTGCTGGGCCTCCCTCACGAGCATTCACAAAGACCGTCTTGTTTGAAACTTACAACACCCCAGGGACACACAGATTGCCTGTACCCCCATTTGCAGATGTGGAAACTGAGGTTTGAAATAACAAGTGGTGTGCTCCTGTCACACAGCTGGTTACCAACAAGGCCGAGATCCAAACTCATGTCTTCAGTCTCCAAAGTCTATTTCACTATGTTGTGTGTTTTTCTTTAGTAAATGACGTCCTTGTGAAATGCAGAGGTCAGCAGAGCTCAGTGAAGCTTGTCAAGATGTGCTGGGCAAGTCAATTTGCAGCGTGACTTGGGGGTCAGGGGAGGTTAGGACCACTCAGAAGAGGTTCATTTGCATTTTGACCCCTAACTTAGGAAGACCACAAAGCGAATTTTTGAAAAAATTAAATCTAGGCTTTTGTTCTTTAGGAAATGGTTGAAGGCTGCTAATTACTTGACAAACATCCTTCTTTCCAGTTTCACAATTGACTGAAAAGAGACACAAAGAGCCAGGAGGTTGTGTCTTTATTATTGGTTAAGCTGCGTCAGGGAGCTCTAATATCACTGTTTCAATCTAGAACTTGAGACCTCATTACCCAAACCAACTTAAGCACAGGCAGAAAAGCTGGAATAAGGAGAGCAGAGATCTGACTGAGCCCGACAGAAACAGGCTCTGTCTGGTGCGTTTGCTGTGTAGAAAGTAAAGCCCATGATGCTTTTGGCTCCATGGAGTAGTTCTGTCCCACGGCCAACATCCCTGAAGGCTGTGTCCAGCCTTCCCCAGGCTCATCACCCAGACTAGTCATTGAGATCCTCCTTGGGAAGAAATTAATGTGTGAGTGTGTGTGTGTATGTGTGTATGTGTGTGTGTGTGTGTGTGTGTGAGAGAGAGAGAGAGAGAGAGAGAGAGAAAGCTTGTGTGTGTGTTCCCTGTGACCTAGTAGAGGGAAGTTCCCTCATAGAAATAGGGAGCTTGAGGAATAAGTGTTTCTTTTTGTATTAGTTAGCTATCACTTGTGCTGTGTAACAAACAACCCCTTGTACTGTAGGACTGTGTATAACTACAAAGGTTTATTTCTCATTTAGTTACGTGCTGGTTGGCTGCAGTGCTCTGACTCTATTCCACATGCCTCCCATGCTGAGATACCTAAGGAAGTAGCCTTATGTTGATTTTTTGGCAGAAGGAAAAAATATCAAGACGTCTGGCAAAAAGCATGCATATGTCATGTCTCATGTGCTATGGGTCAAAGCAAGTCACATGGCCAAGCCCCACAGCATTGGGGTGGGGGCGTGTAGTCTTCCCACCAGAAGGTAATCACTTGGGAAACTAGTGCCATCTCTCCCACTCCCTCATAGGACCAAACCAAGAGTAGAAAAGAGAAAGCCTCTATAGAAAGGCAAATTGCATCACTTACCCAAGCCAGTGGATCAGTGACCAACTCACCTGTAGCTCCGACTGCGTGAATACAGTAGAGCTAGAAGGACAGATGACGCCTTTCCAATCAAGGCCTCTATTCTTCTTGACCTAGTGGCCTGAGAGGCGATACTGTGGGTGTGATGTCTAATCTAGAAGAATAATGATAAAGGAGGGAGGTTCAGGCCTCAGTCAAAGCTGAGGATGGAAGTTGTGGGTGGGTAAGGATGGTAGTCAGAAGAGAAAACAGGGCCAAATGCTATGAATGATGGACCACACATCCTCTGAAAAGTCACGGCAAGGAGCAAATAGATGGGCATTGTAAACAAGATGGCAACACGGTCAGGGGACAGTGCTTGCAAAGTATGGCCAGAGAGCTCTGGAGCCCAGTGTCCCCACACTGGATGAGAAGGGTGCTACTTGTGGGCGTGGCCTGCAGCTTCTGAAAACGTCGGTGTGGCCCTTTGAAGGTGTCTCCCCACTTTCAGTACCACCCTGGTTCTATGCTTCACCTTCGCCTCCCTCGCCACCTGTTCCCGGTGGGTCATCCACCCCACACCTTCGTACTTTCCAGGCTGATCCATAACTCTTTGCCTTTACTTATTCAACCATCTTCAGACACGTACAACAATCTTATTTATTCAGTAGGTATTTATCGAGCAGTTACGTGGGCCAGGCATTGTCCTAGATGCTGGAGACCCATCGATGAGCGAGGGCACCTGTGGAGCTCCCCTCTTGGGAAGGCCACATGCTAAACAAGGGGACCCTCAGAGAGTCACATCCTTGCAAACCCTATTGAGTGCTAACGATGTGACGACCAGGGTGAGTCCAAGAGAAGCAGAGGATAGTGGACTTGCAGAGTGTGGAGGAGCCTGTCAGGTAAAGAATGGACAAGGCACAGCTGGGGCAGAGAGGCCCGCGGGCAGGAAGACAGCTCATCAGAGAAAGGCGTGTGGGCGAGCGGAACTGGACGAGACCGTCTGTGGACGAGCGAGGGTCTGGGAGGCCAAGACCAGCCTGGAACTTGCTCGAAATTAAGGGAAACCCCTTTCCTCCGCCTGCGGGTCCTCACCTTCCGGGGAGGGGCTAACTCGTCCAGGTTTCCTGGCGGCCAGCCGTCGTCACGTGACCGCCCTCCTGGGCACAGCCAGCAGGCGGCCCCCGGAGTGAGGCGCCCTTCTCATCGCCGTGCAGTGTTTCACAGGGCACGTGGCGAGGGGTGGTGGCACGCATTGCTGTGGAAAGAGTGATTTGAGGGGAGGCATGACAATCTCCCCGCCTCCCGGCTGCTCAGCAGACTTTGGGTCTCTGGATGTGGCTTTTGGGGCTGTAATGCTGCATTGGTAGCCAGATCACCCACACTTGCTCATCCCTGCAGGATTCCTCCTGTAGACGCCGGACCTGCCCCGCTAATATCTGCGCCCCAGCCGATGCTCTGGACTCCCGCGCAGCTGGCGCGCTGCCCCCTGGTGGGGAAGAGGGGGAAGGCAGCGTGCCCGCTGGGGGCCGCCCTTGCCTTTGGTGGATGGATATCAATGCCCCGGTCATTGTTCAAGCCCCCTGCTCTGCCCTGGCTCGGCAGGGCCACCCCTCATGGGCCGCTTCCCTGCCTCATTAGCGTGTGCGCACAGATTGTCAACTCATTTCAACGTATGGCTAAGCCACAAATCCATTGGAGAATCTAAATGACTTGTAGTGCGCCCAGTGCTTTAGAGCTAAATTGATTGATTTGGGGTATTGTTGCGCATTCGGTATTTATATTGCACACTGTTTCTTACACACACACATACACACACACACACACACACACAGAGCTAGGTGGTATTTAGGACTAGAATCAGAAATTGCATGGTTAGAACCCATCTGAGAAGGTCGGATTGAATGACCAGGGGAGATGATCACAGTTTACTGTTGGCCAGAAAAGGTGCCGCCCTCTAATGCACAGCACGGCTGAGCGTTTGCATGGAAAAGCGAAAGAAAACATTCTGAAGGGTG
This sequence comes from Rhinolophus hipposideros, assembly GCF_964194185.1. Lineage (NCBI taxonomy): Eukaryota > Metazoa > Chordata > Mammalia > Chiroptera > Rhinolophidae > Rhinolophus > Rhinolophus hipposideros. The sequence goes on from NC_138052.1 coordinate 96,470,816, forward strand.
ATGATAAAATGGGTTTTTAAGTCACAATATTTAAGTAAGTTTTATTTATCTATAGTTTCTAACTTCCCAACAGTGTCTTTCTCCATTTCTCACCCACTTCTTTTTAGTGAAGTACAGATGTAGACTCTAGTGAATTTCCAAACATGGCAAGCTAAAAAAAGACAAAAAAACTTTTTTTTTTTTTTTTTTAAGCAGAAGAGGGGGGTAACTCCTCACATTTTCATTTTGTTTTCTCTCCCTCCTCACAGAGGAGCAGTTCTTGGAATCCCCAGGGCAGAAATATAGTGGCTGTTACACTGAGGGGTCGTACTTGGTAAGCCCCCCTTGGACAGGTTTGTTCAGTTATTAGCTGTCTCCCCCCGGGCAGGTGGAAGCTTTGTTCTCTCCACTGCTACTCTTGTGAAATACGTGAGATGCAGAAAATAAGGAAGAAGGAGAAACTGGGTCTTCACTGTGACGTCACCTCACTACAGACTGTAAATGCAATCCTTACAGTCAGTTGTGTCAGATGAGCAGTGGTACTGTGTGTGTGTGTGTGAGTTGGTATGTTCCTGTGTGTGTTCCTTTGCCACTTTAAGACGTCTGTATCCTTGACTTCAACCTGCACGCTTGTTCTTAGTCATCCCGCTTCCCTACGTATATTTGCTAACGTCAAATGTTGCATGGGAAAAGCCTGTCATGAAACCTCTCTGAGATTCCTTCCTGCATAGTTTAAGACACTTACAACCCACTCCCGGGTATTTACAGGTAAGGTTTGCAAATTAGAAAAGTTAATGGGCACTTGAGTTGCTTCTGTCATTGCAAATTTCCTTTTTCTTCCCTTGTTGTTCTAACTGAAAACAGCAGGCAACAGCATGTTAGAGAGAACTGTCTGCCTCTCTCTCTGTGTATACAATAGGGGGCACATAGGTACACATGGTGAGCTTTCTTTCAACCAAGCAGCTCACGTGAGCACTCCATTCTCTGGCTTTATTGCTGGTGGACCTAAGTACCTGGATCAAGGGAGTGGATGGTTTCTCTGCATTTGTCGGGCCACATCTAGTGTCTTAGTGCTGGCTTGTCCTTTATTCTACAAACACAGATGGAGTTGTCCCATATGCCAGACACTCCGCTGGACAGTGGGGGACAGTAGTGAAGAAGGTAGAGGCCCTGCCCTCAAGGAGGTTACACTCTGGAGAGAGACTGACACACAACTGCTGGTTGACTCTTGGTCTGGGAAGTGTCAACAAGGAGGGAGAAACTGGGGGAACTCCTCACCTGTTTTGAGGGATTTCCTGGAGGAGGTATTATCTGAATCAGGCTCTGAGGAAAGTAGGTGTCCCAGGGAGAGGGTGTGTGGGGATTGGATCTGGGGAGGGGGGCAACCAGGGCAGGGCTGAAGGGCCCAGAAGGACAGGTTGGCGTACAGGACAGTGGGGCATGCAGTGGGTGGGGGTGGGGAGTTCAAGGTGGGGTCAACAAGGTTAGAGACGGGCTGGGAGAAGAACACAGGAAAAGTGGAGGAAATGGTGAATTTGGCCTAGAGAAGAATCCTGGGAGATGTGAGAGCTGCCTTCATATCCCTGGAATGTAGATGAGAGGGGAAACTGATTCTCAGTCTTTTCACATAGCAGAAATAGAATTAATGACTGCAGGTTAGAAGGTGGAACATTTGGGGATAAATATCAGCTAGGACAATGGTTTACTGAGTATATGCAACATGTCAGGTGCTTTATGTATGTTATCTGGTTTAACTCCCACAACTACGCTACAAAGTGGGGTCTGTTATTATTCCCTTTTTACAGAGGGGTAACCGAAACCAGAGCAGTTAAGAAAAGTACCCAGTGCCATGAGCTGCTAGTTGTTGGAGCTGGGATTTGAAACCAGGAAGGCTGGCTCCCAAGCCTGTGCCAATGAAAGCCAACCAAGCACGGAATCGGCACCTTGCAAGGCAGTGAGAAGATTCTAGAAGAAGGAGATAGAGGGGACATTTGTCCAGCACTTACTCCCCTTCCTTCCCCAACAAACTCCAGTTTCCACTCGGGCACCCACATGGCCCCAGGAAAGATGGCCGACCCTTGCTATCGGGAAGAACCTGGGCCGTGGGTGTACAGAGTGCCACTGCAGTGACTGCCCGACCAGAGCTTGTTTGAAGCTCATTACCTCCCAGCTTGTCACTACTGTTTCTGACTGGGAGGTATCGATTGGAAGGAAGAAAGTCATCAAGGAATGAAATTGTTAAACTTGGGAGGAAATCTACAGATCAGATGGAACTTCCAGAGAGAGAAATCGACCTTTGCGGGCAGGAGAGAGAAAACCATGAGGGACCACAGGCAGCTAAGAATTCTTCCAACCACTAGAGGAAGCACAGGTAAGCTGCAGAGGCCACCTGCCCAGGGCACTTGGCTGCTCGCTCATCCCCATGCTACTGCCCTGGCCACAGACCCCTCCCCACTACTTAAAGATAATAGCAGTAGAATTGATTTAAAAACACATGCCAGTGAATGACCATCAATTAAGGGGCATGGTGTCAAAACGCTTGAATCAGAGAAACCTGGGAAGAGGGTCAGGAGGAGTTGGTGCCACGGCAAGAATGATGTCGCAAAGAAAATGAGCTGCCGGAAAAGGGTTCCGTGAGCCTGCAGACGCCACGGTTTCTCGGGACTGTTGGCCTGAGCCTCTCTTTTCGCCTCCAGTAAAGTCTGAGTTTGTCACAGAAGAAATTGAGTAGTTCCTCATACATATTGTCACCTGTTTTCATCATCGCTTATGTTCTGGGGAGATAGAGGGCTGGGAGAGGTGGCAGCTTGCGCTCCTGGGCTCTTAGCAATGCCAACAGCTGGCTGCTTCACTGGCGTCTGTGCCGTACCCCGGCGTACCCCAGTGAGGAGATGGGACAGTGAGTGAGTCGATGGTTCCCCTCACTGATAAGTCAGATGGATTGGGTTCATTTCTTGCAAACCTAACTGATTTGGTTGGGGTTTGTCTGCCATCTGTTAGGAATGCTACCCAAGGAATCTCTCTTGTAGAAGGTAGGTCTGGGCACCTTCATTTCAACTCTAAGATTCTATGGTTTTCTTAGTGTAATTCAACATCATGTAGTTTTCTCTTTTTCCCAAAGTGCAAGTGACAAATTAACGTCTTTAAAGACTCAGGCTTAATTTTTTTCCCCCCACAAACATATCTGAGACAAAAAGATAGAGAGCTTTTTAACCTAAACTGTGACTTCGTGTCACTGGCAGGATGGCCTTCCGAGGTGTGGGAGCTCAAATTAGAAACACACTCCGTCACCCACGCCTCAGAAAACAGGATTCTTAATCTGACTTACGCCCCCGCTTCTGGTGGCAAGTGCAAGTTCACATCTTGACATTTTTATGTGGTGGTACAAAGAAGTTATTCTCATTTTCTAGGGTTTAAAATGCAGTAAGTGAATCAGAAATTCTAATGTTGTCTCAACTTTTGTACGTCTGAGTAAACGACACAAATTATGGGTATTTTGAACAAGACTATAAAGATTAACGAAATCACTTGAGAGTGTAAGAAGAGATCCACGTTCAAAGGCAAGTATAGGATACTTGTGAACATGGGGATAATTAGTGTGGAACAGGACAAGGAAAACTTGATAGTTTTAAGGTGAAAGACCCCCGGGGAAGTACGTCATCCACAATTCCTTTCTTGTCCTAACAAGTTCTTTGATCTTGACATTCTCCAATGTGGTTTCATTCCTCACCATCTCCGAGAGTGGAGGGTGCAGTGCCCCCAGGTAGGGCGGGAGAACCAGTGGAATGGAGGAGGCCGCGCATGGTGACAAAAATCACAACCTGAGCAGGACGCCACTCTCACGGGGAAGGTGCGCAGTGGCACCACTAGAGGGAGCTCGCAGTACGCAACATGATCGTAATCGGGGCAGGAAGGGACGGGAGAGAGAGACAGACAGAGACACACACAGAGACAGAGAGACACAAACAAGGACAGATAGGCAGAAACAGATAGAGACACACAGACAGGCAAGACAGACAGACACAGAGACACAGAGAGGCAGAGTGACAAAGACAGACAGCGACAGAAATACAGAAACAAAGTGACAAAGAGACAGAAATAGACTGACAGAGACACAGAGAGAGAGTGACACAGAGGGACAGAAAGATGGACAGAGACACCCAGAGGGAAAGACAGAGAGAGACAGATACAATGTGTACATATAAATACATAAATCCCTCAATCTGTCTCTGTATGTGTATATATACAGATATATAATAAAAAGAGGAAGTGTGAAATCACATGGCAAAAGTGAATGTGAGAGCTGTTCAAATCTCATCATTTGAAAAATAAGACTTACTCAGATTTTGAAAACAAAAGTAACAATTTCCCGCTTATAAGAGGCACACTTAAAGGAAAAGGAGGATGAAAGATTCCAAGAGAAAGAATAAAGGGCTGGGCAAAGATACATTCGGCAAGAAGACAAAACAAAATGATATTAGGCATATAGGCTTCTCTATTCTCCTGTACTGGATGATCTCATCTGTTCTCAGGGGTTCATCTGTTCTCAACAGGCCGGTGACATGCATTTCTGCACTCATCTGGGCCTGCTCATCTAACCGCCTTCTGTACCAGGTCGTCTCACGGGGACCTCAGACTCAGTCTGTGCAAAATCATACACTTGATGTTGTCCCCGAAACCTTCTCTCCTTCCAGCCTTTCCTATTTATTCACTCAACACACACACACACACACACACACACACACACACGCACAGACACTTTATTTTTCCCAGAGAGTGAGCATCAACTATGTGACAGTCATACAATCTACATTTTTGTGGTGGAAGAGAGATGATAAAAGAATGAGCAAATTAACCAGGTCATTTCAAAGAGTGATAAAACAAAACTGTAGGGAAGCCCTGGAACAAACTACATAATAATGTGCTTTTCTTTTCTAAATCTCTAATGCTTCTCTTAGAATGGACCCCCTTATGCAGCATGGGTATGGCAGAGGGTGTGTAGATCAGGCTGCCTAGGAAGGCCTCTTTAAAGAAGCTACACTGGGGCTGGTGATGGAGAAGCTGGTCGTTCAAAGAGCTAAGAGATGAGCTTAGAGGAAAGGGAACAGCAGAAGCAAAGGCCAGCAAGTGAGAATGAGCTGGGAATGGACATGGAGCAAGGGGGGGAGTGGTTGGAGATGAAGTTAGAGAGTTAGGCAAGGTGAGGTCTTATTGGCTTGGAATCTGTATATCAGTCAGAAAAGTCTAGGTCAGGCCACAGTAACAAACAGTCCCCCAATTCAAGTGGTTTTAAACAATAAAGGTTAATTTTTTGCTCACTCATCAGGTTCACTGAGGTTGACCGGGGACTCCCTGTTACTGTCCTTACCCTGGAATCCATGCTGACAGGATGGCCTCTGGCCTTGGAACAAGGGGAAATATGTATTGTCACCGAAATCTTCCACCCTGAAAGGACACACATTTCATCGATGGTTCAGCCAGTGTCATAATCCTACCATGTGCTTGCAGGGAGAGAGCCAGACTGTGTGCAAACAGTGTTAATGACCACCATGCACACAGGTCAAGATTTTGAATTTTATTCTAGCACAATAGGAAAATACTGGAGTATTTTAGGCTGGCGATTGATATGATCTGCTTTAGGTTTTTAAAGATCATGCAGTGTGAGGAAAATGCAATTGGAGGGGTAAGAAAGGAGGCAGAGAGGCCAGTTAGAAGGTAGGAGAAGATGGAGGCTTAGCCTGGGCTGGTGGCCAAGAGGGGCAGCCAATAGCACGATTATCAAACCAGAAATCAGATACCTGGAACTCACTCTTGAAAACCGTCTCTCACCGTCTCCCATCTGATCCAATAACAAGACAGTTGGAATCTGCCTGACTCCGTTCAACCACTTACAGCTTCAGCTCCTCTCTCCTGGTCTCTGGCCACGGCACCCAGATGGTCCCCTAAACGATTCCCCGCTGTGTGCCAGAGTCATCTTAGGGTGAACGTGGGGACTTCTTACTCCCTCAGAGCTCCTCGTTGCTCCCAGGATGAACTCCCAAATCTCCAACGTGGAATCTTCTTCCCAATGCACCCTGCAGCACGGCTCCCACACCCGCGGGGCTCCAGCCTCCCGGTCCCTTTACAACTGCTGTGACATTCCAGCTCATTCCCTCTCAGCTCATTCACACAAACTCTTCCTTCTCACCCCTCCTGGCCGAGACACACGTACACACTCTCACACGTGCACATAGACTCATGCACAGGGATGAACACACACACATGTAACTCACACTTACACACACCTGCCTACCTCTTCCTCTTCCTTGCCATCCAGAATAACTATTGTTGCTTTACAGAAACCTTCCCGACCGCCCCTTCCTAGCAGTGTAACGCAGACCCCCTCGCATGCTCTCTGACAGCGTGCTGGACTTGCCCTTCGCAGGAATTATTGTAGCTTACGTCTGTGTGTCTGTGTGCACGTGTGTGCCTGTTCAGCGTGTGTCTCCCACGGAAACGTCAGCTCTGGAAGACGAGCATGCACGCTCTCTGCTTCCTAGTGGCTCACAGGGCTGAGCCAGGTGCCAGGTGCTCAGCTGGCATCAGCGTTTGTGCAATAAATGAGTGGAATGAACAGCCAAACAATAGCAACCACCCAGATGCCCCACAAAAGGGAAGTAAATCATACATGACCAGGAAATGCAGTAAAAATGGAACCATTTAAATATTTCTTATGAAATGTCTTTGCTGACATGGGGAAATGCGAATAATAAAGTGTTAGGTAAAAATAAAGTACAATTTGAACACGTGGTTACAAATACCTGAAGATCCTGATTTTCCTGGAACTCAATATTGACTGGGAAAGTATGAGGGTGAATAACATTATATTTTTAAACGAATCGTACAGAGTATACCTAACATGATATAAATACAATTTTATAGCAAATAAATTATATCTAAGTTGATCCTATCGTCTAACCTCCCCCCTGCTCCTCCAGTGTCTGATCAATAGGAAACAATCCATTTATTAGATGTTAAAAATCTTTGCCAACCAATCCTAATCCTTCTTGCTGCATTTACTTTGTGTCGCAGCTTTAGACAAAGAAGAAATGGCAAAGTGACTCTCACTCACTCAGTGGCTAGCACTGAAGGGACACTCTCGTCACCTCAGCAGTTATGAACCGTCCATTAGCAGGAGAGAAGGTGGTCTCAAGCACCCAAGTCTCCAGCGTGGCCAGACAGCAAGCAGGCATCCTTCACCCCAGGTGCCACCCCACCTCCCTTTCAACCTAAATTCACACATAAAGAAGGTGGCCTGGGAAAGATTCAGAGCTGTGCTGGGTGTGTGTGCCGTCAAATATATTAATAGGGTTGCTGTGAAACCGTTGGGACTGAAAAAAGAACACCAGGGTGGCTCAGTTGAAAAATTTTTGCATCAGCTGGTGCTGAGCTGGCCTCAGTCAGCAAAAAAAAAAGTGACTGGAAATGTCTGGAATTGATCATCGGCCTGAGTCAAAATTTATACCCCGCCCCCAACATTGGTCAGTGAGAGTAGAACCCCAGCACCTGCTGCAGCAAAGGATCTGGACATAAAGAACATGGAAGGCACAAGTCCACAGCGGGTCAGCCTGCAGAGGGCGTGTAGGTGCCGGCAGGAGAGGGATTTCTACCAAGAGGCCCCACGAGCCTTTCGTCAGGGTCTCTGCTCCCTGCCTCTCTTTGCTAAGACTTTCTCCGTCTGAGCACAGATTTCCCAATGGGCTTTTCAAGAGCAGGTGGGAATTCTCTCACCTGGAGTATAGTCAGTCCTCGTAGGAAGATTCTGGAGGCTTCTGAGCCAGGCTGAACATTCTACTGAACATCTCTGAGTGACACAGCTCTTTTCCACTCTGAGGAAAACCCTGTTCACTGGAATGAATTCTATTCTTACGACTACCAAGAATACTCTACCTTTCAGAGGCAGCACCAGGGTTATGACAGGGTCCCCTTCGAATTCACCCACCTTGGGCCAATCACCATCATCTCCAAAGATTCCCCCCTTCAAATTAGAATGAGTTCCTACTTCATAGGGTTGTTTTAAAGATTAATAGACAATGGAAATAAATAGTTAGGACAGCACCTGGCATCTGGTAAACACCTCATGTGTGTTTGCCAAGAATGTTCATACTCTACTTTGTACAAGGCTCTCTTCAAGTTCATCAGTATGGAATAAATGCTGAGCCTCAGATTGACTCATCCAGGGGAGGCAGGACCCTGTGCCTCTTATTCTGAGCCTGTTCTTCAAGGAATGGTGCCTTATACAGGACAGGACCTCCGGAGGCTAAGTCGCACGGGCAGCCACCCTGAGCCTTCAAAAGACCTCAGGAGGCATTGGTGAGAGACAGGAAGAGAGAAGACCACCAAGTTCCAGTCAAGAGTAAAAGAGAATCTGTAAACCTAAAGGGAGCGGAGCACAGAGAAGTGGACAGGCCTGGAGCAGTAGACCCACAGGCACTAAGAAGGAAGTATGGAGGGGCCATGACTGCAATGCTCAGAGGGATGGGATGTAGTGACCCCAAGAGAGGCTGGAAATCAGAGCTACGCATCTTCCGTCAGATCAAAGGCTATGACTATGTCTCCTCACCCATGAAAGAAAGCTCAAATGCTCTGCTTACCTGGGAGTGCAGCCAGAAGGTAACTACTTGTCCATAATGAAGGTAAACAATGATGTTACTGAGATCTGGAGAATTATGCTGCTCACCAGTTCCAGGTTCTGGGGTGCGGTGTATCTTGGGAGTGAGAACCCTCAGTTTCCTCTGAGTCGTCGTCCCTGGAAGATCTGTCTCAAAGTACCATGAACTTGAAAGATGGAAAAAGGTGATTCCTTTCTCTGGAATAAAGAAAGAAAATATAACTCCTATGGCAAGTGAGTATGCCAACATTACAAAGCACATACAGAAATAAAGTGCTGAAGAAGAAAGCCAGAAAGTTAACCAAATGGAGAATACATACCTGAAAAAAGTAGAAAAATAGAGAAACTTGAAAGATGGTAGTTAGGAATCAAAATCAATATGGATGAAGGACCAAAATCAAATTTGGGAAAAAATTATAGTTACTAAAATAAAAGCTTAATTAAATGAGATAAAGAGTAAGCTGGAAATATTGTAATGAGAGAATTAAAGATTTGTAAGATAGGATTGAGATAATCAATCAGAATGTGGCACAGAGAGATAAAGAGAAATATGAAAGAGATGGAGAGAAAATATTAAAAAGCTCCACATATATCAAATAGAACAAGGAAGAGGTAAAGTTAAATAAATTCATAGCTAATTATTACCTGAAGGGAAAGGAATTGTGAGCTCCTCAGACTGAAAGAACCTATAAAGGACCAAATTGGAAAAACATACAAACAAAATTCCATATTTAGATGCAACACAGATCAGAGATGGTAACATTTTCAAACTACTAGAAAGAAAAGACATTTTATACTAAGGAACAGCCACCAAGTAGACAGCTATCTCTTCAACAGCAAAAGAGATGCCAGAAGACAATGGATTGAAGGGAGAAGAACCAGCAACAGAGTAGTCCATGCCCAACTGAAATGTCTTTAAGAGTTATGGCTACATATCAATATTTCTAGATACGCCAATGCTACACTTCCAATCATCTGGTCAAGACGGTAGAATGAGCAGATATCAAACAATAGAAACATGGTAAATGAGAGAGAAGAATTAAAAGGGAAGCGAGAAAGATCTTGTTTTCGATCTGGGTGGTGAAGTGAACATTATTCGCGCTTACGTAAATAATTATTTATGTATGTTACGATTCACAATAAAAATGGTTATTTTTTTAAAGCTGGGTTTCTTGCCTTGTTCAGGAGGATTCATTTAAATTTAGATTTTTGACTTTCAGAAACTACATGGCATTCTATTTCCCAGTGTGACTCTTCTAATGATGTGAGCCTCTTAATGGCACAAAGCAGCTTCTCTCTGTGTTGTCTTTCCTTCTTAAAATGCTTTAAATTGGATGTGGATTTTTTTCTCCTTTTGGCAATGCCAAGATCTAGTCTATAATCGCTTTCATTTTGCACATCGCAATAAACATTCAATTAAAGTTCCCAGCTCACAAGATCAGAATCCACCAGCTAACTGACAAAGCTGACATAATTGCCTGCCCTGGAAAGCTGGTTTAGGAGAACAGCAAATTACAGTTGTTAAGTGATCCGCAGGAGGGCTCTTCTGATTTTCCAAACACAAAAAGAAAAGCTTGGTAGAATTATAAGGACATAATTTGGGGGAAAATGAACTGAACCTTCTCAGTTTAAACAACGTTTCAATAAACTGTAAGACTCAGTTGAGAGCCACATTTGATACCGATGAACCTCAGCCTTGGGATACTGTGCACACTTACAACAACCCATGAAAGGCACATTTGGACAAAAGAACACGTGTTTTTCGGTAAACCAGCAGTCTGAAAGCAAATGGAATAATTTCAATACAAAGACCAGGAAAAACAATCAGGTCTTCTGAAATTTCCTTGTCCAGTCCTGCTCTTCCTTAGTCTGATAACTGAAGAGACATCTGGGAAGATAAGAATTGGTAAAGAGCCTTTAATTTCTCTGTCTCTCTCTGTCTCTCTGTCTCTCTCTGCCTCTCTCTGTCTCTCTCTGTCTCTCTCTCTGTCTCTGTCTCTCTCTGTCTGTCTCTCTCTGTCTGTCTGTCTGTCTCTCTCTCTCTCTGTCTGTCTCTCTCTCTCTCTCTCTCTCTCTCTCTCTCTCTCTCTCTCTCTCTTTCTCTCTCTCGCCCACCTACTCATTTGCAAACAGGGCTGTTAATAACACAAACTGCTATTGAGTTTCGAGAGGAGGTCAAGCACCGCTTCACCTATCTTGAGTTCTGAAGCTATACAAAAATAAACACTAGAAAGGTAAGGATGCAATAGTCTCCTGTTTATTACAGGGAAGCTGGCTAGAAGAATGCAACCTGGGTTCAATGGAAGATCCTGGTATTTCGTCCCTCGACCGGAAGCTGAACCTTTCTACTCAGTCAAGGGCTGAGCCGTTGGGCTCTGCAGACTTCCTCCCCACATTTGTGGTGAAGGGACCACAGGCTTCGCTCATAAATGGGCAGCTCCAAGTGACAGCGCCAATGAGAGGGCAGCGAATGCCCAGGGCAGGCAAGAGAGCTCTCATCACTCCAGTTCCACCACCTGGGGCAAGTCCCTCCAGAAAGCTGGAGAGAAGGGAGGAGGCCACCTCTCCAACACTTCCTCAGTTGACCAGAAATGTTGTTACAAAGAGTGTTTTGTCCTTACTGTCTAGAGATTGGCCAGACTACTTTACCTACATTTTCTTGATGCTTTAGATGGGGCAAGTCATTTTTACCGGTGATCGTTATTTTTCCTAGTCCTAACGTATTGGAGCTCTGCCTTATGACTGAACACAACCAACACAGTGTGTTGGTTCCACAATGACCAGGCATAGCAAACTCCTGTAGTAGTTTCCTTCTCTATTTTCTTGTTTCCCTCGCATTTGTATTCCATGACTACTAACATTGAAAGAGGTCAAGATAGGAGAGCAAAGAAGTCAGAGGAAATGGTCAGCCCTCCCTTTAATCCTACTCAGCCAATCAGGGAGCAGAACAGTGAGTTGCTGAAGGGGACCACTGCATTAGGGAAAGGGGACCTACATAATTTTGACAGCTGGTGAAAATGTAAAGGATTCAGAATATCCAAGGTTGAGATGAGTTGGGCACTTTGTGGTGTTCAGGCCTGGCGAAAACCAGACTTATTTGATTCAACAATATTCCTACCTATACTGCATGACGCGTGAAAAAGATCCCAAATGACACTCACATCCTATCAGTTGAGTGGCCTGACCCTGACAAACAGAAAATACTTATTGCTATAAATCTGTCAGAAAGGTTTCATGGAAGAATCTAGTCAAGCGTGGGTGGGATGCCCATCCCTCAGCCAATCACTGCAGCCAGAGCAATGGGGTACTCTGATTGGTCAGGCTTGGGATTTTTTCCCTCCCTTGTGACTGGATGGGATGATATCCAGCTCATCCAAATCACAGGAAATACATTTCCCACAGGAAGGAGTTTTCTTTACCAGAAAAAGGGGAAAGAGATGCCGGACAAGCAAAACCAGTGGGGACCTACAAACACCAATGATGGACCAAACATTATTGAAACCCAGGCAGTGTCCTCTGATGAGCAATTCTCCAGCTTAGGAAAATAGGAGAAGGTTATGGGAGCTGATCAGGACTGCATGGGAGGAAAGCTTATTCTCCCAGAGAAAGTGCTACACAGTTCATGATGAGGTTCATAATTTTCCAGAGATAAAATCTTGGGCAACTGCCAAATGGTCAAAATAAACATTGTGCTAAGCTACTTCCTACACATATACTTTGGTTTATTGAACGCAAACTTTTACCCTGATTTCCCCTGAACCAAGGGGAGCCAATCTAATGGGCAGGATTTATATAGTTCTTTCCCTCAACTCTAATGGAAGAGACAGAATACCAGAGAAGGACAGGACACTTTGATAAAGGCAGTGAGGGAAGGCAAGGGGCCCAAGGAGGAATGCCCTCATCACACTGGGAGGTCACCGAAGGCTTTGGTGAGCAGGTGAGTCTAGTGTCAGGAGAGGACATGCTGCTCCACATCTCTCTGTGGCATCACTCTCAGAGCCATCTGCATATGTTAAAGAGGAATCCAAGGAAGACATCCCAAAGGGTGAAGGACTGAAGTCTATGCCATGTGGGGAAGAGCTGTAGGAAGTAAGAATGGTAGTCTAGAAAGTTTATTGGATGGGCTATCTGGGGGGAAAGCATGTGACTTGTGTGCAGTCTCAAGAAGTACCACACGAGCCAGTTCCTGGGGAAACCTGTAGGGAGTCAGAAGTTGCTTCTAGAGAAGGAAGCACTTTCTGGGAAGGAATGAGATATTCGGGGGGAAATGAATATACCACTACTGAACATGTTTAAGGGCAATTTGGATGGCTACTTGTCAGAGATTTAATGATAATTAAATCTTTGGGTTGGAGGGATGCAATGTTTAAGAGATAGCAAAAAAACCCCAAGGAATTTACAAACAAACTTGTAGAACTACAAAATGAGTTTAGCAAGGTCACAGAATACAAGAACAACTTACAAAACACAACTGAATTTCTAGACACAAGCAGGGAACACATGGAAAGAAATTAAAAACACAATACCACTTACAATCATTTCAAAGAAAATGAAACACTTAGGTATTCATGTAGTAATACACATACAGGATCTGTATGGTGAAAGTCACAAAATGTTGATGAAAAAAATCAATGAACACCTAAATAAATGGAGACCCTGTTTGTGGGTCAGCAGATTCAGTATAGTAAAGATGTCAATTCCTCCTAAATTGACCTATAAAAGTGATTCTTTTATAGGTTAAAAGTGATTCTTTTCAAAACTCAGCACTAAGTTTTTGTGGGCAGACAAGATTATTTTAAAATTTACATGGAAAGTTCACAGGTCCTGGAATAGCTATAACAACCTTGGCGAAGAAGAATAAAAACCCAAGGAACTACTTTACCCAATATTAAGCCACAGTCATCAAGATAGTGTGATTTTGACATAGGAAAAGACATGTAGACCAATGGATCAGAATAGAGAACACAGAAATAGACCTGCACAAATATGCACAACTGACTTCTGGCAAAGGTGCAGAAGCAATTCCATTGGAAATTAGAGCCTTTTTAACACATAACATTGAGCAACTGGACATCTATAGACACATACAAAAAATTAGCCTCAACCCAAACTTTACGTTTTATACAAAAATTAATTCATGGTGGATCTTGGATTTAAATGAAAAGTGTAAAACTCTATAACTTTTAGAAAAAATCACAGGAGAAAATCTTCAAGATTAGGGCTAGGCAAAGGTTTCTTAAACTTGATACCAAAAATACAATTTATAAGAGAAAAAATTGATAAATTGGGCATCATCAAAATTAGACTTTCCTCTTCAAAAGTCCATACAAAGATGAAAAGATAAGTTACAGACTGGGAGAAAATATTTGTAAACCTTATGTCCAGCAAAGGATTAGTTTCTAGAATATATATAAAGAAGTCACAGAATTCAACAGCAAAAAATTAAGCAGTCCAATTAGAAAATGGAGAAAAGACACAAACAGATATTTCACTAAAGAGGAGATACAGATGGCAAATAAGCACAAGAAAATATGTTCAATATTATTAGCCATCTGGAAAATGCAAATTGAAACCACAATGAGATATCACTTCATGCCTATCAGAATGGCTAAAAAATGAGGATGCAGAGAAACAGGATTACTCCTACATGGCCAGAAGGAAGGCAAAGATGGTACAGCCACTCTGGGAAGCGGTTTGACAGTGTCTTATAAATCTAAACATTCAATTCCATATAACCCAGCCACTGCACTCTTGGGCGTTTATCCCTGGAGAAATAAAAACTTGTGGTTACATGAAAACCTGTCGGTAAATGTTCATAGCAACTGTATTTGTAATTCCAGCCCAAAGCTGGAAACATCCTGGATGTCTTTCAATAGGTAACTGGCTAAACAAACAGTGGTACATCCATACGGTGGAACATTGCTCAACTATAAAGGGTACATACTATAGATACACAAGGACATCTCCAGGGCATTACGCTGAGTGAAAGAAGCCAACCCCAAAAGGTTACATACATGATTCCATTGACATAACATTTTTGAAATGACAGAATTTTAGAGATGGAGAACAGATTAGTCATTCCCAAGGGTAATGAACAGGGTGAGGTGGGGAGGCGGGTATGGTCTCAGGACACCAAGAGGGATCCTTGTGGTGACTGAATGGTCAGTATCTTGATGGTGGAGGTGGATATGTGAACCTAGATGTGTGGTAACATTGTATAGAACTAAGTACACACACACGTACAAGTAAGGATGGAAACTAGGTGAAGCCTTAGTATAATCTTCTGGGGTATATTTTGAAAACTGCATGGTCTACAATGATTTCAATAAAATTTCAATAAAAAGCACATTTTCTCTGTCAGGGCACCCCATTCTGAACAGTAGAGCCACTAGATTTTGAGGCATCAGCAGAAAGTAACCGATTAGGAAATACAGATTTTTGATGGGTGATCTTGAACCAAATGTACGCGTATTACCACCAAGTCCCTCCTTACACTCTTCTGTTGATACACCCTCCATCACCCATCTGGGCACAGGCACCCCCAAAGCACCAAACACATCACAGGAAGAAACATTTGGGAGAAATTCATGTGGAGAGGAATAGTCTTCAAAGGACAAACGAGGATCAAATTAAAGTATCGCTTTTGTTACAACTGGACACAACTGTAAAAGTCAAACCCACTTCCTCTAGTTTACAGCAGTAGACACCCACAGGTACCACCTAAAACACACACAGAAGAAACAAAGACACCCTAAGACTGGATGAACCACAGTTCCTATCACACACAACAGGCAGACCCCACTTACAGTAGCAAAGCTCTAGTAAGTGGCTCCTCCCTGCTCCTCCTTGGACGGGAAGCCATCGGCCTCACCTGGGAGCCGGTTAGAAACGCCAATCTCAGGCTCCACCTAGACCTGCTGGGTCAGGATCGGCATCTGAACAAAATCCCAGCCTAAATTCTGAGAAGCGCTGTCTTAGTAGCTGTTTACTGACGCTAAGTTACAGTAACTTCTGTCTATTTCCAGATGGCGTTACATGAGTTGCTTATATCTGAGAGAATCTGGGAAGGGTCCTTACAGACCACCAAGGATAGTACATACCAAATCATCAATAAAATCTCCATTGTAATTTCCCCCTACTGGCTCTTTATGACACGACCAGAAGTTGAGAGAGACCTGGCAGCCTCACCTGCCTCCATCCTGAAGGCAATTCGATTGGCAGGGCAGGTGTCTCTTCTTTGGTTCTTTGAAGCGTCCTGAGCTCAGTGGAAGATAACTGTCCTTCCTGGGGAGAGGCTGGGTCTTGGGACAAGGATCTATCACCAAACCAAATATGCCAAAATTCATGTACTAATTCTGCCTAATTTCTAGACATTTCTAATGTTCTATAATTATCTGCTTCTGATTATAATTAACACATGACCTCACTTTTTCATTCTCCCCAGATTTCACCATGTACCTCCTCACCAGGAATGGTTCATCCTCATCCTTCTTATTAAATATTTTGAGACAGTGACTTCAAGTTTTTTAAAAAGGTATTCTGAGCAGTGTTCTTAGAAGCTTCCTATTTCTTAATCTGACCTCTATCACCCTGTTTTAAAATTAGGTTCTTGTGTTATTCCCCATGATTTCAGTTGATTTGATACTGAAGAAAAATAAAGAGCCGGTGCCTTTTCTTTTTTCTCGGCAATGAGCTTACACCTGAAAAAGAAAATGCAATGGTTTAGTGTGAGGAATCCACTTAGCAAAAAGGTTACGTAACTTCTAATTATCATCCTTCTCACAGTTAAGAAAGGAGCTGGGGAAAAAAAGAGAGTTACCAGCCAATGAGAATGACAGATGTTGACCCAGGGATGCTAAAAATACTGCAGGGCTGGGTAGTATATTGAATTTGCCCTTTTATTGAGCACAGAGCACAAAATAAAGACAGCGCAAGGTGTAGGAGGAAGAGGACCCCGATTCCTAAGTTACTCCATTCCAGTACTCACAGGAAGAATCTAGACCCGCTTCTGCTTGCAGTGATATTTTTGTCTCAGTGAAAGAAAGGAAGAAAGCCTGCCTAGGCAGACTTCGCTGTGAATCCAGCCCCCAAGCACCTGATCTCACCGCTCCGAGCAAGAACATGTGTAGAGCTGTGTTTCACAGATTTCAGGCACACGTAGGATTCGAGCCCTCTGGCCACGCCATGTGTTTGCACCTGAGGGGGCTTGGAAACCAGCTCAGTTGCCTGTAGGCCACCGCAGGCTCCCAGAGAGGCGGGTCAGGCCTTAGCTCCCTCTCCTGCCAGCGTCTGCCTGCAGCACCGAGGGCGGGGCCAAGTCTGTCCTCATCACTACTCTGTGCCCAATGGCGCAGCTGAGTGTTGGGAGCATAGGAGAGGAATCAACACCGTGTTACATTTAACAGAAACTAACTTCGAGATGCACACAAGGGGCATAGCCCAAGTGTGGGCTGCTCATTAGCAGCTTTGTGGTCTGCCTGTGCTGGTTTCCAAACCCGTTTCTCCTCTGGCACATCCACCAGCAGCATCTGGGTGACTTCGCCTGAGTCTATAACGAGCAGAGCCGCCTGTTCACGTGTCCTGTGAGTGAGAAGCACTCCCCGGCTGTTTTCTGTAGTCGGGACTGTGGCCTGCTTGTTACAGCAGCAGCACAGAGCCTGTCCTAACTGAAGACGTTCCCAGAGCTGGAGACCAGGGCAAAGGGTCAGGAACTCAGGCCTGCAGAATGAAGAGTGGGGGCAGGGGTCAGGGATCAGGCCAGGTGATAGGGAGGGGGTGGGCTGGCTATGTAGCAGGCAGAGGGCCGTGGCTGGCCCCACCCAGGATGCAGTATTGGCTTCTATGCTCTGTAGGAGGGGCACAAAGAGACCCTTCATTTTCTTCAATCTCTCCAGCCAACCGACTCTGCCTCCGAGCCACCGTCCCGCGTGTCCCAGCTCCATCAATCAGCTCCTTTCTCCCCAGCGGAACCTCCAGACAGCCCTACCTGACAGAGCCCCTAGAGGACTTGCGTTCGGCAGAATCACCTGACAGGTCACTCCTGAGGTTGAGTTCAGTGGGACAGTTGAGAACACACAACTGTCGCGGGGCTTAAATGTTCATACCTCTTTTATGCTTCTGCCTGTCCTGTTCCCTTGTGGCACAAATACACCCTGCAGGTGGGATGAAAGGCAGGCAGCGCTCAGCTTCCCTGCTCTCTCCCTGGCTCTGGGTCCTCTCCCCTTTTCCCTTTATCCCATCCTACCTTCCTCCAAGCAGCCACGGTTCTCATTTTCTCCTCCTTGTCAAGGCTCATCCAGGTCCTCAGACCAGCTGCATAGCTTCTCCAAGCCTCACTCTCCTCCGGGGCAGAAATCAGGCCCATAATGTTTCCATCACATAGTCTGTGAGCCACGGAGCTCAGAAGGTGCTTGGTAGACGACCTACAAGGCCTCCAGCCTTCTGAAGCAGCCACTACGTTATCCCCTGTGGACGAGGGACCTGGGGCCCAGGCATCCCTGTGGGTGCCGAGGCACAGTGAGAGCAGTGTCCTTTATTTAGCTCTGCAGTTTGGGGAGTCGAGTCCTGAGTGAGCCATGCCCTCTCAATAATTTGCTAAAACCAAGCTCGGAGCAGACTCATCAGAAGCTAATAAAAAGAGAAGTTTCTTGTCCCTCGTTTGAAGAAAATGTCAGGAAATCCATGGCTAGGCACGTTGCTAATGACTTGTCTAAACGCATTTGTCCTCATCTCCAGGAAGAAGCCAGTCAACTCTGTTTCTACATTCACTTAAACCAGCATCAGGGGAAAGGGATGCCCAGAAACTCCCAGGCCCATGCTGCAGGTACCAATTGAAGCGAATAATAAGTTTCTCTTCCTGCAAAAGTGCAATTTCTTCCTTTGTGTTGTTTAGTAGCTTTCAAAATCCTACTTAACCATCCCTTTTCATGACAAATATCCTCTGTGGAGTCAAAGAAATTATAGCTCATCATCTTGCCTAATTTGCATGCTTCCCAATTATATACCTAGTGATATAAAACACAAGACTACAAACACTTAGCAGCAAACAATGATTTGTCTGGAACAAACAACTTCCTTTATTTTCATCACCAATATAATTCTCTATCTTTTTGCCAGACACAAACAGGAGAGCAAATCCATTTTGAACAACGAAGTTATAGGTCTTTGGAGAGTTCTTTTATCTCCTAAAACTTTTCACCAGGGAGAAGGCATTTAGACAAAGACAAAAGCCATGTAATAAAAATACCTTTTGTCTGTTAATTGGAAATTCAGATTCCTCTGTTGCAGGAAGGTTTTCCTTGCTGGCAGCCTTCCTGCTCCCAGCCTTTCAGCTCTGAAAATTTGGAATTTGAGGGCGAGGAGATGTTTTCCTGGTTTGGGCTGCTTTCCTGGGGCATTAGATGGAAGGGGTCGGAAGGTTGATTGTCCCTGAGCAGCAAAACAAAGGAAAATGCCTGCACTCTATTCCCACCTACTGGACCCGCCATGTTGAATTTGGGAAGCTCTTTAACCCCTCACACCATCTCACTCCCACCAAAGCCCCAGGACTCACATCCCACCTTTCACAGCCCACCTGAACTCACGTCTACTCAACTAACTCTTCATTTCCCTTTTCCATCTCCCCCATCCATCTCACCAACCTCCAGCTCCAGAACATTCTAAACATCTGTGTCCTCCCGACCTACTTAGGAACAGTTTGAGATGAAACAACCCGTGACTGGGCCACTCCTGTCCACAGTAACATCTAGCTCCCTGTCTCTGCTGAGTCCCCACATTTTTGTTTGTCACCTTTCTTTATCTCTCCTTTCATTCTCCACCACAGATATCCCAAATAGTCTATGTGAAGTGCTGCACAGGCATATTAGTTTCCCGGGTCTGTCAGAAGCACGACGTGGCTCTGAACAGCGGGAATTCGTTCTGGAGGCTAGAGGTCCAAAATCAAGCTGTTAATGAATCCCAAATAAGGAACCAGGGAGAGGTTTACTAACCCACTCTCATTTCATTCTGTGATGGGGTTGGTAGGGTTTTCAAAGAGGGAGATGAAGTGGCCATAAAGTCTCTGATTTTCATCCTGGTGTGCCCCATGATGTCATCGTTCCAAGTACACTGCAGCCTTTAATTGAGCACCTTCAATGATCGGGAACTCATTACCTTTGGAGGCAGGTCATTCTATTTTATAGATGCTCAGATTGCAAGAAAATTTCTTTTTTCCCTTCTATTGAGCCAAAATGGAGCACGCTGAGGCTCCTACATATTGCCATTAATTATTTACAAGTCCATCCTGTAGAAGACATCATCACCTGCATTCAACAATGCATTTCTCTCCATTTAACCTAACACCAAATCAGCAGTGTTGGCAGCCACATTTCTTTGTGGATCCCTGCTGGGCTTACTCTCAGCTAAAACACAAATGTTTTTTATATGTGGCTGTAGCTAAATCATGGAAGCCATATCTTCAGTGTGCTGTTGGATTTCTTGTTCAATGCAGGAACTGACGTCATCTGCGTTGAATCATTTGCAGAGCTTTCTTGAAATAGAGATAGATGTCTGGTCCTATCTTCAGGCTAAGTCCATACAACACAATATATAGTGCCCATGGGGAAAATGGATCACTTTCTCCAGTCGGAGGACCCAGGAGCCCAGAACACACACGCAGCCTGAACAGAAAACTGCACCCCATACACAGAAGGTCCTGGAATACAGGGCAGGCTGGGTCTGAGAAATGCAGTTTTATTACTGTCATTATAACCAGATTGTCATTTTCAAGCTGGTGCAGTCCAGAAAAGCATGGTTATTAAAATTAACAGGCGGACAACACACTAAGGAATAATATTTGAAATAATTGTAAAAGACAAAGAGCTAATATTTTATACACTCTGAGTTCATGAAAGTCAACAAGAAGAATAGTGGAAACCCTAGAGGTAAACATGCTAATGATATGAACAGATAACCTACAAAGAGGAAAAGAGAAATGATGACTAAATGTTGAAACAAGGTCACAACACACCTGGTAATCAAAGTAATGCAAGTTTAAACAGCATCAAGATTGTTTTCAGAGTTGTTTTTTGTTGTTCCATGCTCTCCAAAGCATAGTGAAGCAAGCACTTAACACACTGATTCTGAAATTGAGCTAGCAATAATTTCCACTTTCCACTTTGGGGAATCAAATAATTTCCACTTTGGGGAATAATTTTCTTTGGGGGATCTATCATAAGGAAGAAAAATCAACATCCCCCAAATATGTATGCCCTAAATATTAAATTTAATCCCACTGAATAGTCTTCTTAATAATGGAAATAATCTAAATGCCCAACATTAGATGACTGGCTAGGTGAATTATGGTTATGTCCTGTAGACCGCTACCTATTTGTATTCCCACTTCCCTTGGGAGTATTCAGGATTTCTTACTCACTGTAAAATGAAAATCTGGCTTAGACCTCACTCAAAGGGTCCTATTTGCTGAGCTATTAAAACAGTCCTTGTCAATCCTCCAGAACTGGATTACCCGGCACTTACACGTGGAGCACCAGCAGAACTGTGACAGTGGAACCAAAAGAAAATTCTATTAGGTTGGTGCAAAAGTAATTGCAGTTTAAAAGGTTAAAAATAACTGGAAAAACCGCAATTACTTTTGCACCAACCTAATAGCTTGAGTAACTCACCGAGAAGTTGGAAAGTCTCGAAAGAAGCCATTTCAACGTCAGAACACATGTAAGTGTTGCAGTTTGGTGTCATCTTTATTTTTGTGACAATGAGCACGCAGGGACATCTCTTTTCTGCACGCAAGGTTTCTCAGCGTCATTATGGGGCCAGGTAAGAGATAAGCGTCTGCAAGGTGAACTCACAGAATGGGCTTGTGGAGAGTCGAGAGTTCCAGTATATTTTCAAGTCATAAATCCAGACAAGGATGGCGTAGCAGCCACAGAAAGGATCGAAGTAAGGGAGGTTTCCTGTCAAGTGTTGAAGATGTCTTGGGTATGGTCCCACTGGACTCTTCTCCAATGCTATTATTGGGGGACCTGAGAATTTCCTTTCAAATGGCATCATGCCAAGGAGTAGAATTCAAGGTCACGTCAGCAGAATACAGCTGCATAGGCTCTGGGGTGGCCGACAGATATTGAACATGACACAAATAGTCCTGTTGATCTTCCATTGTAATTTATCATTAATTTCAAGCTGATGCCAATGAAATAGGACACTGTGACAGGCTAATGATTTCCTGCCCCATGCTGATGGCAGCTGAAATGTTTATTTTCCTAGCTGGAGACATTGATCCCATAGCCAGGTGTCAATTACAAAGATTACCAAGTGAACTGTGACTAATTTTAAAATATTTGGCGAAAACGTGAGTTTTACAAAAACGTGATAACTGTTCACTGAGTCTTTTAAACACTGAGACTTCTCAGTAGGACAGCAAGAATAAATGCTGTTTGTTTCAGGCAAATAGAAAAATGAACAGTATTCTAGCCTATCACACACATTTATGAGGCATTGGGATCTGGTAGGATGAAGACATGTTTCCATATATTTTATTAACTGTGAGTACCAAGATCCAGAAAAAAAACCAAACAGGATTAAAGAGGGGCCATTAGGATACCCAATTCCCAAGTATCTAGGTCTTTCCTAACGAGATCTTAACCAAAAGTGGATGTGAGGGGAGAAGAGTTTAAGCAATCATTAGTCTCTTCCTCAGCTGATCAAAAAACATTATGTGAATAAACTTGTCACTCTCCTTTCTGACTCAATGACGATTTAACTTCATCCAGCCAATTCTGACACCATTTTCCCATCACCACACAACCACATTTTCCATCTCTGTTTCCTCCCAAGTTCCATGTAATTGCACAAAATCACTAGACACTCCTATTTGCCAAACATCTAGAATGTTTGTAAATGCTCCTGACACGCCATTTACAACTCACACACTGGAGCAAAGTCTCCTCTTGTTTGGTCACAACACAGGACTTCCTGGCTGGTGATTTCCTGATCTATTTCTAGCATGTGATTCCAGCAAAGTGGCCCATTGCACTTTAAATTTAAGTTATAAATATTTATATGCCTAGATCCTATTTTCTCTAATTCGACCTTCTGTCCCACTAGTATTTTTTAAAAGAAATTTTAAAAGTTATTGCAAAAAAATATAATTTCCCTTCTTGTTCAAAAGGCATGGGCAGACTATTTGCAGGACCCACGGACTGATTGTTGGATGCCACATTTAATCAACAGAGAATTATCAGCATCTCTTGACCGTCAAATTTAGTCTCTCTCAAGAGTATATACAGCCTGAGTGTTTGCTACGATTCTTTTTATTTTAACCTTTACAAGCCCTGAACAATGAAAAGATTCTGATTCAAATAAAATACATAGGCATTTTTTAAAAAAATCTTTGGATTTTCCACTTCCCTCTCCATCCTTATTCCCCATTCATACAGATCTGTAGCCTTGAGCTAAAGAGGAGGAATGTGACAAGGCAAAAATTATAAACAAACAAAACAAATGAATAAGAACAAAGCTTCTCTGTAAAAGTCTAAGACCTTAAAACACTAGAAAGTTCTTAGAACACAGACAAAGTGTTTGAGAGTTATGAGTAGGGTTTCCTCAGAGGCAGGAAAGGTTCTTCCAGGTGGGAGCTAAGCAGATGGAAAAGAAGCGACGAGAATGCACTTATGTGGGTGTCAGGAAGGGTGGCTCTGCCCCTGGCTCTCAGGTGGCCCCGGGGAGGGGACTGAGAGGGCTGCCAAGGGGGTCAGAAAGATAGGCCTCTAAGCAGCCATGGA
This sequence comes from Rhinolophus hipposideros, assembly GCF_964194185.1. NCBI lineage: Eukaryota > Metazoa > Chordata > Mammalia > Chiroptera > Rhinolophidae > Rhinolophus > Rhinolophus hipposideros. The sequence continues at coordinate 96,494,222 of NC_138052.1, forward strand.
GGTCCTTGTGCAGATGGCACTGAAACAGAAGCACGGTTCCTCCCCCTCTAGCGATACCGAGAGCTAGAAGGAGCCAAGTGGATCGACAGGTAGTTCTTGGCAGCGCTCTCAGTGCCCTCCAGCCATGACACCGGGACAAGCCCTGTAGTTGAACACAGTTGTGTTTGTTGACGCATTTCCATGAACAAGTGTCAGGAGGGACTTACTGTAGAATCTGGGACTGTTGGGTGCTTTGCGAGGAAGGCGCAAGGAAGTGGGACTTGTATGCGGATGGGAGGCTCCCAGGAGGCGGGCATGACTCTATGAATGGGTGCGGCCATATAGAAGCAGGAGGGGATGAAGCCAGGCTCAAGCTCTACCCAGTAAGGAAGCAGCAGTCAGCACGTTAGCCACCACAGGGGAGGTTTGGTCATATTAGTGGCTTGACAAGGTCCATGGCTTGTCTGTGTTCAGATATGATGATGGGGTGAGCTTGTCTGATGGTCACAGAGTGACCCCTGTATGAGGCTAATGCTCAGTGAAATTATGTTCAACAGAGTACTCGGACCCAACTTCAGATGCCAGGCCATGTCCCTTTCTCAGCAGTGACCTGTGCACACCAGTACCCTTGGACAGATGAGGGCACCCCTGCATGGGCTGACGGCCCAGATCTAGACAGTGCCGTCCTCCATCCCACCGAACACTTGGTAGTACGTATCTCCCAAAGGACCTACACTCTATCTGCGAGAAAGCGGGGAGGCCCAAGCAGATGGAGGTTGTTTGCTCCGCTCCAGTGGAACTGAGGGCCCAAACAGAAATGAATGTGAAGCTAGAGAAGAAAGTCATGTTTCCTGCACGCCTGAATCGGGGAAAGAGACAGCTGACGGCCAGGCCTTCTGTGTCTGTACTCTGGGATAGTTACCGACCCTAAGTCAGCACCATGTCGTTTTGAATTGATGGCTCTGGACTTTCACAAATACCAGGGGCTTGAGGTGAAATTTAGTTTCAGTGTTTCCTGAAGAATGTTCTACATCCCCAGAGGTATCAGGGATGGTGGGCAGAAGAAACGAAGAGAGAGCCAGTGGTGATCTGGGGACTTTTGTTTAGCATTTTCTGGGACTTTAATTCTTTGATTTCTAGGGAAATACCTAGGAAGGATTATGGGCATAGAGAGTTATCTGCAAGGCCCTTAACGCAAACTTGGAAATCCTTTAAAAACAAACAAACAACAAAAAAACAGCAAACCTGAAAGCCTGAACCTTTATCCTTAGAGAGGAACGGGCAACTCCTACGACACCAGCTCTAAGTATCAAGGCAAGGGCACCCCATGAAACTGACAGCCCCTTTAAGTATCTGCTCAGGACGTAAGTAGTCAGAGCACCAGATTACAGAGCAAATCAGAAGAAAATCTGCTGAGCAGAAAGCCCTCCAAGGCCACCATGCATTCAGACAAGAGAACTTTTCACCCATGTACTTTGCTTGTAGCAAAACTCCCCATTGCCTGCAAACTGTACCCAGAAAGAGAACCAATGGTAAAGCAGGCAGCAGCCAAGTAGAGCTCCAGGCACCTAGGGTCCTGGAGGGGTCTAGAGAAGGCAGTTACTCTGGACCGTGGTCACCACAGCAAGCCAAGGTTTAAAGAGGACAACAAAGGGGATGAGGCAGAGAAACCAATCACGGCTCTGCCTCTAGATGGAGGACAGCTGGTTCCCAGCACCTTGCTCATAGGTGAGGTTCAGGGCACACGTGGGGCAAGGGAGTTGTGGCTGAACTTCTTGGGGGCAATGAGAGGACAATCTTCTCAAATAATGGAGGGCACCAACTCCTTCCAGGAGGGGAGCTGAAGCTTCATAGATGCCACCAGGACCCAGGGAACTTGCCTGGCCCCTCACCCCTGGCCAACGGCCATGACCACCACACAGCACACACTGGTTTTCAGAAGGGAGTAGTGTCCAGTAGTGCTGGGATTGCTTAAGCTTGCCACACACGCACACACACACACACACACACACACACACACCACATACATACAGACATACCACACCACCCACATCCCTCATATACACTTCACACTCACACACCACACACACAACATACACAAGAAACACACACACTCACACACTTGTGTCCCTCATTTTATTTTTCTGGTTCTCTCCGAATTTTCTATGCCTAAATCTAACCTCTCTTTCTTCAGCTTTTCCAGCCCCCTCGTGCTGGAAAGCCAAAAAGAAAACTCAGCAGCCATTTTGCGTTTTGTAAATTGCTTCGCCATCTCCATTTCATTTGTCTTTCATGGCAAAAGTTCATGGAATGATGTCCTACTGCAAAGAAAATAATTGGTGCTCGGTATGGGAAGCCAAGACGTACGCTGCCAGCCCTGCTTGTCTTGGGGGAATAATTTGTAATTGAGAGAGGAGTGCTTTGTGTTTTTCTCTTTAGTCCAGCCACCCTACAATGTGCCCTACTTCTTAAGCACTTGCGCAGCCCTCTCCATTTCCAGGGGTGTGTACCTGTCATTTGTAGCTCAGGAGCTGGGCTCTTCCCACATAGGTGAAGCCCTCCTCGTGAGTGGAGCTGCAGAAAGCATATTTTGCCTCCTTGAGCTCCACACTCTGCGACCCGGCCAGGCCTCTGTGGTTTGCTCATAGATGTGCCCTCTCTCCTGCCAGCTGGAACAACATCTCTCATTTCCCCTGCATTTGAAGAGTGGCCAGGATCCAGGGGCAACATCACATCAACTCTTTTCTCTAAAAGAGCAGCTAGTAAAAAATCAAGAAAGGGGACAACTCGGGAAAGTGCACATATGATTCTTCTCCCTAATGGATACTGGGGTTCTATCTGCTTCCCGAAGCAGGCACCCCCACTTCATTACATGTTAGAATGGAACACCTCCTCTAAAACTGGGTTTATTGCTAAGGAAGTCTTTTCCTGGATCTCCAAATTTTCATGCACCGCGAAATTTTCACCCCTCCTTTGGAAGGAGGCCATTTGTCTGTGCATGACTATGGAGCTGGAGAGGTCTTTTAAGCTTCCCCAAATCCTTCCCTTAGGGACAGTCCAGAGAGAAGATATCATTTCATGTCACAGCCAGAGCTCACTGAGGCAGAGTGCCGTGACATGTGAGAGATACCAGATTCACCTACTAGGATATGCATGGGCTGAAGAGGTTCCGAAGGTCAGAGCAGACCCAATTCTAAGGTAAATGAAGGAGCAGAAAAGAAACAAGCAAAAGATATCAGATCAATGGATTTCATTCTAAGGATATCTTTCCTAGTGGGATCTTTTAAAGTCACAGGAAAATGACCATTTCTAAAGAGGCGAACACCCAGAATTTAAATGAAAAATATTTTACGTAGGCCTAAGCTATTTTACTTTCTTACTACTGTCTTGTGTTATACTATACTTTTATATAAGACACAGAACTGATAATTTCCACTCCCCATTCGGCCACCTAAAGTCTCACTTATATTCTGTGAATCACAACCTGAGAAAGTCCCAACAATGGAGGGTGCACTTCTTGTCCTGACCCAGGATTCTGCCCGAGGTCACCATCTCCTCTGTTCCCTCGGTGCCTGGGCGACTCTACGCAAAAGGGAAATCAGTGAGGAAAATAAGAGTAGTCACATGCGTCTTCAGACGTGATCAGAGGACACACGAGTGGGCGTAGTGGATGGCAGCATGCAGCTCCACTCCCGTGCTCAGCTGATACATATTTTTCGACTTGATATGTGGCTTCTACATAACTATCTCATGAAGATAGGGAAATGAGTCAGCCTCAACCCCCCAAAAGAAAGGTAACCACTGCCCTATATCCCTTAGGATTTTCCGTCAGTGTTTCATTCACTGTGTGGACAGGTACTAGTAATCAGCTAATGTCTTAGCTTGGGATTCCCCGAGGGCAAACCTGCCACAAAGACCTGAGTTCAGGAAGGTTACTTGGGCAGGAGAGGGGTCATCCTGGGAAGCAGGCGGGCAGAAGTGGGGAAGGTGAGACAGAGAATTGAGGGAACCCAATAAGGGGTGCACTGATGCAGTGTCACCACTGTGGGCAGTGGCAGACGGACCCCTTCATCCTTCCGGCTAGCCCTCCCTTGGAAAGGAAAGCAGGGTATCTATTCACAACGCTCATCCGGGTTGTTGAGGGTTTATCTCAGGGGCTTTGGAATCCCAGAATTTCTAGGCTCCCTGAGCTTGGACTCCACATGCTGAACTGTGCCAGGCAACCTCATGGGCAAGGAAGCAGCAAGATGTGAGTGGGAAGCCGTCTGTGGGCAGTGACCTGTGTACTGAAGCTTGGGGACACCCAGACGTGTGCATGCGTGTGTGCGTGTGTGCATGGGTGCTGGGTGGGACATCAGCAGCCTCTGCACAGCTAATTGTCGTAAGTTCACGCAGGCTTTGGTTACTATGTTTGTACAGAACTCATGTCAATCACATTATGTGTCAGAGGGGAAAGGTCTCTTGGGTAGATCAGGAAAATAAAACTTTCCAAATTGAAAAAAGAGAAACGGAGCTGTTTTCATTCACTGCTTCTTTTTAACTTTAACCTAATGACTTGCTGCCACTTGGGATGTTTGGGGTGGAAGACTCTCCTCCTTGTTCTAATCCCAGGACCCTCCCCACTAGGGGAACAAAAGGATGAGCATAATGGGAGAAACAGTGTGAACACTATGAAAGCGTTTTCTTCTTTTATTTTTCCCTTAGCGTGACATCTTTCTGCTTGGCTCCCAGAGAGAGGGGTAGTCAGGGTTGGAATTAACATGAAAAGAGAGAAGATCCAAAGAAAAGAAAGTAATTTCAGCTTATGAAATTCAAAATAGGACTCTCGCTGCCAAGCGCGATTGCGAGGAAGGCTTAGCAGGCCTTTCTGGAGCCAGTCTGGGCCGGACCACGGACTGTCATGTAAGCAGTACCCTCCTTTCCTGCCTGGGGGACATGGGAAGGCACAGGTGGGGGCAGTTTGTTTTAGATGCCCAGACCTGATGGCAAGGGGAAGCTGTGTTAGATAGGCTCAGGGAGCATCAAGGGTGGAGAGTTCCTAGCCCTGATCCCTTTTGGGGACTTTAGGAGGCAAGTGACAACACAAGTGGCACAACACGGTTCAGAAGGCCTAGGGGCGTGGTCAGAGAGAGTGCACTAGGTTTGACCGTTTGACCTCTCTGTTACAAAGACAAGGAGCCCAGGCCAGCAGGTTTGCCAAGGAGTCCTCCATGGTGGCCTCAACAAGATCGCACCAGTGTCACCTGGAGGAGGACAGGCAGATGTCACCAGCTCTTCAAGGGCCGAGTGGAGGCCATATGGACAAAACGGGGTCCTGACAAGCAGAGAACAGAACATGAGCCTGTCAACTCCAGAAGTCAGCAGAACACCTAGGGATGGGACAAGGACAACCATATCCCCAGGGACTGCAGACCTGCCACAGCTCGGGCTGATCTGAGCGCCTTGCTTCCACCACCAGGGGGGGCCCTGAGGTCCTAGAGAGGAGCTAGTGGTGGCGGGAATACGTGAGAAAAACAATTTATCCCAGGAGACTGAGCACCTCCTAAAGTGATTCTTGAGTCAAATTAAGTTTACGTTTATTAGACATTTAGTTCACTTTAGTCTAAATGTTTCCAGCTAAATGCTCTGAATTGAGTGTTGTCAGAGAGTAGGGACAACACTCTATGATTGGTTATTACAAGAAATCGTATCTAGACAGAGGACAGACCAGAGCAAGGCAATAACAGTAAAGGGTCAAGAGACAGCAGTCAGTCCCATTAGCCAGGATGTGGCTGTTGGTCACTTTGGTGATTTGGATGATGTGCTTCTTGTCTGTGTCCAGACATGATTATGGGGGGTCTTTGTCTTGTTCCATCTTGCTCACAGAGGCTTTGTCTGATGTGACAGTCTCCTGAAGACAAGTCAAACACCCAGCTGTGTGCTGGGCCGGCTCCCCGAGGTCGGGGGCTTCCTCTTTGAAGATTTATACAAAGATTTATAAATCAGTGAAGATTTATACAAAGGGTACAGTAACAAAATGAGCTTGGTAGGGACACGCATGTCAACAGAGTACATTAGACAGTCCACACGCCAACGGGACTACATAAGAAAATGTCATCTCTTAGGACGAAGGATTTATGAACGCGGTAGAAATGGAATCCTCGTTCATCAAAAGGTTTGTAATGATTTGTAAAAAGAGTAACTTAGATCCAGATTTAACAACATCCTGCACAATAAATTCCAGTAGGTTAGAGAAATACGTGCTTAAAAAGTTTACGTGCTAACAATTTAGAAGTACACATTAAATATATTTCTCGAAACCATGATTGTCACAGGATTTTCCAAGTTTAAACACTAGCGTTTACGTCTAAGACAATGGTTCACTTTTATTAAATCCATCCAATTTTAAAGAGTATGTGTCAAACCGTACCATAAATAGAACTAAAAGTCAGACATCTAATTTAAAAAAGTGTTTCAAGCAAACATGAAAAATGGAAATATCATTAATATTTAAATAGCTCATACACATCAACGATAAGGTACTAAAACTTCAATAAAATGGATAAATGAATGATGAAATATATATATATAAGTGACTAATCAATATTTGGACTAGCTTTCCTAATAACCAAAGGAAAGTAAGCTAAATAATAAAGTATAATGATAAGCAATCATATAAACAATAATAAAGTACAATTTTATGTACTACACCATGGACAATTTCTTAAAATTGAAAATGCCAAATAAGCATGACAGTTTGTTCAAATCAATGGTCTGTGATACTGATGGTCAGGTTATAAATTGTTCCAACAGTCCTTGAAAATAATTTGGTATTACCCATGTCTTTTGAACTTCCAATTCTATTTCTAGAAATCTAATCTGAGGTGTTTCAAAACACAAAAATTTCTGCACAAAATGGTCATGGCAATATTTATAATGGAAGCAAAAATTGGAAATCAAGAATTAGGGTGAATCAGATTATGGCTTTCTATGAAATATGTTATGAATCATGTTTTACAGAAAGTTTATAATGCCTTGGCATTATAATATTTATTTGCAAAAAATACACCATTGCATGGTTATGGCTGACCTTTAAGACACTAAATGTTTTTTTAGAGGACAGTTATTATTTTTGGTCATGAGAGAGATAAGAGTAAATTTTCATTTCTTATCTAATATGATGAACATATTGCTGGTTTAAAGAACAGTGCGGTTTTGTTTTTGAGGATTTTTTTCCTCAGCATTTGAGCCAAATGACTGAGCCCTTCCCATCTTAAGCAGCTAGACTCTCTACCTCCAGATTGAACCACATATTCAGAACAGTTTAAAAATAATTACAAATGATTCACTGGGTAAAGCAGTTTGCATTTTTTTCATTTTGTCATATGTAGAAATCCTCCTTTCACTGAGGAAAACTAATTTGGTCTTTATTATTCCAACACAAAGTGGGTGTCTGTCATGAATGAAAATGTCAATGTATTTTAATAACAGAATATACCTTTTGGTGTTGGCGAAGAAATTAATTATTCGTTGCACCCAGCTGCAATGAGATGCTCTCATCCTTTGTAGTGTGTGGGCCTGTTCGTTGCATTATTAATGTTCCCTCTTTACAGGCGGACAATGCAGAAAGCAATCTCCCATAAAATTGCTAAGTGTTTTGTCTTGTTCATTTGGAACGGTTTAGAAAATGGTCGCTGAACCGGATTATTACGGTCGTCTTACAACTTTATGTGGTATCTTGCAAATAATCATGTAAAAATTGGTGACACAACAAATCCTGAAAACAGATGTTTAAGAATGACCATCAACTCCTGTGAGCCAAAGAGAGAAAAACATGCTCCAAACCACATACCTTTGCCCCTCCCCAAACCTATTCTTCATCTTGTTTTCTCAAATCACCAATGAAAAATCAGGCCACAACACTTACCTCCTCCCCATCTTTTGCCAACCATCCCTGCCCCAGACCTATGTCATGAGTACGGTTCACCTCCTGAATGTTTCTGGAGCATTCTACACCTTAGCTGAAGGGCTGCCTCACGATTTTCCTCCCAACACGGCGCCATCACAGCCAGATCTCAAAACCCCCAATGTAATACCCTGCTGGAAATGCCCCGGTATTTCAATATGGTCCACTGAAACAAATCCAAACTCCCTGGTTTGGCATATCCACAGCCCGCCTTGTTCTAGACTCTTTCTTCTTCCCTGGCTTTCCTCTGAGGAAGTGTTGCCCAGCCTCCTCACACCCTAGAAGCAGTGGAGGACAGCTTGCCCTCCTCAAACACACCAAACTCTGTCGGTGTCCCAGGGCCTTGATGCATGTCACTCTCCAAACCTACAGCTTCATCCCTTCCCTGTCCACCTAATAAACACTCCTTTCTCCAGAGGCCTCAGGGCCATGTTTCCATGCCACCATTCGTGAATGTTGGCCGTATGTGGCACAGGGGACTCCTGGGCCAGAAATGGCCTCGTGGAGCTGCCACCTCAGCACTTGCTGAGTGCTGCCAAGGGAAACGTCAGGGGAACCACACCCCAGATAACAAACTATCCCGGTTGGCCTGGCCTGTCCCCATTTTAGCAATGAAAGTCTCATGTCCCAGGAAATGTTGGTCACCTTAAACCTTGCTGGGCGTCCGACAAGGGAGACTCAGAAGAAAAGTGGGTGTTAAATGGAATATGTGACGGGAGGATGGGGAGAAGCTTCCAAGCAGATGGAAGTGCCTGAGTGAAGGGAGGAGCGGGGCTGCGCACAGCAGATCCCGGTCTGGCTGGGGTGAACCAAGCCTTTCTGGAATAACCCCTGCTCCCATCACCACACCTACCTCCCTGAAATCATCCTCCTCTCCTCTGAGGCGCTGTGAACCTTAGGCCTCCATCAAACATAACACACAAATTTCACGACACTTTGTTTACTTATTACTTCATTGTTGTCTTTACCAATTTTCCTATAAGTGACTTCGGGCTGGAGACCAGTATCCAGTCCCGTGACCAGGGTCAGTAGCAGGCACGTAGTACATATTTGAGGAGTAGGTGACGCTTCGAGGTGCTTGCTTGTGCCCAGGGCACCTTTCAGGCACCAGTGAATTCAAACCATCCAAAGCAAAACCATTCTTACAAGACTGGCAGAGGGCAGTAATCACAGCGAGGTCAGTGGCCAAGACTCCCTGGACAGCAGACTGGCAGGAGACACCAAGAACCAAGAGCATTTAGAGACAAACAATGTCCGAGAAAAGAAAATTATAATCAATGTAAACTTCGAGTAAGATTCTAGATCAGACTGAGACACATGGGGCTTTGTTCCTCCTTTTAACTGTCGCAGGACTCCACATCCCGGGAAGACACAGACGTCTTGGTCTCAGTCTTCATTGTGCCCTGAATGTACCTGAGCGCCCGGCCCTTAGCAGGTTTGCTCAGCCTTTTCACCCTGAAGCCACTTCAGCAAAGCCTCGCTGCTCAGAGTGTGGCCATCTTGGCTCCAGTGCCTGCTGGGACCCCGCCCCAGATGCACTGAATCAAACTCTGCATTTTACAAGGTTTCTGTATGATGCATGTTAACTGTTTTAAAGGATTGCGTGGAGCCAGTGACCCTGCTTGGCTATAGAAACTAATTAAACTTGAGGTCTCCTTGCCCACCTGAAATGCTTTTTTTGGGTTAATCTTTGAACACCCTGCTCAGACATTCTTCTCATGGGGACCTCCCCAGACGTCACCCCTTTTGCCATCAGCGGTGATCACTCCATCTGCCAACTGCCCGCGTTCTCCCTTCTGTTGAGACATTTATCACATTGCAACATAATTTGCTTTGCATGCCTGACTCGCCCCCCAGATGGGTCAACCAGAAGTCCTTGAGATAAGAGAAGGAATCTTGTTTAGCTTTGCGCTCAAGGTCTGTTCGCACGCTGACCTGATGAGTGATTTGTCTGGTGTGTGCTCAACCTGGGGGCTCTCTCTGCGAGCCCCTCATTCTGGAATCCCAAATTTTACCAAGGCAAACTTTCCTCCCTTCTTCCCCCTCGCCTCTTTCTTTATATGACCTAGCTACCAACGTTACCTGGGTACCAGCATGGTTAGGTGGAAAAGACACTCAAAATGAAGGAAATTCCCAAGGCGGTTCGTGAAGGGAAGGCAGCAGAGAATGCTGTGGCGTTTTCATGGCCTCCAGGATTTTATAGCCTCTCCTAGACGACAAGGAGGCTGACCCCTGTACTCCAGGAGTTGTGTTGTCTCATCCATGTAGACTGCTGAGAGTGTCATACGAAATCTAGGGATTGAAATAGGACACATGACATAAGTCTCGCTGTTCTTGCCGTGGTCTCTGAGTAGATTGGTGTCATTAGCTCAGAGTATAAGTGACTTGTAGACACAGACTCTGCCTTAGACATCTGTGTTTGGCACTTGGCATAGTGCTCAGCTCAGAAGACGATCACAGAGAGGCCCATCTGCGTGGAAGCAGGTGGACACGTGGCCCCAGCTCAAGCCCAGCTCTCAGTGTGCCTTCCAGCAAACCACCCAACCTTCGCTGCAGGTGCATTGTCTGTGACATGACGGGACCCGGCTAAAGGAGCTCCATCACCAACGCTGACGTCGTGTACCATGGACAGCACCAGAAATAAAGGCAGAATTATGAGCGTCTTTGATCCGCTTACTTCTTCTGCCTGAAGCGCAGGTGGAATTGCGGCAATTTCACCTACTTCATCTACTTCAGTAGAATATGGAAATTTTATTAACGGAAGTGTGACGATAATCCCTGAATAACTACTGTTTTTACTGTTTGGGGTTTATTATAAGCAGTCCACAAGTTCAAAAGGAAAGCCTCTATGAAAACAGAAAAGATCTTAGTAAATACATCATCCAACAATGCTGAGGAGATATATGTTTTAACCCCTTAAGAATGTCCCCCAAATGTCTTTTCTAACTAATCCCATTATAATAAAGTAATTTTTAAAAAGATTTTTATTGGGGAAGGGGAACAGGACTTTTATTGGGGAACAGTGTGTACTTCCAGGCCTTTTTCTAAGTTAAGTTGTTGTCCTTTCAATCTTAGTTACGGAGGGCGTAGCTCACCTCCAGGTCCAGTTGCCATTGTCAAACCGGCAACCTTATGGTTGAGAGCCCCCGCTCCAACCAGCTGAGCCATCTGGCCACCCGGGAGCTGAGTGGCAGCTCACTGACTTCATTCTAGTTGTGGAGGGTGCAGCTCACTGGCCCATGTGGGAATCGAACCAGCAACCCCGTTGCCCAGTGCTCTAACCAAGTGAGCCACCCATTCGCCCCTAAAGTAATTTTTTTATAGCCCCAAAAGTATATAAACGTGATTATGCCACAAAATTAGCTAGGGAGCTTTTGTTTTGTTTCTAAATACAATCGTATGCAAGGTGTCAGCTAATACATGCAGAATCTTTGTGTGAGTTACAGATCCTAAAAATGTCCCTTCTTCTGGTTGACGCAACCCTGAGCCAGGGCACGTGATGGGCAGGCTGACTGTGGCCTGGATGTCAGCCCCTCTTGGTTTCCAGGTGCCTTTCCAGGTGCCGTGTGCAAACTTCACAGCTGCTCCTGACTTCTTTCCTCAGCAGGTCCCAGCTCGGCGGGTTTGAATGAAGGTTCAGATACAGAGTTTTATGCACAGGCGTACTTGAGAACCCCTGCTTTATTATGCACTCACTTAGCGATTCTGTTTACAATGTACCTTTCCACTTAGTCACTGATCTTATAGCTCCCTAGTAGTTCCCACATGTGGGAGAAGACGAGTGTGGCTTTTGGGGGAAGATATGATTTGAAAATGCACTTCTGTGTTGTACAAAATACCTCGTGAGCCATTGTTATGGCTAAGAAGCCCCATGTGGGTCTCGGTGGAACCGGACTCTGATAGGCATCTCAGTGAAGGAGCCTGGTGTCAGCACGCCCGCCAAGCCCTGGGCAGGAGCCCCTCTCGGCTCCAGTCAGCACAACTCCGGCAGTGCCCTGCTTTGCACCTGTCTCTCTGCCCCAGTGCTCACCTGGTGATAGCTAAAGTGCATTCTTGTGAGCAGAAACCGTCCCTAAGCATATGTGCCTCTCTGCCTTCATAAAAGAAATTCCATGAAAAACGGTGGCCTGCTCTGACAGCAGAAATGTCAGCAGCTGAGCCCTTGCTCCTCAGCTCCCACCTGCTGTGAGGAGCAGCAGCTGCTGTGTGGACGATGAACCTGGCAGGGCTCGGATGCTCGTCAGCACGAGTGTGGACCCAGGGGGCCTCTGTCAGCGGCCAGTGAGGCCGTAATTAAAACGGCAGGGGTGAGGTCTGAGTGAGTTTTGCTGCCCATATGTTGCCAGAAACTCTGCTCTTTTTAAAGGGAAGACAGATGCTATGGGTCTTATCACGCCAAGGAATGAGTGACCCAGTGGGTGACAGGTAGCATGCCCAGACTGCCTCCCACAGTAGGTGAAAAAAGGTGCAATCACAGCTCAGGCGCAGGTCCATCCCAACCTGAACACCACAGCGAGCTCCTCATCTGCATTATCCAAATTTCTTCTAGAAAAGTAGTCTGGAAATGGCCGTGATAAACATTTTCAGATTTTTTTTTCTATTCTAAGGGTCTCATCACTCCTACTAAAGCTATTTTAAACACTCTTTGGAAACAAATGTTTGCTTTACTTGGTGAATAATTTTTTGATGCCAATTTAAATCCCGTTTGCTTCAAAATGTGAAGCAACATTCATTAAAGTCAACAGGTAAAGATACTAAATGTGAGTGGACCGTGTTCCACAGCTGGAAAAGAATTAGCCTCCTGAAGCCCACTCAGCACCCCAGCTGGGGCTGGGGAGCAGCCTGGCTGACATCAGACCTGTCTTCCTGTTTTATGGAAGTGCCCACAGGGGCTGGGATTGGACAGAGGCACATCCCATGTACGCTTGGCTTGACCAATCAGACTTTCGTATCCAGAACTAAATCTGAAGTCTTTTTTTTTTTTTAAATGAGCTTTCCTCAATAAGTTAAACATAGAATTACCATATGACTCATTATTTCCAATTTTAGGTATATATCCAAGAAAAACAAAAACATATGTTCACACAGAAACTTGAACACGAATGCTCACTACAGCATTATTCACAATAGCTCAAAGGTGGAAACAGCTCATCAAAGGTCCATCAAGGGATGAATGCACAAACAAAACGTGGTCTATCCATGCAATGGAATATTTTTCGGCCACAATAAGAAATGAAGGACCGATACATGCTACAACCTGGGTGAGCCTTGAAAACAGTCTGCTAAGTAAGAGAAAGAAAGAAGGCAGTCACAAGAGACCATATATTATACAATTCCACTTATATAGAATGTCCAGAATAGGCAAATTCGTAGAGACAGAAGGTAGATTGGAGGTGGTGGAGGCTGGGGGAAGGAGGAAGAGGGGCAACTGCTAATGGGTATGGAGTTTCGGGTGATGAAAATGGTCTAAAGCTAGTAGTGATGATGGTTGTGCAACATTACGAATGCATTAAATGCCACATAATTGTATGCTTCAAACTGGTTAAAATGGTGAATTTTATGTCAAGTGAATTTTACTACCAAAAATAAAAAAAAGTCAAAGCTTATGATGTAGGGGAGAAAGCAGAGTTGAGCCCTCTCCTTGGCTGCTGTAGTGTCCAGTGCCTGTGGCAACGTGTCCAATGGACCCGAATTGAAGGATATTCTGCTGTTGACTTTCAGATAAGCTTGACTCTTTCCTATTTTCAAAATCTGATTCTCTCCACCCTTTTTCTGATTCTTTGAACCCTGTGTTACTTTGAGTAAAGTCCTTTTCTGGGCAATATATTTGCAGATTATTTTTCTTATTTGCAACCAAGAACCGTGAATGACACCCTTAGGCACAGCACCATAATGTTATATTAGTCTGGAATCTACTCCTATTTAACAATCTGTCTTTTTGTAAGTCAGCCCATTCACGCTTCCTTCCTTCCTCCTTCCCTCCCTCCCTCCCTCCCTCTCTCCCTCTCTCCCTTCTTTCCTTCTTTCCTTCCTTCCTACCATTCATCCACCCACTCACCCACCCTTCCATTCATTCTTATATCTGTCCATCCTCTCATCCATCTTAGTTCTCTTCTCTCAAGAAATGACAATGATCCTAACCAGCTTAGTTATAATGCGACCCCACACCTCCCTGCAACTCCTCAGTCATAACATCGCATTACTGTGATAACTTGTTTGATCATCTGTCTTTCCGATGGCTGGGGACGTCATGTGAGTGGAAACCAAGTCTACCGTAGTTCTTGCCTAACCCTAGCACCTCACGCAGTATCCAGCACAAATCAATGCTTATTCCAAACTTGTTGAATGACTTGATGAGTGTGTGACAGAACGACGCCTGGGCCATCCCCTGTGGGCACCGCAGCGTCCCCCCTCTGCACAGTGATGGACACACACTGCGGCCTCCGTGTCACTGACCTCTTCCTTCCGTGTTTCCCACCCAGCCCTCCTCTGTTTCCACAGCCTTCCTCCAGGCAGGTATAATGACATTTCAGTGTCCAAGTTATAGTCTTATTCCCAGAATTTACATCCAGGTCACGATCACCTTGATTTGGAATTTTGGATGATAGCAAAAATACTCAACACGGATTTAACAACATGCTCGTTATTCCTCGTATTGAGTCAGAAAGGAAGGAAGGAAGGAAGGAAGGAAGGAAGGAAGGAAGGAAGGAAGGAAGGAAGGAAGGAAGGAAGGAAGGAAGGAAGGAAAGAAGGAAGGAAGGAAGAAATGAAAGATTTTTAAAAATGCGATCCTGCTTCGTTATTGAGAACCAGGTGGTTTCATTAAAGCCGCAGTTTCTCCGAGGTGTTCGCCAGCTCAGCGGCAGCCTCACCTGGGAAGCTGTTGGGAATGCAAGTTTTCAGGTCCCACCCTGGACCTACTGAGTCAGAAAACCAGAGGGTAGGACCCAGAAGTCTGTGTTTTAAGAAGCCCTCCATGGGCGACTGATTAGCTCAGTTGGTTAGAGCGCGAGCTCTTAACAAGGTTGCTGGTTCATCTGTCACATGGGCCACTGTGAGCTGCACCCTCCACAACTAGATTGAAACAACTACTTGACTTGGAGCCAATGGGTCCTGGAAAAACACCCTCAACATAAATTAAAATGTTTGAAAAAAAGAAGCCCTCCAGATTTATTCTGACGCACACTCAGATTTGAGAAGTGCTGCGTTAAGGCAATGAGTCCTGATTTTGGATGTTTATTGGAACCACATGAGGAATTCTAAAAACTACAGAGCCCTGGGCCCCGGAAGATTCTGGAGTGAGTCAGGACCAAGACCTCTGCTTTGTGGTGACAAAGCTCGGCCCGTGGTTTGAATTTTTGTAGAGAATTTGTCAGTAGCGTTGGATCAGAGTCAGAATGAGAATCATTGAAGCAGGAGAGGACCTAAAAAGTGTCCCCCCACCCAATTTGCAGATGAGGAAACTAAGGCCCAGATAGGCTAAATGAACGGTCTAACGTCACATTGCTGGTGTGTGAGAATCCTGGGTGTAGACTCCAGAACTGTGCCCCACCCCCCAAGGCCAATACTCTCTTCTATGTTCTAAGTTGATCCATGCCCACCCTGCCCCGGGCTGCTTTCACTCGCACCCTTTGTCCTTTTGCTTAAGGACAGAAGATGCTTTGGGAGTGGCTGTCACTCAGACCCCCTGTCCCAGGGGCACCTCTGATGCCTGAGCTGACTGCTCTGGATCCCTGGATCCCACCCGCGGAGCTCCAGGTCTCCTTCTCATCTCACCTACACATTCTACAGGTTGAATTCCTTCAGGGACTCTCAGCAGGCTCCCTCTTGATGCCCTTCCCTTTTGTCATCTTAATGTTGTCACCTTGTCATAACATATCCCTGCTTACCCTTTCTGCTGCCATGCTACCTCCTGTTTGTCACTTTTCCTCCAGAGTCAAAGCAAAAACACCGGTCTCAGGCAGGCCGAGGGCGCCACCAGAAACTGGGCATTTGGGGAAACATGATCCACGACACCTTTCGAGATGACTGGGGCATTCCCAGATTCCTCCCGCAGCCCATACCCAGCATATTACTTTTAAGCAGCTGCCTCATCCTGGCAGCACATTTAGAAGTTTATGTAAATGGACTTCTCCAGGCCTGTCTTTTTTGCATGCACTTACTTTACCAAAAGTCCCCTGCTCCACCCCTGAATGCCTCCGCCAGTCTTCTTTGGGACATCTGTGTCTCCATGTAGCCCCATGGACTGCCACTTGCTTCCATCTCTTCCAGCAATATCTTCTGACTGTATTTTCCTCTCTTGTGGGAGAGCACAGAAGGGTTGCCTGGAGAAGGCTGGCAAATTACTATAGGAGCCCCTTACTCAAATTCTGTTCATGCCTAGTTCACTGTCACTTCTCTTACAGTAAATGGCATCTTCTACCCTCTCAGAACGAAGATAATAATACAGCATTGTGACTGGTAACTGCTATTGTCCAGCAATTCTTATGAAGAACGGTATCTTTGTCACAAAAATAAGTTTTACATTAGTACAACATAAGGAACATGGACTAGCTGCTGAGCCCTAGTAGGAAATCTTCATGCGCCCCCAAATGGTGCCAGCTTGCTGTTGAATGTTGCTGCTAAAGGAAGAAGCATCAGTCTTTTAAGTCCTAAAACTAAATAAGGAATTACGACTGGAAGTCGTTACTGTGCATCACTTCAGTCCCGGGACAGATTATAAAAGTGCCAGGCAACACATGTAGCCCCCAGATCGGACTTTCCAACACCATTCTTCAATACTAATAAAAAGAATCAGAGCTCCTTGAAAAATGGCTGATGCTAAGACTGGGGCAGGAAATAACGCAAGATGAGCCTGGAGTATTTTGTAGTTCTAGAAAGTAAGGGAGGGAGGGAGAGAGGGAGAGAGGGAAAGAGGGAGAGAGAGAGAGAGAGAGAGAGAGGGAGGGAGAGAGAGAGAGAGAGAGAGAGGAAAGAAAAAAGAAAGAAGCAAAGGAAGAAAGAACAAAGAAGAAAGAAAGAAGGAAAGAAAGCTTTTCATGTCAAAGAATGTAGGAACCAATTGAAAGAACTCCTTATACCCAAAGCTGGAACAATTCAAGCAAGAAGACAAATAAGCAGTTTTGGATTATAAACCGAAGTATAAGCTAAATATCCATGGAGCCATACTGATACAAATGATTGACTAAATTAACTGCATGGGGGAGGAGATGCAGATCTCCTGTCCGAAAGAATTCAAAAAATTTGTG
This sequence comes from Rhinolophus hipposideros, assembly GCF_964194185.1. Taxonomy (NCBI): domain Eukaryota; kingdom Metazoa; phylum Chordata; class Mammalia; order Chiroptera; family Rhinolophidae; genus Rhinolophus; species Rhinolophus hipposideros. The sequence continues at coordinate 96,511,394 of NC_138052.1, forward strand.
TAGATACTCCCTCCTGTGTAGTAGAGGAGTAAAACTCCCCCCTCATTCAGTGTGGGCTACCCAGAGCGACAGCCTTTAGAGAGGATAGTATGAAAGAAACGGCAGCTGCGGTGATGCCGGGCGGCTAGGTGATAACGGCAGCTGTGGAAACAGACAGACTTCCTACTTGGGGAAAGCAGAGGCAGTTTGTTATCAGATCAGTTCTGTGGGATTGTTTTGTTCATTATTCCTGGGACTGGCCTCCTTATGATTCTGTAAACTACCCCAGTATCTTTTAAATAAATTCCTCCTATTTAGTTAGCGAACGCGATTTTCTGTTGCATTTCACTAAGGTCATGATACATTCAGCAAGAAGGAGAGTGAGCGCAGAAGGATGGCATGGCATACTTGAAGTAATGATGAGCCCAGAAATTAATGTAAACGATGGCAGTAAGTATAATCTATTGTTGACGATAAAAATAATTTGTGTGTGTGTGTTCTAGGAGAGGATAAAATAAAAATTCTTAAGGACAATAATAAGTGCGTGGGTTTTGTTTTATGGGTATAAGCATGATAAAATTCTTGCCATAATTTGAGGGACTACAGAAATAGTAAATTACTGTAGAATTTGCTAGAAAAAAACTTTGTAGTTATGTTAAAAATTTAATGGCAACCACTACATTAATGAAAATAGAACCTGTGGCTCATCGACATAGAAAAAATGTGGAAGAGAGATAAATATAGAAAATTTTAGGAATCCAATAAAAATATGGAAAGGACAACAAAAGAAAAAAGAAAAGATGATATGTAGAAAATCATCATAAGTTGGGAGAAATTAGTTCAAATGTATCATAATCTTAACAAATATAAGTGGATTAGACTTGCCAGTTAAAAGACAGATTACCAGGTAAAGTATTCAAACATATAGTTAATACTACTTAAAAAAGAAAAACCACAAAGAAACATAAAATGGTATCAAAAGATGTAAATTAAAAAAGATAGAAAAAGGTATATCTCACAAATGTTCACTGAAACAAGTTAGAATAACAACATTAATAGTAGATAAAAAAGAATTTAAGGTAAATAGCGTTAATAATGATAAAGAAGGTTACTATGTGTTACTAAATATATTACTCTATTACTAAAAGGAACAATCCAATCAGAAGAATCAACATCAGAATATACTGAATTTTAAGCCATTGAGCAATTTCAACACTCCTGTGTAAGAAACTGACATATCAAATATGCAAAGCAAAAATTATAACCAATAAAATTAAAATTAACAGAATTTATATAAAATCTCCCATCACTCCAAAATATGGAATAGACATTCTTTTAGGTTGGTGCAAAAGCAATTGCAGTTTAAAAGGTTAAAAATAATTGTAAAAATCGCAATTGCTTTTGCACCAAACTAATATTAGAATAGAATGGAGATCACATAGAAAAAAGTAAAATTGATCTAGTACTGATTTGAATTGGAACTTGCTGTAATGCATTTTCTCTTATTTTGAAGTATGTTTTCTACAGATTTCTATATGTGGATGAGGTTCTGTGTTCATTGCATTTGGTTTCCTTTTTTTTTCTTTTTTTGAAGTTTATTGGGGTGACAATTGTGAGTAAAGTTACATAGATTTCAGGTGTACAATTCTGTAATCCATCATCTATATATATCACACTGTGTGTTCACCACCCAGAGCAGTTCTCTCTGGTTTCCTTCTTTTATTACAAATTCCATGGATACTTGTAGAGCACTCAGGAATGGCAACTTTGGTTCGAAGCGATCTCCTTTTGTGAACATTCTCTAAAATGACGCGTTTTATGCATACTTATTAGGCATATTTAATCTGCATGATATGGGCACTTCTCTGCCCTTCCAAAAACCAGTACAGCTTGACTCATACCCTTGATTGCACAGGCTGAAGCAGTTCCCTTCCTGCCTGTTGGTTTCTTTTAATTCCTAATCTTGCTTCCCCCATCATCCTGGGTCAGATGCTCCATCCTCTTACTTGAAAGAAACCCATCTGCCAGCAATGTCTTTGGAACTGGAATTTCTTTGGTTAAGAGACCTTGCACTAGGAAATCTGGATTGGCAGTGTTGGTCCAAGTGCCTAAATGGTGCTGTGGGAACGAGCCGTGGACAGCCTGGACAATGAGTGTAGGTCACCGATGACTCATTTCCTTCTGGACAGGGAAGGCTCTTGTTAGAGATGTATTCTGCTCGGGACAATCTCCACGTGCCTACCCCAGATAAAGATGGCTAGCCCCTCTCCATTTCCGAAGGTGCTCCCATATCTGCTAGTGCAATGCCAGTAGGCATTTTGCTGCCAGCAGGCAAGTGTAAAGGCGAGATAACAGAGACATTGGAAGATCTTCTAAAGAAAACTACCATGTAAGAGCTGGAAAGAAATTTAGGGTCAGCATTTTGAGTGATTCTTAAAATACAGATTTGAATTCAAGTTGTCTGAGGAAGAGTTTCCAAATTACAACTTTCAGGCTTCAAACACAATTTCACTCCTTTAGTTTGGAGTAGGACCCTGGTAATTACATTTTTAAAAGCTTCGTTGGTGATTTTGTTGCGTGCTCCTTTCCAAATCACTTCGTGATTAAAAATGCCTCACTCAACTGATGAAGAAACTGGATACCTAAGAAATGACGACTTCACTAAAGTCACACTAACTGATATGGCAAATTGCTGCTTTGGGGGCTCCATGGCATAGGGACAGCCTGTCTAGCCCTCATTCCACTTCCGGCAGTGTCCAGCTCAGGGCAGGTGTGAGGAAACTGAGAATACAATGGAGGTCACACAGCGGGTATGTGAGTGAACCCAGCTGAGAATGTTTGGAAAGGTAGAGCCGAGTGGAAAACCTGTTTTTTTTGGGGGGGTGGTCTTTGTCAGAAGACCAGTTACTAGCTGTGTGATCTTGAAAAAGGAGCTTAATGTTTTAGTCTCATATTTCTTGTTTATAGCAACAGAGCTTGTGAAAGGATAAAATGACATGGTCAACTTAAGATGTTTAGGGTAGCGCTGGACGTGCCGTATACACCTAACAATCTCCGGTTTTATTTTTATTACAGCCCAGCTCTTTTTGCTAATATGTTTTGCCTATAAAGTTTTTCATCTTTATGTAATAAACATTTGAAGGCTCTATTGAGATGACATAAGGCGATGTGAACACTCTAACCAATGTCTGCAATGTCATATTACTTAGGACACAGACTGATGCTTTTCAATTCATGAGTCAATTTCTCATCCTATCTAATTTTAGTTCCCTTCATTACTTCAAAGAATTTCCCCTCAAACTGCCAAAGTGAGAACCAGACCCATTTATTTTTCCATTTTCTGTCTGCCGAGCGCAATGCACTCCAATTTTCTCCACCTTTACGGTTATAACCATGTTCCCTACCATCTCAGTTGCCATCACAGTGAAACATTTGACAATTATAAACATGTATATATAGAGATTAGAAAATGCTGACTTTTCAATATTGCATCTCACTTGCAAGATTTACAAAGGCTTTTTTTACTTCTCTCAGGGATTAAAACTCAGCATCATGGACAGGAGCTGGTCTAAGGTTTGTTGTCCTAGTGACAACGATGAAACGGTTTGACTCCAGGTGAACCAGGAGTCTCCCTCTTTGGCCAGTCCTCTCCAACAAATCCTGAGCTTAATCACAGAGGTGAGTCTGGCGGGGCCTGCAGGACCACCAGTGGCTTTATTGACCTGTGGGGAATTCGACAGCAGGAAAGGGGATGGTCCCATTCAAAATCTGACCTATGCTCATGATTTTATGTGAGTGATCCCCATTTATGAAAACAGCTTCTGCAATCCCCTGTTTCTGCCCCTTCTGTTTAGATAATGACCTAAGTCCTAAAATGAATAGACCGCAAGGAAGAGAATTTAGTTATCGGTGTCTTCTTCATGACAACCCATGAGACATGATAGTATTACTCCTTCACATGCCTGCATTTTTCCTCCCGAATCTTAATATTATATGACTTCAAAAGATCAGAATTCTAAAAACAAATTCTTTGGATTCTCTTTTTTCTCTGGTCATCACGAAATAGATGATGCTCAGTCATTATCAAGGGACCCATGGCTGAGATCCTGGGTGAATGGGACTCGTGTCTGTCTATTTCATTTTTATCGGCTCCTAAAAAAACAGGGATGGCATCGTTCAGGGTCAGGTGACCGTGTCCCGCACCTGTCATCCTGCCACCAGCCTTCCATGACTAGAATTCCTAAAATCAATAACAAAATCTCTATATAATAACTAAACAATAACAGGATTATGTAAATGGTAAATAAATAACTAAGGCAATGGGAGTAAAATGGGAAACTACAACAAAAACAAGCAGAACTCTAGAGAGAAGAGGTGAATAGAAACATGAAATCACAGGCAAAGGGTAAAATGAATTCATTTCAAAGATGAGGGCTTATAGCCAAAATATCAAACCAGCAAGATAAAGATAAAATTAAAAACCATCAACTCATTGCGAAACTAAAAAAAGCTTCAAATAGTTCAGTATAAACAAAACAAAATGTTAAAACTAGAAGCTTAATGAGCGACCTAGGTAAAATAAAGAAAATGAATTACAACTTCGCAAAAGAAAAAGACAGAAGTAAGGTAATCAATCCCAGTGTGCCCCTTCCAAGGGACTTTGAATGTGTCTATAAGGAGGCTGCTTCCAGCTCTGCAAAGAGGTCCCCTGGTGCCTGGACATTCACACACGTCAGCCACCCCAAAACAGCCCTGGAGACAGGACTTGGAGGTGGCCTGCTTTTTATTTTCTTTTTTATTTTAAAGATAAAAATGGAAAAAAATGTGTCTATACTATCAAAAGAGACAATTCTGCTAACTCTGAGATGGAAAGAAAGAATCGTACACAAGGGACACTATCAGAGACTGGCACAGCCCCGTGGTGTCAGCCAGTCTAAAAACGAAGCTGCCAGTGAGAAGGCGGGGTGATCTGTGGGTACTGGGGAAACCTATCTGAGAAGTGTAACCCACCGATACGGGAAAGGCCACTTACTGTGGTACAAATGTGAAACAATTGTCCTTTTTCCTGTTGTCACTACAGCATTTCTCTTGGAAGCCCACCAGCTACAGAGTTTCACATCAGCAGATCATCTTTCCTTCAAAACCAGTACTGGTGGTCATGCTCATTCTAGCTGACTCCCCATGCCCTGTACCCCTGGATTGTGCCACCCCCAGACTCTCTGTCCCAACCCTGAGTCATTTCCTTTGTAGGACAACCATAGGACCACCAATCCTTCACTCATTGGTCTGATGGGTTATCACCTGCCTTCTCCGGCTAGAATGGAAGCGCCACAAAGCAGAGACCTGAACAATCCTATCCACTATATCTTCAGAGCCTAAAACTTTGCCTGGCACACAGAGGCTGTTGGCTAAACTTAGGAATGGCTTTGAACTCTTTGAGGACCAGGGCTCAAAGCCAGACGAGGTAATGATTTTATGGCAGGCAAGTCTGGACAAGAAGAGAAACTTTGTGAGTGTGCACACCTGTGTGAGTGGAGGGAGGGGTAGGTCCTTCCAGCTTCTGTTCCCTAAACCCTCCGTATTGCCTGGGGTCTGCGCTCCCAGCTGCTGCAGCAGCCTAAACATGGACAGAGGGTGAATGCGTGTTCTTAGCTCTCAGTCTAAGACTGTTGGACACAATTGGATGAAAAGGCTCCATCGCAATGGACGAGGGATGACTTTGTTACTGATTTGGAAATATTTGCAATACTTTTAGGATAAAGAGGAATTATAACCGAACACATTGATATAGGGATTTAAAAAATTCATTGTAAATCCCGGGATTAGTATAATATATATATTTATCTCTCCCTCATTCTCATTTACTGATATACACGATTTAAAAAAAGGTATATTTAGTGTGGCAACCACAAGCACAAGTTCTTACAAGAACTTAGTTCCTCAAGAACAAAAAAATATTGGTGGTGAGCTATGCTGGGGAAGAAAAGGCAAGAGCAATTCCTTTATCAGCATGAACTAAATGAAAAGATCTTTTGATTAACTCTCAGTTGACTGAAACCTATCTCAACCTCATAAGTTTATTTCTCAAGTTTTCCTATTAACCAGACTTGTAGTCTATGAAGGTTTACGTCCCCAAATTTTAAAAAATCCAGTTTTTTAATTCAGTAAGACAGGACATTGTATAGCACTTTTCTGAGGACAAGGGTTTGCTGGTTTTCATCAGAGCTAGGATACGACATCCAGGTCAAAGTTTAAGACTGCTCAGGAATGATAAACTCCCCCGGGGCCAGCTTTTGCCATGGAATTACCACCACCTGACTCCTAGCTGAGGGCTGCAAGGGGCTCAACTGCCCCAGCCACTGGCCATGAATGTCCCTCCCTCCCCTGACGACTGAATGCCATCCTTTTGTTAGTGCTTAGTCCCTTCTGAAGGTCAGACATCTGAAGGTCAGACACATGTCCAGGTCTTCAGTGGCCATTGTACTCAAATGCTTCCCAAGAACTTGTCTGCGGGGAACTTGGACTTAAATTGACAGTGAAGCCTGGATGGGGATGTGGTTTTTAAACTATGATATTCTGAGATTTGTGCTGCGGTGAGCACCCTCTGTGAGACCGTCTGTTCAGGTTGAGTTCCTGCTCTTTTTTTCTCTTAGACAAGGTGAACTTGCAAGTGAAAAGAATAGCTATTCAAATATCTTTGACTGGACGACTGACCTCCTGGCTTCTGTCACCATGGCCATTCCAGCCTTCTTCCACTTTCCATCACGGGAACAGACAGGCAAGCAACAGGGAGAAGCAGTGAGGTTTGCTTTTTCTTTTCTGTCTTTCTTTTTTTTTTCTTCCTTTTTTTTTTTTTTTTAACTCATGCATGTTTGCTAGACAATATCTGGAAAACAAAATAAAATGACCAATAATCACATCCACCAAAGAAGGTCCTCACGTATTTTGATGCTTTGTGGTTAGGTTGCATACATTTTTAGGCTTCTGTCTTCTTGGAGAATTCATCCTTTTTCAGTAGATAGTGCCCTTTTCTATCCCCGATAATGTCCCTGGTTCTGAAGTCAGCTTTATCTGAAATGAATCCAGCTAATCCAGCTATCTATACTGTTAGCAGAGTACGTGTCTTGCTCCCTCCCTTTTTTTGAAGCCTGAGTTTTCATCTTTAAAGTGGGTTTCTTATAGACAGCGTATAGTTAACTCTTGTTTTATTATCCATTCTGACAATCTGACTTTTAATTGCTGTATTTAAACCATTCACGTTTAAAAGGATTATTGACATAGTTAGATTAATAACACAAGCCATGCTTGTAACTGTGTTCTAGTTGCTGTTTTCTGTTTCTTTCTCTCCCTTTTGTCTCTGTTCTTGACCTTGGGCTTCCCAAGCTCTCCTCCTCAGAGAAAGTATGTATCTGTAACTCTTCCCTCTGTAGTCTGCTGTCACTATACTGGAGGCCTGTTGGTCTGGGGAGGAGAAGCATTCTATCAGTTTAGGATTAAATCTCAACCTCTTAGCGGCCCTGTGACCTTCACGAGTGTCACTTCTGTGGCCTGGCTTTCCCCCCCTGCCCCTTGCTCCCTTCCATGGTTGGGGCATTCTCAATAGATTTCCTGGAAGCCCCGACCTTATTGTAGATGTTTTCTTTCCCCCTTGGGTGTGAGACAAGAAAGCTAAGGGAGCTTCAGTGGGAGGAATCCATTTCCCCCAATTGGGAGAATGTTTCAGAAACTCTGCAAAGTCGTTTTGGGGGTTCCGTGTTCGTTGTGGAGAAGTGTCAGGTTGTATTTCACAGTGATTACCCTTCCCTTCTCTCTGCCAGAGCCCAGAGGGGATCTCCCTCGGATCTTCCCCTGAGAACCTGGTGTGCTTCCTGCGGGTAAACCTCACAAAAGTGAGAGCCCCCCGAGACTGCAGCTTGAAGGAGTTCTCACTCTCATGGAGGTACACACTCAGCCTCCAGCAATTTGTCAGAACTCCCACTTAGGTGTCCTGTCAATTCATGTCTCCAGTCTGCTCTGGGTCAGCTGATTTTGGCTTTGACCCTTTAACTGCTCCTGTTTCTCTAGTTTTGGGGTGGCAGTTAGCCTTGTGACCTCAGTTCTCTGCCAGCTCCCAGAACAGCTGTTCCCTTTCAGTTTGTCCAGCCTTTTCTTGCTAAAAGGACAGAAATGATGATTTCCAAGACTTTGTCAAGAGCTGACACCGTCAGTTCCAAGATAGCCCTTGTTTACTTTTTGTGAAATTTCCTTCCCATCCTTACTACATATTTGTGTCTGGACTTGTATGTATTAAGAATAATTTATACTGATTGAGAACACGAGTCAGGCACAACCCAAGTGCTTTATATACTTATTCCCTTTCACACTTCCCCATATCCCATAATACTCCCATTTTACAAATGAGGAAATACACCTTGTAATGCAGGGACTCAGCTCCCACTCCCCGCACAAGAACTCAGGATATGGTGAGGCCAAAGAGGAACACCCACGGAGCCATAGATAGGGGAGTCATACCGTTATATTCTTGCTGGCAGCTGGGTTGGAGACACAGAAAGCAGGAGCCACACGATCCGCAACCTGCCATCCGCTTCTCTGCCAACCAACCAACCCCACTTGCTAGCTGCAATCCACTGTCTGCTTGTCTGCCAATCAACCAATCAACCAACCCCGTAGCGTAGCCATGGCAGTTATATTAGTGGCTAATGACTAACTGGTAACAGCTGATGGCCAACCAGCCACAACGGATGGTCATCTGATTACAGCTGATGGCCATCTAACAACAGAGCCAGCACCTTTCCACGTGAGGCCGAGAGGCTGGAAACTGCTCTGTGGGACTCTGTCCCCACACACCTTTTAGTGTGTGTGACTTCCCAAAGGCATGGGTTAGTAAGGAGCAGGACTTAGAATGGAATCAACAGCAGCTTTATCAGGCCCAACAGTCTGGCTTCAGGGGTGTCCTCTGCAGAAGATGGTTAGATGTGGGCAGCGGGAGGGACAGATGGATAAAGAATTGGACACATAGATGGATAAATATATCTCAACAGAAAAGAGATTATACTTAGTCCTATGGACAGGTGTATAAGTTAGTATTATTTTTAAAGCATCTTCACAAATTACTACAAATCCTTGAGTAAGGATAATTCTTAGGTTGTTAAAATCATAATGCTAATACAAATAAACAGCGATCGCATAACAGAGTTGTTCTTAACTCATAGATGAAAAAAAACCAGGCCTTGTTCAGAGAATGTATTGGACATGAGACATACAGTCAGTGAAGAGAAGAATGCTGAAAAAAAAAAAAAAGCGTGGTGATTTAGATACCAAACTGTGTAATATTCACATAGGGCAATTAAACTCTAACCCTCAGGCTAGTCGTCTAATGGATCTGTCATTATACCTCATCAGTTTTCTTCAGGTTAAGCTGGCCCTAATCAATTGTTAATCAAACCAGTATCCTCCCTGAGAGTCAGATGACCTTCAGACAGATTCATTAGAAAATCCTTTAGTCTAGTCCTAACAGGTAATGAGATCATCTTTTTTTTTGCCTTATTTCTGAGTTAAAAATTTTCCCTGAATATCTGTGAATATGATCTTAATGGCTTTTGTAACGGTGCATAATAGGGTGTTAGTAGCATAGAGCCATCTAGAAGCTTGCCTGCACAGTGAATGGTCTTGGGGTGAATCTCAAACTCTGTGGGTCCTGGCATACTTCCTCTTCCTGCTGTGGGGAGAAGAAGTTGTGGCCCCTTCTGTTCAGATTCCGATTCCAAGAGGCTCGGGTCCAGCGCACTCTGCTCTCTGCTGGATTTCAGCACGGAGAGCACTAAACTTGGGATTGCCTGTGTGGCTCACGCTGGCCGAAGGCTTCCCTAAGCCCCACCTCTCAAACCAGAGTGGGCAGCTCCTGACTGTGGAGACCACAGGGAACCCTGGACTCGCCCCTGTTGATTCCTGCAGGGGAAACACTGCTTTCTCGTCCACGTTTTCTCCTGCCTGTAATCATGAACTCCCGCCCCTCCCAGCTGTGAGATCTGCAGTGCAGTCTTTTGTCTGCCCCCAGACAAGGAAATGCTATTCTGATTTGTTCATTTTACTCTGGAGGGTGTCCATAAAGGAGACCAGCACCTCTCTCCCAGTTCCTGTTCTTCCAGGCATGGCTGGGACCAGGCCTGGGGGGCCTATATTGTGTTTCCCCTCACCAGTGAGCAGCTGGCAAAGGGGTGCTCCAGGAAGACCCAGCATTCTGTTGCGTCCAGGCTCTTCACCTGCAACCTGGGTGGGTCAAGAGCACCTGGCTCAGGGGACTCTGCTGCCTACAATTCGAGGGAGAGGATCCTGGATGAGGAGAAAAGGGGGTTCCCACACAATTTACAAGAGGACTGCATTTGGCCGTTATCAGGCTCTGCTCAGCAGACAGAAAGCTAGGCTGGGAATCCCAGCTGGTTCCTGGTGTCCATTCTCGGTTGGAATTTGGAGAAGGAGGTGGTAAAGAAATAGCACCCCACACCTCCCAGCAGTTTCCATTACTTCTACAGAGCCAAAACCCATCTGTCTGAGGTGAAGTAAGATGGTGATTGCTGAGTCATGGGCACATCAAATCATCGATAGCTTTAAGCTGGGGCTCCCATCTTGACAGATTCTCAGGAAGAGAATCCTGTGTGCCTGCCTGTTAATGAAACCAGTGTTTCCTTACCTTTGGAGGGAACCCAGCATAAACATTTGGATGTGTGTAAACTCAAAGTGTTTTCTCTGCAGAATCCGATAGAGTCAGAAAGTCCAACTGGGCATGAGGAGACATTTAAGGGAATCTAGCCCACAGGTACATTACTATATGCCCTAATGGACACCTCCCTGGCAGACGTCATCAGTGACCAAGGTCTGTCCTACTGAGGCCGCCGGCAGCTCCCTCCTCTTTCTTCACCGAGCAGCTCCCACCAACTGTGCAGTCCATGCAAGAATGGAAACCACTTGGACCTCCCTATGGAGTACAACTGACTGATTCACTTTACAGAAGGATACACTTGGAGATTTTATGCCCAGCACACAGCTAGCCCTCTCTGTCCCAGAGCAGGGATCAAGTTCACAACATTTTTGCTTTTACTTTCTTTTTTTTTTTTTTTTTTTTGCTTTTACTTTCAGTTCAACCAGGGAATTGCTGAGAATGACCAGTCCATCTCTAGGACGTGAAATTGCAATCTTTCTCTCTGCATCGTGAAAACTGCTCTCTGTAAATTCCCTTCGTCTTAACCTTTCTTGAAAGAATTTGTCCTGTAAAATAAATAGAACCTTGCAGTTTTGAGGAGTGAGGAATTCAAGGGATGAATCTTGATAGAATTTGGATGTGACTCGAGATGGAGTTTCCACCAACATACACTCAGGTTCTGGAAGCTCTTTTTCCCTCAAAGTCAAGTGGGTTGGTTCTTCCTGGGCTGAAGGCAAGGTGATGTCTAGAAAGAGCCACAGGCTCTCTTGGTCTTTCAGAAACAGGACATGAAAGGCTGTCAGAGCATCAGTGCTTTGGCTACACGGCTCAGCCTTGGCCTCGGAGGACACCTCTGTCCTTGATATTTGTCCAGAAATGAATTCCTTCACACCTAGGAAGCGCTGGGAGAAAATGAAGACTCGTTTAGCTTTTCCTCGCAAGGGCACCATTACTGAACCACTCCTCGTAAGTTCCCCATGAACAGTAAATCTCAGTATTGGAAGGAATATAAGAAAATGCCTTCCAGGAACTCACCCAATCATAGTATCCCCAGGGTGCCACCCGTCCCTCTCTCAGTCTTCTCCTCTCCCTACATGGGCGCTCTTTGCATGGCAGGAGGGGTGGGCATTGGCAACTCTAGGCTTTCAATCTCTTTCTTAGGTTCATGCATCAGGACTTTGAAAAGACTTCAATTGACCAGCTGTGGTCACATGCTTTTTCTCAACCAGTGACTGTGGCCAGGAAAATGGGCGATTCTGGTCAGGTCTGGGTCATGTCATTTCTATGACCAAGAAGAGTGGAATTAACCTCATGATCCACATGACATGGGTTGCCCACAACAGGGCTTCTTTTACCAAGAGAATGGGCACAGGTGTTGGACCACCATCTTTACAAAGAGACATTTCCAAAGGCCAATGCTGCTAAGGGATGTGTCTTGCCAGGTTCTCCAGAGCACAGTCTTGCCTCCTCCCTTGTTCCTGTAAATATAAATCCAACCCACTGACCCCACTGGAAATTGATTGACCCATGGAAGCTAGCACATAAATCTAACCCAGCTCAAAATTGGCTTCCAATCATCTGATATTGTTATGGTTATTATATCACATCTATGCGTTGAGGCTCCTCTATTCTATGCCACAGAATCCAAGGTCTATACATGGATATAGGACTATGTACTTAAACTGAGAATATCAAGGGACACTGAAGGCCCCGGTCACATGGCTACTTGCTGGCAGTGAGGAACTTGATTGAAGGGCTGCTGACATCCATTCTGGGACCACTTTTCTTCCCTCTTTCAGGACAAGATTGATCGCAGCCAGTGTCCCTGGCTGGATAGATAGTGCAATGACAAATTCTGTTTGAACCTGCTGTAAAGGCAGCTTGAGATCCATTAGGAGAATTTGGAGTTGAATTGCAAATGCTAATTTCAAGACATCCAAGCACTTCATTCTGGTTAGCATTTTTCATGTTGCTCCAGAGGCTGTTGAGAAATGAGGGGACTGAGTACTGAAGAGTAAAGGATGAGAATACAATTTGTTCAGCTTCTGAGAAGGACAACATTAGCATGTCTTTCCTACCGCCTCCTTTTTGCTAAGGCTAAATGCTCCCATTAGAGGTTTCATGGATGCTGTTAGGATTAAACTGGACTTTTAAAACTGTGATACTGTGATTTGTAATAAAAATACATATCTGGTCTTTGTCCTGTTTTGGCACAGAGCTCCTAAAATTCTTGGTATTTCCTAAGCGAAGAGACTGACAAAGGTGTCTTTTGTTATGTTAACGAGGTGACTTTTAGATGACATCTAAGGATGGGGGCTGCTTGCCAGGAGAACCAGCCGCGTGATTAGAGTGTTGGAACCTTCAGTCCCACCCCCTGACCTCTGGGGAGGGGACAGGGGCTGGAGGTTGGATCTATAGCCAATGGCCAGTGATTTAATCACTGATGCCTGTGTAAGGAAGCCTTGTATAACACCAAAAGGGTGGTTTGGAGAGCTTTCAGGTTGGGGAACCTATGGAGATGTGGGGAGAACGGTGAGCGTGGAGAGCGCAGGGAAGCTTCTGGCTCCTTCCTCATACCTTGCCCTTTTATCATAAAGCAGTCATCTAGTAAGTACCATGTTTCTGCGTTCTTTGAGCCACTCTAGCCTCTATTACTCAAATCTGAGGAGGTCACTGGAACCTCCAACCTATAGCCAGTAGGTCAGAAGCACAGGTGACAATCTGGACTTGAGATTGGCTTCTGAAGGGGACAAGGGAGAGTCTTGTGGAACTGAGCCTTTACTCTGTGGGATCTGATGCTAATTTGGGATGAAAGTGCCAAAATTGAGTTGAATTGTAGGACACCCAGCTGGTGTCTGAAATTGCACCCTATTCTGTTCTGACAAATATTCTAAATCTGTGGATAAATTTGTTTAAAAAATGGTCAAAATAAAATGAAGGGTCTAAACTAATTTATCAATCACATCATGTAAAAAAGAGAGAGGGTAATCTCACTAATAGACCACATTCTTCTAAATGTTTCAAGTACATTAAGTTACCCATTATGTATAGATTTGATTTTGACTCTCCTAAACCTTTTTATATTTCATTCTAAGTTTTTCTGGAGTTAAAAGATGTCTATCCCCTAAGGAAGACAGTTAAGATCTATTTTAACTGAGGTGACTTAATTTTAAATGTTTCTGGAGTTGCCAATGTATGACACTAAAGAAATTGGGTCCACAGATATTCCAGTTAACAGACCATTTAGAGCCAGAGATGTCATTTGTGTAACAAATTTACTGAGGCAGACACCCACTCACTGAGCCAAAAGATCCCCTTTTCAGAGTCACTGGAGCTTATGAAAAGGTTGGTCTCGCAGCTCACTTTCACCCTTCTACCAGGAGTAAAGATACACATATTACTTTTTTCTCATTCAAATGTCAGATGTCAGCAGCTTCCATCTGAGACGATTACTCATTTGGATTTTGTATTTCTTTTTCGTTTTTAAGATATATAAACACATTTTCTATCAAGCCCCACAGATCTTTAGACTTTGTGGGATTCTAACTTATGTTTATGTTTTCTATTTGAATTTCAGGACATTGGAATTTGATGTAATCTCACACTTTAAAATGTTTCTTAGAATGATGCAATTCTTGTGAATGTTTTCAAAGCTCCCAGCTAATTCTTTTCATCCCACATGGCTTTGTTGGAGCTGTGGGCTGTAGGATTTTAGGGTATTCTGACACCCCATTCTCCTTATCGCATTCCGCTCTTGCCTGGCCTTTGGAGGGCTTCTACTTGTAAGATTCCTGTGACAATAGAAGAGCCCTGGAGAGGAAGAGGAGAACCATTGAGAGGTAGGAACTGAGGGCTGCCTTTAACCTCCAGGAAAGGGTCAATTGGACATTAGGTTTTTTTATAGGTTGTCACACACAGTTGTCTACTTGCAGAAAAGGAGGCAGGATTCAGGCAAGAATCGTATCTCCAGGAATAAAGGTAATGCATTTTGGAAGATGGAGTGCCAGAGAGTGAGAACCTGCTACCATGATGTCACTTTTATGGTCTGTCCTGTTGATACTCTTGTTCTATCACCTTTATGTGGCTTGACTGTGGAGGAGATGAATACCAACAAGGAGAGTGAAAAAACATTGAACTCAGAGCCAAGAGATCAGGATGGAAGTGCTGCTCCCATCACCTAACAACTCTGCCCCTTGGGTGGGTCACTTAACTTCTGAGCCTCCTCTTTAAAGTTGGTTAAATGAACAATCTCACAGAGTGATTGTGAGCCATTCATGAGGTAGATCCATGAAGACTATCACCTCCAAATGCTGTGCTCATTCATCCTTAACTCTTACAGTACACTCATTGAATTAATGGATTTAGATATGGCAGCCACTGACTTGCAGATGACCCCTATGTCCCCCTGTGCTGAAAATTGGTTTCCCCTGAGATTGCTCTGGCAGTTTCTGCTATGAGCCCTTGACATCAGCAAGCGACACTTCATGGAGTCTGGCCTATTGCTCACCCTCAAGTTACGGATGAGGGGAGAAGGGTGTACCCCAAAGCTATCAACATTTGCCTTTGGAAACTGGGGTCCATCAAAGATACCTTGTCCATTTTGCCTTATCAGTCTTGTCTCCAGTGTTACTACTCATGTCTCGTGTCTTCCACGGCCCAGTACCAGCTGTTCCCTAAAGCTGTAAGCCTTTTTCTCTCCTCTCCTGCTCCATGTCCTCTGTGGATGGTCTAGTTTATTTACAATGACTTTTTCAGCATCCACTTAACCTTGGCCTTTCCTCTACCGCTTAGCTAAAGATGACTTCTCAAGGCTCCCTAGTGACGTCTCAGTTACCAAACCCAATGCTCTTTTCTTAATTAAATCTTGCTTGGCCCCTGTGAAGCCTTGGAGACATTAACCAGACCTGCCTCCTAGAAACCCTCTCTCCCCTTTGCATTTATGGTTTTGTGTTCTCTGGGTTCCCCCTGCACCTCTGTTACAACTCCATTCCTCTGCCTAACATGTACATTCCCCAAGGATTGGGCCCCTGGCCTCTGTTTTTATTTTTCTTCCTCTCCACTTTCTCAGAAAATCAAATATTCTCATAAATTCGACTATCACCGCTATTACAATGACTTAAAGACTTCATCTCTATTGTCTTAATTGCCAGATTCATATAACATATGCTGTATAGAGCAGCAAAGATAAAATGTATGAGATTTATGTCACACAGGACAGGCAGGAGACAAGACAACTATAAGAAAGTACTAAACATGACACAGCACCAAAAGACATTCAATGTAAACCTGTTTGACACCCCTTTAAAAAAATTCTGAAACAGATCAAAAACCAAAATCCATTCATATATATTTTAAGAGACTATAGTGGTCAGCTCTGGCTGCCATAAAAAGTACCACAGCTTGGGTGGCTTAAACAATAGAAATTTATTTTCCACAATTCTGGAGGCTGGAAGTCCCAGGCCAAGGTGCCAGCAGATGTGGTTCCAATTGAAGCCTTTCTTCCTGGTCCGTAGATGGCCGCCTTCCTGCTGTGTCCTCACATGGTCTCTTCTCTGTGAGGAGATGGAGAGTGAGAAAGAGAGGAAGAGGGAGAGAGAGAGAGAGAGAGAGAGAGAGAGAGAGAGAGAGAGAGAGAGAGAGAAAATGAGTGAGAGAGAATGAGAGATTGTATCTCTTCTCATAAGGACACCAATCCTATCAGATCAGGGCCCCACCCTCACGACCTCATTTAACATTAGTTGCCTCCCTAAAAGGCCCTATTTCCGAATACAATCACACTGGGGGTGATTTACAATGACTTTTTCAGCATCCACTTAACCTTGGGCTTTCCTTCAACATACACATTTTGGGGGGACACAATTCAGTCCATGACAGAGGGCCCTAAAAACAAAAGAGGCATATCTAAATACCTCATGTAAAAAGTAATAATTAAAAGTAACACACACAAAATAAAAGAACAAAGGTATAACAATTGAATACAAAGAGAAAGCAGAAAAAAATTATATAAAAGGAAAATCCAAAGGAAAATTAATGGGATAAAAGGACCAGTTTCAATTGCTAAAAGGTATGATTCACAGTGATATACCGCTGCTAGGAATCATTTTCTCTGGTTATTATACAAACTTAAAGGTCAAATTGTCCGAAAAATCAAGAGGCATCATCTGGGCATTAAATGGCAGCGGTAGACTTCTCTGAAGCCATCAGGTAGAATTTCAGGAGTGACAACGCTCTGTGCTAATTTGTTGAGGCTAATGTGCACAAAAAAGAATAAACTGACATTAGCTTTTCATTTATGGGAAGAATGGCTCAAGATCTAACAGACATTAAAAGAAACTTTTCCCAGATGGACCGTGGATAATTTACTCAGATTCTACTTGTCCCTTCAATCCATGCTCCACCCTGAAATATATGGACTGGAACAGAAATGGGCGAATGACACTGAAGGTTCTTTTGCAATTGAAGAATAATTTGTTCTGATGGCCACTTAGCTTCCCCCAACATTAAGCTCTTGGTTATTTGCGTGTTTTTAGAAGTTCCAAATCTAGGTGCTTGTGAAATAGAAATAACTTGGGCAATGACATCGATGCAGAAGGTCACAAGACCATTTGAAAAATCCCTAGGAAAACACTTTAATTCCACACTAAGTGTTTGTGCCTTTCTCACATTACGCCCATGGTTTTATAAGAACAAACTCTAATCATGCCTTGGAGAGGCTAATGGGAATATTGAAAGTCAATTATTAGTGGAGACAAGAAGACCTAGAATACATCATAAAATCATAGACTCTCCAGGTTAGGGGTGATGTTCATATCATCCAGTCCAGCCCAAGGTGATGCTTGATTATCTCTATTGCATTCTTGCCAGGGGGCTGTAACAGTGGCAGAAAAATCATTATAGTTCAGTGCAGTCTGTTCTAACCTTTGTAGCTCTCCTTTGAAAGATTTTCATTATTTTAATTTCTACTCTCTACTTACAGGTTGTAGTTATACAATAAATAATCAGTCAGAAAAAGTCTAATTTCTCTTCCATACGGACATCAGTTAGAGTCTAGTCTGGAGACAGTAACCATGCTATTTAATTGAACAGGGAAAATAATATAATGAGTTGTTCCTTAAAGGAAGGTGGTTAATTATTAGAAAGCAGAAAAGGGGACTCTCACAGGTTTGGAAGAAGCAGGTGAGAAGGACCAGCTCCCACTTGCAGGATGAAGAAGAATGGACAATAAAGGAGCAAGAGGAGGAGAGCCCCACCCCCACCACCAGGCTGAGCCGTAATGCTGCAGAACCATAACTGGAAGGGGCGGGTCTTCCTGCCAACTCAAGGGTCCCTCCAGCGCCCTCTTCTGATGGAGCCTAACATTCCAGCAGCTGGAAAAGGAGAAATGCTCGAGTCCAGCTCCAGTATCACAAGGCAGGCAAAAAAATGGTGAATTTGGACACAAGACAATATGGCGTAACACGACAACAGTCCTTCTGTAATAGAAAGTCAGTATATTTTTCTAAGTCTTCCATTTGCTCTTCAAAAATCACCTCTAAATGGGTTATCTCAAATCCAAACCGAATGTTTTCCCAACCTCTAGTTCTACATCTCCAATAATCTACCGGAGAGTTCTGCTTAGTCTCCCACTGACACTTAAACTCATTATACGTGAAGTTATTTAGCCTCCTCAAACCCACTTTCTACTGAATTCTTTTCCTGCCTTCCTCTTCTGCCAACATGGCATGAGCACCGCCCTCATGATCCCATCGATACAATTGTTCATCTGCTCACTTTGTCTTGGGAAACATTTTTTCCTTTCTGACTCAAACCATCTTATTTCTGACTTCTCATCTTAGCTGCCAACCTGATCTTCCTGCTTCTAGGACCCCCTCCATCTTCTATGTGTACCCTAGCACTTGAATCATGGATTCCCTCTGTTCCGAAACCTTTAATGGCTTTCCATTGCCTACAGCAGCATTTCCCACAATATGTTCTACAAATAGTGGTTGTGCTTTATGTTAAAAAGACCTTTCAAGAGTCTCCCATATGCCACTTTTCCTTCTCTTTGTCCCCCCTTCCTGGACTTCTATCTCAAGGTCTTCTCCTGGATCCAGGTATCATATCTGCACGCAAACATAAGAAGAAGAGAGGCAGAAGGCTAGAAGGTACACATCTCATGGCTAGATCAATCCTTTCAGACATCCCACCCAACACTTCCACCTACAGCGCACTGTCCAGTCACACTGAAGCTGGCAGTGCCGTGTTTAAGTGAGATGCGATGCTACCCAAATGAAATTTGCATCCTCCTGGAAAGGAAGAAGGAAGAGATGGCCCCTGAGCAGGCCAGTGACAGCCCCTACCTTGTTACCAGAAGGAAGGGATTTAAGCTCCTCATCTCTACATGCTAAGACCTCTACAATCTGGCAGCTACCTGCCTGGCTAGTGTTATTTGTTGTTTCTCTCCCACCTGGACCTCTGCTCCAGCCGTGTTTGTGTATTTTTTGCTCCTTGCTGATGCCTTCAAATCTTTTGCCTCTGTGTCCCTGATTATGCATTTGATCCATCCTGAATTATCTCTTCGTTCGGTACCGACTGGAATTCTGCCCATTTTCCAGGCCCTTCTTTTCATGACTTGGTTCATATTCATTGTAAATGTGAATAACAGGAAGTTCTGTTTTGAATAACAAGCATTCAAAAAATGTTTTAGGCCAGACTCCAGTAGACACAGTGTCCTGACTTCCAATTTAAATGTTTCATCAAGGTTTCATGTTCCCCACTGCCCAGCTCAGCACTGAGCCCTCGGGGTCTGTTCCAGCCCTGGCAGCTCACATCTGACTCCACATGGAGACCCCGGCTGCACACGCCTGGGAGGTGAGGGGGACCCTGACAGGACAGTGCTCAGTGCCCCCTCTGCATCAGCTTTCGCTCACCCAGCTCCCACTCATGCTGATGCTCCCACAGACTCCCCCTTACCCTCTCACCATGATCCCGACACCCAGGAGGGGCTACATAATGGCAGTCTGGGTCCTTTGTTTAAAATACGAAGAATTTCAAGGTGGTGATAGCAGAATTCTGCTTCTGTAGACAAACCCCTACGTGCACACACAGACATACACACACACCCAGCCTGACCCTTCTGGTGAGCCAGGCCCAGACACTAGCATGAGTGTGCACATACTTGCAAACTCAAGTGTGGCTGCCCTCATGACACAGAGGTGGTTTACAGGAACGCTCACCTTCGCTCATAGGATCAGACGAGCTGCTCATACTCATTGGTGTCTCATGCACAGTGGCAAACACAGACATTGAGCTCATACAGACAGCCTGTAACCCAACTCAGGAAATGATGGCTGCATTTCCTACAACCATCCCACTCCGCGTCCTGTCTGTGGTCAACTACTTCCTCATCCCCCATGGATGGCTATCCCATCTTTCAAGCTGATGCATGGTGTGAGCCTCCAACAGCATTCTATTTCCTACGAGCTTTTCCTTGTGTGTGGCTTCATAGTGATTGGACTTCACCTGCCTTCCATTTCAGCTTTGGGCTTGTGGAAGAGTGCAGCTTAATTCCAGAGGTGATGTAAGTCAGGCATTATAGACAAGAAGCCTATAAGACCCACGAAAGCAGGAACACATGTAGATTTTATTTGCTACTGCATTTCCAATGCCTAACATTGTGCCTGACACACAGTAGGTGCACGGGCCTATTTGTTAAATGCAAACATACATACATACATACATTACATTTAAATATAAGTAACATGGGTAAGTTGCCAGTAGATAATTGCCCAAATTGCCTAAATGAATGATATTGTTCATCTGTGTTTCTAGCTCACTGAGGGCCTCTTTTTGGAGACCATTCAAGCAAACTCATTTTGTCCACGCTGCCCAGCTCTGGTGGGTCTTTAATGAAAATAATGAAATCTAAGAATGTTAAAATGAAATGACCCATGGTGCGTAGCTTCTAGCCAAAGCTGCTGAGGTATTCAGAAGTCCTCAACTTGTCCACACGCTGGAGAAGCACGTTTATTTATTTATTTATTTTTAAGATTGTATTGGGGAAGGGGAACAGGACTTTATTGGGGAACAGTGTGTACTTCCAGGACTTTTTTCCAAGTCAAGTTGTTGTCCTTTCAATCTTAGTTGTGGAGGGTGCCGTTCAGCTTCAAGTGTTTGTCCTTTCAGTCTTAGTTGTGGAGGGCGCAGCTCAGCTCCAGGTCCAGTTGCCTGTTGCTAGTTGCAGGGGGCGGAGCCCACTGTCCCTTGTGGGAGTTGAACCAGCAACCTTGTGGTTGAGAGGACACGCTCCAACCAACTGAGCCATCCGGGAGGCAGCTCAGCTCAAGGTGCTGTGTTCAAGCTTAGTTGCAGGGGTCGCAGCCCACATCCCTTGCGGGACTCGAGGAGTTGAACCGGCAACCTTGTGATTGAGAGCCCACTGGCCCATGTGAGAATCGAACCGGCAGCCTTCGGAGTTAGGAGCACGGAGCTCCAACTGCCTGAGCCATTGGGCCTGCCTGAGAAGCACGTTTATGATTACGTTCCCATTTTACAGATGAATAAAACTGATACTTAGCCAAACAAGCCACCACTGATGCTCCTTGATTCTGCCTAATCCATCAGCTTCCAGTGGAAAAAAAAAGTTTTCTTCTGAGTCCTCAACAATTCCTAGCCTAGGACAAATGTCCCATGTCTTTCCAGTACTGGGGGTAAAAGAACTCAAGCTAAACTGCACATAGACACAATGCTGTGTCTTCCTTTCTTCTCCAGTGGATAGAACCTCCCATTTTTGCTTGGAAAAGTAGGATTCCCTGTGCCTTTTCTTAGAACAACAAACCAAAGCAGTCCAGGCCAAGCCCTTGTGACACAAGTGTCCTCTGGAGGTGATGTACTTAATGGATACTGGGTTCCAGCACCCAACAGCGGAGAGTGACCCCACTGCCATGAACTCGGTTCTCTCACCCCTCCCTTGCAGAGTTGAATTGAGGAACTAATGAAGTCATAGAGGTGAATTTGCTTGCACACTCAATAAATGATAGCTGTATTGTTATCTTTGCTTCTAAGTTAGATTGAGCCGCATACATGAGAATGTAAAGGTAATAAGCTTTTGCAGAAACAGTGGAGGTAGATAAGGAGAAAAACAAGGAGTATGCGTCCTTTTCTGGGCGAGCCCTAGCAAGGAGACAGCTTCCATAGAATTGTGGTGACAAATATTACGCTTTCCAACCTATCAGTCACCAATTTAAAATGTGTCACCTGTTTTCTTTCCTTAGTGTCAAGCATTCCACCCCACCCCCACCCCTGCCCCATCTCTTTCTGTTCTGTAAATGGCCATGTTACCGAAGCTGGCATTTCTGCACTTTCAACCACAGGTATTGTTTAGAATTGGGAAAAATGTGTTAGGTCAGTTTGTCATTTGGGGAAGATTTAAAGTAAATTTCCAACATCACGTTTTCCTGGATTTATCTAAGCCAGGGGTGTCCAGACTTTTTTCAAAGTTTTTCACCAAGGGCCATATGCGGTAAAATACACAAACAGCCGGGCCACTCACTCGAGGTGAAGTATGTATTGCCTCACCTGGTTTATTTAAGTAAACTAAATATGTTTTTGGAATTGGCTGTGGGCCAATTAACAATGGATCATGGGCCGCAGTTGGCCCGCGGGCCGCAGTTTGGACACCCCTGCTCTAAGACCTTGTATGTTTCAGCAATCAAGTGACACAGCTGCAAGGAGAATGGACGTCTTCTGAAATACTTATGCAAATGATAAGGTTTTCATTAACTATGTCACTGTAAATTTAGATTGCAACAATAAAAATGTCCAGACTTATTGATGCACTGCTTGTTTGCTAATTTCTCATGAAATCGGCTTGTATTTTTGAGAAAAACGAGGGCAGGGCTCTTGGTTCCAGGTTCATCTGTGAGGAGCAGGTAACCTCATAGGCATCAGCCTTCCAACCAAGAGGCAGAACCTTGATAGTAGAAAAAAAGGTAACATTTCTCTTCCCTTGGTGGAAGAAGGTTTGTGAGTCACTGCAACTGGCCTCCTGGGGAACTATTTGTACAGAGATGTCATTAATGATGAGAGGGTTCATAGTCTGGATGTTTAAGACAAAGCAAACAGATTTTCTTTGTTTTGATTCACCTTGTTTGTGTCCCTCTCCTCAGAGGTGAAATGTCTTTCATAGTTTACATAGTTTAAATTGTTTCTGTTTAAATTGGAATTGGATGTGTTTGTCTGTGAAGGGAGCTAGGGATGTAAGGTTCAATTTCTACCACTTCTCCATCTACCTTGAGGCCCATCTCAGAGGCCTGTCCCCGAGGGACACTAGCCCAGGGGACACAAAAGCTCTCCCTGCTAGTGGCCAGGCCAGGACCTCGTTCAGTGGCTCAGCTCAGGCACGTTTGGTATGACTGACATGAAAAATTCAGCCTGGGACTGTAGGCCTAAGTGGAGCTTTGCACTCCCTGGAGAATCTAAATATTGGGACAGATACTCTGTGCCTGTAAAGAGGGAATGAAATAAATGCAGAGTTTGCCTCAAGAAAGAGGCCCCTGAATTCAGGGGATGATTTTTCTCTCAAGTGAGCAGACAGGGTAAAGCGACACACACTATCCTAACTCACGAGAGACTGATGTATGAAACCAGAGGGAAGAACAAGACAAACAAATGAGAAACAAAAACTCATAGGCACAGACAATAATTTAGTGGTTACCAGAGGGTAAGGGGGGTGGGGGGTGGGAGATGAGGGTAAGGGAGATCAAATATATGGTGATGGAAGGAGAACTGACTCTGGGTGGTGAACACACAGTGGGATTTATAGATGATGTAATGCAGAATTGTACACCTGAAATTGTGTAATTTCATTAACAATTGTCACCCCAATAAATAAAAAATAAATAATAATAATAAAAAAAAACAGAGGGACTCTTTCTAAATTTATAATGGGGAAGTTAGGTGGCACATGATTGATTCTTCACAACCGCTACCTTTTCTCACCCCAACCAGTTCCTGCAGTAGCGGTGAGACAGGAGCTCAGGGATTGGGGGTGATGGAGTTGTTGGTAGGAGAGGGGACCCAGCTTCCATGGATGGTGACATATTTATGAAGAGGCTGGACTAGAGTTTCGAGCAGCAGCAGCAGAGCATAAACTGTTTACTGAGAAACACATGCTGGCGTGGGACAAGAAGGCTAACGAGGTTCTAAGAAAACAAGAGCATCTGGGAAATGTTCAACCATGGTCAGTTCCATGTGCTAGAATGCATTGGAATCGGAGGGACAATATGTCCTGAATTCACGTACACCTGGGAAATTATGAAGATGGTGTAAAGTATGACTCTTTTTAAAATCATTTTTACAATTAGTTTTTATTTATTTTATTAGTCTCATGTATGCAAAACAACATAGTTATTAGACATTTACACACGTCACAAAGTGATATCTCCGAAAGTCTACTGCCCATCTGGCAGTACATAGCTATTACAACCCATTGACTATACTCCCTATGCTGTACTTTATATCCCATGACTATATATTTTTAAAATTATAGCTGACATATTATTTTACATTAGTTTCAGATGTACAGCACAGTGATTAGGCATTTATATAATTTATGAAGTGATTCCCGCCATAAGGAACTATGATTCTACTTATAGCTTTAAAGTTGCAGAATTACTCTTACAGTATTAAAACAAAACAAAACACGGAACCCACGAAGCACGCAAATGAACCAAGTGCGTGGCTTTTCTGAGGACTGTCGGGGTACGGACATCCAGTATTTAGAAGCGGTCCCCACATATATGAGTCACGCCAACGCATCTGGGTCCTGGATCATCTGTGAGAAGCCCCAAGGGAAGTCTCGTCTGTGAGCTGACTTATGTCACCGGATGGTTGGCGAGGCTGGGATTCTTCTCCCAAGGTGCTGGCTGCACACTGAACAAGACATTCCGAGACGTTAAGCCACACCCATGTCCTCTCCTGGTTTCTTATGCACAGTCACCCACTTGCACTGGAAGATGCCACAGCTTGGGCCAGAGTGGACGGTGGTGAGCCTCTTCCCCGCCATCAGTGCAGGAACCAGGCCGCTCCCCTGGGCCTGGAAGCCATGAAACAAAATCCTTCTTCCTGTGTGAAACAGGCCCTCATTGTGGAGGACCTCAGGTTATCAGGTGGAAGCAGCTGCCTCTGTAAACAGTTTCGGGGGGAAATTGCCTGTGCAGGTGGGAGCAAGGCTCCTGTGTGCACTTTGAACAAGCACCTATTCTCAGCTGTCACTCATTGTGGTGCAGGTTTCCCAGCTGTGCACCCTGGAGCCAGGGAGTTTCCCTTCCTGTCCTGCCTGGAGTGAGAAGCGGTGGGCTCTGCCCCCCATCCCACTTGGTCACCAATCTCTGCTTTATACATCAGACCTCTGCAAAAACAAAAACAAAACAACAACAAAAACCCACCTTTGTTTTCAAGTTTCAGAGGCTAAAACGTGTTTGCCAACCTGGGATTTGAATAAGCAATAGTGCAAAAACAGACCAGGCCATCTCTCAGGACCCAAGGTTCAGCTGATTGAATTGCTGGCCCTTCTGCCCTTCTGCCCGTCAGCCTTGCACATTCGATGGTGATGACATGGGACTCAGAGATGTCAGCTTGCATGCTCGTCAGCCACTAGAACTAAGAGACCCAGGCCACCTGGAGATCTGGTCTCAGAACACGTACTTATCCATAACCTTATAACCTTTAGCTCCGGTTAGAGACCAGTGGTGTGCTGGTAAATGCTCTACAACGGGATCTTTGCGGGAGGGGGATGGGCAGAAAGCCTTGGTCTGTAGCATGTGCTGATTACTGTGCTATAAATATCCGCAGTGAGGTTGTTTTCCACCTATCAACCTGACTTCACGGGATGCAGAGCTCAGGAGAGATGTGCTGTAGCCAGTTACACAGTACGTTTCCGTCTTAAAGATACAAAAAGCATAACTAGCCTCAAAGCAGATATAATTAACCCATAGTAACATACCTAGGAAGGGATGCATTTTGCCCTTAGTAGAATTTGTAAATTTAGATCATTGCATCCATAGCAATGGCCATATTTAACAATGAGCTTGCCAAATCCTGCAGAGTTTCCCAGTCTACTCTTGGGAGCTGAGCGCTGTTCCACGCTGGCCCTAAGGCACCTCTGATGGAGAGCCTGCAGGCAAGTGACTCAGCCATCTGGTCACGCCTCGAGACACTAAGATACCCTTGACTCGAAAACATGAGGCCTGCAGGGGTCTCCGAGCCAGCAGATACACCTGAGCATGAGGCGGATTTAAGGTAACCTGTTACTGCTTCTTGAGAAAGTCGTAACAGAAACCTTATCTCAAATTGTGAAATGCACCATTTTCATTCTAGGTAAAAAACTAATAATAAATAAATGATACAACTCTACTTGGGCACCACTAGTTGTAAGTTTAGAAGGCAGAGTAGACCGGTGGGGAGACTTCCGGCACCTCTGCTTAACCACAGCAGGACACGGTAGAAGCAATCGCCCACTGACAGAAGCAGGTCTCAGTGTACACCCACGACAGGGCTCCAGGCCTGTTCCTCATGAAATTCTGACCGAAGGCTCAGAAACGCATCGCAACAGATGTTCTTTTTCTCAGCTGAGGGGTGAGGAGGAGTCCAGGAGCCTTTGCAGAATCCCAGAGCTGGATGCCAACTGAGGCTTTCCAGTGCAGGCTCTTTTCGGGCCCCACAGACCCAGGGAGCCAGCTGGCTATACGTCCTGTAATTTGAAACTAGTGATGAGAATGAAAAGAGAGCCTGGGAAATCCATATTTATTATTATTCTGTCTCACTTACTACTTTACCACCCACCAATTGTTTTCCTTTTCTTCGTGGGATTTTATAGTCGATTTGCTTCTAAAGACAAGCCTTTCAAGCTCCTGGCTGAAAGATGCTGAATGCTTAAGGGATTTGCTTTTTCTTAATATATTGCAGGAGGGGTCCAGGGAGTGGCTGGCTCTGAGTTGGATCTCTAGCCTGAGGGCTTTTGCATTAGCCCCATTGTTTATTCATGAGCTGTTGTTTTTTGAAAGTTAGAAAGTACATCTGTTGCCTTAGGGTGGCTGCATCATAGACACTCACTAAGCTGAGCATTTCGGGTCTATAGGTAATATGAAAACACCTGTTGTAGGCCAGACCTTGCTCTCTGTGGGGAAACCTCATCACCCCCATGGAGCGTCACAGGTGAGCACAGGTTTCTCCTTCGCCACCGTCCCACACACGTCCTTTGAATTTTGTTACAAGAATTTGCACCATACCAGTCACGAAAATTTCATTTTGTTAAGCCTTCCTCCTTCCCCCATTATGGAATTCACTTTAAAATATTTAGATTGACTTTCAAATCCTACATCCCCCTCTCGTGTCCTCTACAACTCTGGAGGAGCTGGCAGGCAGTCAGGCAGCCCTGAATTATGCATCAATGCAAATAATGATTCAAAACACCAAATACCTCCCTTCATAATACAAGGTCGGACAATAACAGTTATTTTCCAGGGTGAAAAGTTGTAATGGTTTTTGTGTGCATGTTTGTCAGCTATTGAAACATGACCACCCAATTGTACTAAAGAATTTTCAGGAAGGAAATCATCCAAACGGGCACAAGAGTTAGTAGGAACTAAGAGAAACAATTCAAGGGAAGACTGATGGTGAGTGCTTATAAATACAGGCATAGCTAAAATGTCTCTGATTTTAAGTTAAAAAAGAATTAAGATCTCTTTGGCCTGCCTTCAAAAATATTGTTCGTCTTCAACAATTCCCACCATAATTTCTTCTCTAAGAGGATTTTTTTAATGGAATTTATGTAATAGAATTAAAATCCAGGCTCATCTTATGCAGAGACATTGTTTATAAGAGGCCTTGTGTATGTAATCTGTCTTGACATTAATCTGTTACGTTCCAGGCCCAGAGGACAAGTCTGAAATTGTCAATAGAGTGAGACTTGGATCTAGACTCTTGGATTTGGAAAGCATCTTAAAGCTTATGCATGACAGCCTCCTGTAGCTTCTCCCTTGATGGAGAGGGAGTTACTTGGTAAATCTCAGGTGTCTTTAGGTAATGGAAAGGCACCATTCAGAAAAAAGGAATTCTGCGAGTAGAAAGGATGAGGGTAGTTAGTGGCTGCTGTTTAATTTCAGTATCGTGTTTCTGAGCCCTTCCAGCTAGTTATACCTTAGAGTCTTCTTATGTAGATGCGTGTATTTTTCAATTTTTCCTTTTTCTAATACATTCTTTTGTTATGACAAAATTAAAATATTTGAACAATACAGAGGTTTAAAGGATAATAAGGAGAATGACCTTTTACCATTCCCTTCAACCGTGGTCACGTATCCTTCCTTACAGATCATGTTCGTTACCAATTTACACTTCAATTGCTGTATCATACATTTAAACTGTTTTATTGTAATCTATCGAAGGTTTCCTGAAAAAACTTACAGAGAAGTTAGTCCTTTATGTACTGATATGGAAAGTGTCCATGATAGCTTTACATAATTTTATTTTTAAATTATTATAATTTAAAAAATAATTTACATATGTAAATATTTAAACTGAAAATGTTGGATATCATACTATATACACTTTTGTTTTACAACTTTCTCTTTCAGGAAAATAAAATTTAAAACTAAAAATCAGAAATGTTTTTGGGAGAAGAGAAATAAATATTCCATCACATACAGTTACTTAATCCAATTGAGAGCTAAATTTAGCCTCTGGACAGCCAAGGAAATAAGGAAATGATGACAATTTTTACATTTCTCATTATGTGATAAGCGAAAGCCCATATGATTTTTGAAAAGAAATGTTTTCCTGGCACTAAACTGTGTGGAATCCATTAAATTGATCCTCATACATCTTCCGGGATAGAAGACAATTAGACAGTCTCTTTGTGAATTTGCAAAAGTGGAGAAATATTCTGCATACAATCCTATAATTACAGCAAAAGATCACAAAACTTAATTAAGTTGTTTTAGGTAACCAAGAGCAAAGCTGGCACCCCAGGGAGAGGCGGGGCATTGGGAAAGATTGGGAAAGGCTGTATGGCACTTCCAGCATCTGCAAAGGATCTAAAAGGCATCTTAACAACACGAACAAAACATCAGGTTGTTTTGCTGGGGGCGGGGGGGAGGGGAGTAGAAGGGCGGTGGCACAGTTATGCTCAGAGACTGAGTTTCTCTTTCCCAGCAATTTATTTAACACAAGTTTACTACGAGTTTCACAAGCCAATAGTGTACAAGATGGAGTCTCGTAGTGAGCCAGTAAAGACATTACATGCATCAAACCAACGCTAGATTAATCACACTATTGTTCCGGGCAAGAGGAGATGAAAGAAATCAAGTCCTATTTAGCTGAGGTGAACTTTCTCTGAGGTTTGTTCTCAGGAGAGACGGTTTAATCAACTTCACTGACCCTGAGGGGTGCAAAGGGCTGTTTGGCTTCCTCCAGGCCCCGTGTCCCAGGGCTAGAGTCTGGGACAGAGCCAGCCTCATGGAGAGCCCATGGCCTGAGAAGAGGTGGATGTAGGCTGCCCACAAAGAAATAGCTCTTTCACATGAAAATATGAACTCTCCATAGAAGGGCCGATGGCGCTCAGAGACCCTGTCAGAGCTTACGGTGGGGAGAATAGGGCATTCTGGGAGGCCTTCTGGTTCCATGCAAGGCTGGCTCTTCCATACCAGTTAGAGCAGTGTCAGGACCGAGAGTGGCTACCTCCCTGCACCCCAGTGCCCACACCCCAATCCGGGGGCGGACTAACGCCACGCTACTTCAATGCCGGACTGCCACGCCTACCTACGGCTCTAGCCCTCTAGGTGTCAAACTTTCCCTGGAATGGAGGCCTTCTGACTTTGCAATTCCTGGGAGCAAGCTGGTGACGTTGGGACTCGGCAGCTGAACCAACAAGCAGGCAGGAGGAGACTCAGGGTATTCCCTCCATTGAGTGTCCTCTTTTATTGTCTGTGTCTCCGCTTTGAGTCCCAACCACCAGCAGAGTTGGGCCTCTAAAGAGAAACGGAACAGGGCCACCTGACACCCAAACTGAGGCATCCAGTTGCCTTTTCAAGTCTCTTTCTTTTAAGAGACAAAGAATGGGCCAGAGCCCCGAGGCCGTGTTTCTCAGCTTCGTTTATCTGGCAGTTGCCATGTGGACTGTTTGGAATGAGCATTTCCTTCCCTCTTTCTGGGGACACAACTGCGCTGTCAGATGGTGACATCATTTTGGCTTCATTAAAAAGAGCAGTAGTTTACTTATTAAATAACACACACCGTGTTGGAATTGAGTGTTAACTGTCAGAATAGACCCGATTTTGTTAGAAGCACTGTATCTAACAAATACACCGAAAGCCAGAACCTGGTTTTTTTCTCGAATTCCAATTGTTTTCCATTTGTTTCATAAAGATATCAGGAGGCATGACACCGTGGTGACATCCAAATTATGAAAAACTTAGCTCAGTTTTGCTCATGTTTGAATGGATCTCTGGGTTCTTTGGAATTGTTGCTTTCAAGATGTCAATGAATAGCTACTTAAGGATAAACTCGTAAGGAACTAAGATGGTAAATGAGAAGAGGAGACATACTGTATAGTGGTGGGTAAATCAATGGACCAGTGCTTGATGACATCAAATGCCAAATTGCTTTATCTACCTCCAAAATAAAACTGAGGAATCGCACATTTCACTACAGGAAAACAGGAACACAGGATGGCAGTTGAAAGGAAGTTACGTGTAAACGGAATGAACGATGGGTTGGCAATGCTGTGATTCGGGGAATCCTGAAGACACTGAAGTTCCAAAGAGGGCAGGCTTCAGGTGTGCATTCTCCACTGGTGGAGAGCTTGGCAATGGCCCAAACTCAGGGTCTGATAGTTAAGGTTTTGCCTCAGGGACAAATCTGAAGGATCACAGCCTCCTCCAGCCACATTCCCAGGGGAGGACCCATTCCTGGAATCTGGGAGGTCAGCTAGAAGGTGAAGATGTGCATGTCGTAGGGCATGGGGATGGGAATCCAGCAGGTGCTCTGCGGACTCCTGCTGGCCTTTTGGCCCCTAATAACAGGTACCAGAGAAACTTCCGTCACTTGGGAATGGACTTGTCAGCGGAGCAGGGAGGACTGTTTCTAGGCAACACTCATGGAAAGAGATGGATGCCAAGACAATGCTGGCAAGTTTTTATAATTTCAAAAGCAACAAAAGAACCCCTTTGAGCTTACCCTCAAAGAAATGAATGTCAGGTTGGGTGGCGCAAAATTTCTCCCCTGCTTAATTAAGTGGCCGAAGGATCTTGGGGCCCCAAGACGGAGTTGGGGTTCAAAAGCTGTGAGGTAAACCCTAGAAAGTGGCTCCGGCAGGCAGAGCACATTGGGTCCGTGGGAGCGTGGATCAGTGGAGACTGAGAACTCTATCCATCTCGTTCCCCCAGTATTTGCAGGGTTGGCGTACCTTCATGACCTGTGGGGGGCATCCAGAAGACACCTCCCAAACACGTGTCTGGCTCATATGACACTCAGCACTCACCCCGTGATGCCAGTGGGAACCAGGCATGACATTCACTTCTTTGAGGGTAAGCTCAAGGGGGTTCTTTTGTTGCTTTTGAAATTATAAAAACTTTGAGAGCCTTGTCTTGGCATCCATCTCTTTCCACAAGTGTTGCCTAGGAACAGTCCTCCCTGCTCCGACGGACAAATCCATTTCCAGGTGACAGAAGTTTTCTCTAATACCTTTTATGATCACATCATACTCATTTCCAGGATGTTCTTTGTCGGGTGTGGCTTTTATTCACGGGTTGGATGTCCTTGGTTAGTTCTCCACCTCTATTATCTTATTTTCACATCCTTTTAATATCTATTCATTTCCTCTGTGATCTTATGAGGTTACTCAAGTTCATCTTCAGCTTTACTGATTTAATTTTGTTTTCAATAATGAGCTTGATTTTTTCTCTCCTGGTGTGAATTTAGTATCTGCCTCCATTCTTTCTATCTATAAACTTGTTTTCAGGACTGCTCCCTTTTAATATTACTGTGGAGAATTAAACAAGGGCTGTGTCTTCTTAACTCACATGGAGAACACTGAACAGGTAGTTTCGAAAGATTCCCTCTGCTTAGTGGAAGCGTGTTTCATCGGAGATCTTTTTTTCTGAGGTGAGGGAGCTGGGTTCAGGGGTCAGGAGCCCGAATGCCTTTAGTGCTGGGCAGGTATCTGGAGTGAGTAAAGACTCTGGGTTGGAGAACACTCAGAGCTGCTCATCCGAAGCTACAAATCCCTATTTCCAGGTGAAATGTCTTGACTTTCGAATGTTAGGCCAACTCAGTAAGAGCCCAACGGAACACGCTTCCTGGCCAGTGTCCGGCCCCGGGCCCCCAGTTCTCAGCAGAAAAGTCTTCTCCCTTGGGGCATAGCTTACCATGAGGTTCCACCTGGCCCCTGCCAATTCATCCTGCAGTGAGGAAGTCTTTCCAGCCCACTCAGTGGGAGACAGGATGCAGGGGTCGGCCCCTGCTCCATCCACCTGCCTGGAAGTGGAGGTTCCTTGCAGGTTGTTTAATAAGATGCTGCCCGTAAAGTAATGGTACCATACATAGTGCTTACCAGGGGCCAGATGGGCCACATGTGCTGTGTACATTGCACCCTTTATCATAAAGCACTTAGCAAGATGTTTGGGATGCAGTAAGCACTAGGTACGCCATGATTTTTGTTATTGTTACTAATGCTATGTGCAGGTTGTTTTCTGCCAAAGACTGAAGGGGACTCTTACACAGATTTCTGTACCTCTTTTACTGGGTAGCTCCTTCCTCTCAGGTACTCTGGCCCCCACATACAGTCTAGTTAGTTTGTAATGGTTGAACTCCAGTCTCATGTCTCCTCAATGCAGCCAGATTATCATATCTGCTTGGGGTCCCTTCCATGACCCACAGTCCATGCATGGAGAAAGCCTGGGCGACGCCAGGGCTCACCTCCCTAGCTGCCCCTTCCTTGGGGCTCATGTTCCTACATTGTCTGTCTGTTGTCCAGGGTCTGACAGCTGAGCTCTTTGTTTTGTCCAGGTCTCTGGTTGTCTACTGCAGGAAGATCATTCTGACCACTTCTTCCCCATGGCCAGAAGCTGAAGTCCTCAGGTTTCCTATTACATATTCTAACTGTATTTACTGGTTTAGAAATGCTATTGCCTTTTTAACATTGATTTTGTATCCTGCAACCCTAATAATTTTTATGGCTTGTCTGGACCTTCTTTTAAGTATTTTATGTAAATATGATAATATCTGCAAGTAAAAATGGTATTATCTCGTCCTTTCCAGTTTCTATACTTGTTATTTCTTTTTCTTTTCTTATTTCTTTAGCTGGGAACCAGAGTATATTTTTGAGTGGATGTGAGGCTAGAGGGAATCCATTCTTTGTTCTTGTAGTGCTAATCTAGAGACAAACCATTAGGGTTATTGCATGATGTAGACTTCTAACGTTTCTCCTTATTCCCAATTTCATGAGAGTTTTCAAATCATAAATTCGTGTTGGATTTTGTGACTGCCTTAGCTGCATCTACTGAGAATTTCCTTTGCTTTCTTCTTCTTATTCTCCTAACCCGGCATACTATCATCACACATGTTCTGCTTTTGAAATGTCACATATTCCTGGAATAAACCTGCATTATGTGTTTTTTTTTAAATACAGCATGGAGTTTGATTTGCCAAAAATTTTTTTAAGATGATCGCATCTACCTTCATAAATGAGGCTGGTCTGTTTTTTCCTTTTCTTCTGCTCTCCTAGCCCATCTGGTGAAAAGATACATGCTAGATTTGGCTAATAAGTTTGGAGATGATCCTACTCCTTCTCCTTCTCCTTGTCCTTCCCCTTCCCCTTCCCCTTCCCCTTCCCCTTCCCCTTCCCCTTCCCCTTCCCCTTCCCCTTCTCCTTCTCCTTCTCCTCCTTCTCTTACTCCTCCTCCGCCTCCTCTAGACCCCTCTTCCTCCTTCCTCTTCCCCTTCTTCTTTTTTGTCTCTTAAATAGTTTTTTCAGATAAGTATTTTTTGAAAGTTTAGCAAAATGTGCCATAAAGCCATCCAATCCTGCTGTATTTAAAGCAAGAATCTTTTGATTATCAACCAAATCATTGTTTTCACTGGTTTTATTTTAATAAGAATTCCAATTTCTTTGTGAAGCAGTGCTGGTGATAGAAGAGAAACAAGCAGGATTGCTTTGGAAACAAGACAGTTGCAGCAATTGGAAGTTCTCCCTTCCCGGT
Source organism: Rhinolophus hipposideros (assembly GCF_964194185.1). NCBI lineage: Eukaryota > Metazoa > Chordata > Mammalia > Chiroptera > Rhinolophidae > Rhinolophus > Rhinolophus hipposideros. The sequence goes on from NC_138052.1 coordinate 96,545,306, forward strand.
GGGAGGGGTTCTGCTGAAAGTCCATCTTTCCAGGGGGTGGGACTCCGTTTGCAGGGGGTGGGAGTGGGAGGTGCCAGCCAAACTTCTCGGAAGTCCTAGGTGCATTCCCCCCCCCACTCCTGCGCAGCTGCTCTGCAACCCCAGAGGCCTCCTCTGTTGATACTGCGCGTTCCTGGTGTTCCTGAGCCCTCCGGAGGCCGAACTGCGCGTGCCCAGTAGGGTCCACGGCGCCCCGCGTGCTGCCCTGTGAGGTGGGGGAGACCAAGCACCGCAGTGGCTTCCTTTCTGTTTTGTGCCTTCTGGATTTCACGTTGCTCTGTGACACTGTGGAATGTGTCCTGAGTCCTACATCTTAATTGCATTGTTCTAGAAATGTTTCCATTTTTACTGTTTTCAAATCTGTTGGCATAAAGTTGCATGTAACAGTCTCTTATGGTTTTTAAATAGTTCTACCATATTGTCTTTCTAGCCCATATTTATTCCTTGTCACATGTTTATGACTCTTTTCTCCTTTTTAATGATCAGGGTTATGTTACTGACTTTATAATGAATTGGCTTTTGGTTTTGTTGATTTTCTGTACTGTTTCTTTATTTTGCATGTTATTAATATCTGCTTTTAAGTTTATTATTTCCTTCCTGTTACCTTTTTTAGGCTTGAGTGGTTTTATTCATCTAACTTGAAACAAAGCTCACTTGTTTAAGAATGCTATTTTTAAAAGATGCATTAGGGCTATAATTTAAACCCCAGTACCAATTTAGCTATATCCTTCCAGTTTTGAAATATATAGTGTTTTCATGCCATTAAGTTTTAAATACTCTGTAATTTTCGTTGTGAATTCCTCCTTAATTCATGAGTTATTAATAAATGTATGTTTAAGTGTCCCCATATCTTAAGAGGAAACAGTGTTGTCCACAAAATGATCCTTTATTGTTCATTTCCAGTTTAATTGCCTTATACTTAGCAGACAACTCTGTACCATTTCTTTGTGATATTATGCCCGATCGATGTTATATCATCTTAGTTGTGTTCTTAAAAAGAAGTCCCCCTTCTTGGCTTCCATAAACTGAGTCTGCAAGAATAGGGATTGCCTTCCGCGGATACCTGTGCCAAAATTAGAACATCAGCAAGTACAAAGGTTAACAAATGGCATTGCCGTGAGGAAAATACATTTTGCTACAAGTTATGGTAGAAACCCCTCCATTATTTTCATCCTCCATTTGTTCCCACACAGCCCCTTCATCATCCATGGACCAAAATAGCCAGTTACAGCTCGGAAGCCTCCCCGGGGTGTCAGTGATTGTGGCTCTTCAGTGACCTTGGTCTGTTCCTAAAACAGACCACCAGTTCACACCCAGGAAGACTACCCACAGCTCCAGCCCTCTTCTGTGTAAAACTAGCCATGCCAGGGCTATCCCACACCTGCAACGGCGGGTCCCAAACTGGGGGGCATACCTTGCACCCGATCTAAGAGGAACGGAGCCAACATCTCAAACAACCACCAGAAACCAAGTCAGAGAACAGGAGCTAGAGCCAGAAATCTGCCAGGCAGACAACGCACAGGGGAAGTGATCCCAGGTTGACTACGGGGGTGCTGGCTGGATTCCAGCAGGCAGCAGAACCCTCAACATCTCTGGGGAGTAAGCTTTTAGGAAGATGGATGCCTGTGTTGCCTTCTGCACTGCTGCACAGCTGGTGTGGCACCCCACTTGGCCTGGGACCTGTGGTCAAGGTACCTCTTCCCAGTAGGGACACAGAGGTCAGTCATATGTTGTGTCCCTTCTGGAAATTTCCCAATACCTATATCAGACTTTCATTGTTATACTTCCCTTTGAGTCTGCTATGAAGCTGTTTTGCAAAGTGAAAGATCCTATTCTTTGCTATTATTTGAAGATATGTCTTAACCTCCTTATTAAATTATAGGCCCTGGAAGGAAATTATTTTTCTCGTATTTATTTTTTTTTATGACATTTCCTGGCTCCGTAAACAGGGGTGTGGAGTGGGTCCAGCAGGTAAACGAAGTCACCAGGGACGTGTGCTGCCCCTTCCGGGAGCGTCCAGATTTGGGTTCATGCTTGACACGAAAGCATTCTCCCTATTGTTGAACAGATAGGAGGATGTTGTGGAAAGACACACAGTCCCACAGACGGGGACATGAGTCAGCACTTGGCATCTACTTCATGCACCAGCTTACCCTCCTCGGACATGAAGACAATTCACTGAAATATGTGATCCTGAACACAAAAACAAACAAAAAACAGCAGAAACATAATGTTGTTATACATGATTGTTAGACGTAGGCCTCAATGGTTATGCACCCAGAATCCAGGGCAAGCACATCTGGATTTGGACTTTCCAGATGTCTGACCTCCGCAAAGCAAACAAGGTAAGCCTCAGTTTCTTTCTCTGTTAAGTGGGGACAAATGGTTTGTTAAAGGGACTGAATGAGGCCATTCATTTACATGAGTGAGATAACCCACACAGAGTGTTTGTTGTGATAACCCCTCAATAAATGTTCATTATTATCCTCTTATTATCAGGGGGACAGATTAGTACTTAGAAGGTTCAAAATGAAATATCAGTCAATATAAAGCCAGCACCCTACGGAACACAGGCCACTGTCAACAGAGGGCCGTGTGCAAGCTCGGGAGAACCTCAGGGGAATCAGACAACAGGGAACGGGCAGAGGTTTGGCAGGGCAGGTGGTGCAGCAGCAGAGGTCATTGGACTCAGGCCCAAGAAGATTGATGACAAAAACCTTAGTCCTAGAGACTCTGGTGTGCCCAAGGGGACACTAAAGCGAGAGTTTGGCACTGAAGAGCAAGGCTCAGGCCCAATGATGGGGTTGAAACCAAAGAGAAGCCTGATGCAATAGAAGGGGTTGCTTGGTGAAAATGAGACCCACCACTGTCCCAGGGCTTAGCCGAGCAGAAGCCCAGAAGGACGTCTCTCAGAGATTCAATGCACAAATCCCTGCAAAAGCCCTGCGCAGTGGGTCCCTCACAGGAGACCTTCAATAATTGTCATTGTCGTCCTCGTCGATACATGGAGCGGCCGCTGCCCAGCTGGGCCCACCTGTATCCCCGAGGCCTGTGATTTGATATCAAAGGGAGTCTATCCCCTTGATAGCTTGTGTTTGGTTTTTTTTCAGGGAACTGATTCTTTCACACTTTGTGCTGCAAGGCAAGCGCCTTCTAGGAAGTCAGGATAAGCAATAAGACTGCCTAGGTCCCCTGGCTCGTGTCCAGGTCCCCTAAAGACTGTTCCTTTCAGTTCAAGTCCTAGGGTAGCATGGATCGTGCACACATGTGCATGTACATGTATGTGCGTCTGTGTGCACGTGTGTGTGTGTGTGTGTGTGTGTGTGTTTGTGTTGGGGAGCAGCTGTGAGGCCCCAGCTCTGAGGCGAGGCAAGCAGAGGCAGAGATAGGTTAACAGGGGAATCTCAGCCAATCAGTAACTTTTCAGTTAGGAGCCTTCCAAATTAAGGACCTTTTCAAGTTGCCTTCAGTTATGATGGTGTAATCACTTTTTGACTGTTAAGCAAGTTTTGTTTTGTGCACACATTACACAAAGCAGGTGTGTTTTAACCTGTACTTGTTTTTTATTAACACTGTATGTTTTTATGGGCATCAGAGGATTTCATACTCTGCCCTGCTAAGCCCCCATACATCTCTTGGGAAAGGAGCCTCCACGGGCGAGACCCCAGCACCCACGCTCTCAGCCCCAAACCTCTCTTTGCACTGCCGCGTTGACATCTTGAGTTTTCTTACAAGATTCCCTTTAAATGGAGGCTCCCCTTTGAAATACTGAAAGCACTGGTTGACATAACAAAGCCCGTGCTGGTAATCAGTACACCAGCATGATATCTGCAGGAATGCAGTGGCCCACCTCAGCCTGGCCTTCAGGTCACAAGGCCTTTCCTCTCCCGGTTGTCATCTGGGGACCTCAGAAATGGCAGGTCCTGAGACACAGGTGAAAACCCAGCAGAGGCGGGCGCTCCTGGTGGTTTTCTTGAAGGTGAAGGGCAAATCCGCATCTCGCTTTCCACCACCCTCCTCTCAGAGCACTGATAACCAAACCCACATCATAGAGATGCAATACCACCCAGTGTGGGAAAGCTGCTTGTCTGGCTGTTACCCTGGGGCTCTCATGTGAACAAAGAAACTTCTGTGGAAGGCTGGTGACATCATTTTTATCACAACTTCAGAGTTGAAGACTTGGGAAAACAGATGGCTTTTCACCCCCATCCTGTCCAAGCCTGGCTGTGACCATCGGATGTGTGTGGCCCACCACCCGCCAAAGTTGTGAAATAAAGGACTGTGGCAGTGAGTGAGCCCCCCACCCCCAACCTGGGCCTTTGAGTCTCTAAACACCAGACAACAGCTGAGTGTGGGACAAGGCCTAGAGGCTCTCCACCAATTTTCATATGCTGCAGATGACAAACCACAAGTCCTAGGAGCGACCCAGGTGCCCTGCTCGTCTCGTAGCTCCCTTTGTTCAGGGGATTGAAGTAGCTGGACAGTGAGGGCCTCGGGTGGGGGGAAGTTTGTGACACAGCACGAGTCACTCCACTCTGAAAATCTAGTGCCGGCGGCTGAGCCTGACTTGCTCTGACTTGCTCAGACCGAAGCCTGATCTCTGACAAATCTCTCAGCCGTAGCCCCGCCCAGGAAACTGGTGTGGGTGAAGGAGTACCTACCTGTCAGGGAGGACGCTGCCCAGGTGAGTTTGGTTCGGATGTTTTCCGTCCTGCAGAACGATTGATTTCCTCAAGGCAGACAACTGTTCTGGGGCCAGGGAGACCACCATTAGTTAGGGTTTCAGTTTGGAACAGGAAGAACTATGGCCGCTGTGCCCACCATCTGGAATTGGCCGGTCAGCATGTGCTGGTGCCGTCTCTGAAATGGGAACTGTGCTGCCATCAGAGCAGAGGGCACCCAGCAAACTTCTTAGGACCAAGGCATCTATAAGGAAGTAAGACTGAACACCAAACGCGTACCCAGGAGCCTAGGAGAAGCTTCAGTTCCAGTAATTGGGGTTTATTGGGTCCTACAGGATATGACCCACAGAATCCGAGGATATTCTTTCAGTTACAACCAACAGAAATTCAGTTCATACTAGTTGGAGCACAAAGGGGAACGAACTTATGAGAAAGAATTTGAGTCGTCTCTTATAATTAAATCAAGATGGCCTTAGGAACAACTGCAACCAAGCCATTGCCTTCCCAGGACTCCAGTCTGCGTGCCCTGCTGCCATTGTTCTGAGTATCAGCTTCCTTTGCCCCAGCTTCCTCCATGGCAGAGTGCATGATGGCTTCTACCAGCGAACACCAGCTGGACCTTTCCCACATCCATTTCAAACTGTTCCTGGAGCGACAGCCCACCCCTGACCCCCACATTGGCCAGGCTTGGGTCAGGCCCATGCCCGGACCAAAGAGTCATGGCCAGACACGAGGGCCTCATTCGGAAGGGAGAGCCACCACAGGAGAAGGGATGTGGTCTGGGCGGATCAAACAGGAGGGCGCCCAGACCCTGGGTCCATCCTTTCAGTGCTAAAGCAGGGATTAGCAAAATACGGACCCCCAGGCCTGCCTGACTGGTCACCTATTTTTATAAAGTTTTGTTGGAACAGAGCCACACATCACTGCTTTCATGTTCCCATGGCAGAGTGGAGTAGGACTTCTGGCCTTGTGCTGAATGTTACGACATCCTGGAAGGGAGCCCAGTGTGTTTTCCTCAGGCTGGAACAAGCTCTTAAGTCAAAACGTTATAGGTCCAGCATAGGGTATGGGTTTTCTCTTTGAGAGTTTTTCCTTTTAGTAGCTGGGTTGCATTCCCAGACCACCTCTGCTAGGCTTTTCTAATCTCCCTTTGTCTTCTCCTCATGTGGCTGAGGTTAGAGGTTCATGTGTGAGCGTCCCTGGCATTTGGGTGGCCTGGAATGGACACCCAGGGCCAACTACACCTCAACCTCTGGGTGGTATGGTTTCTCTGGCCTGGTCTCTTGGTTCAAAGTTGGTTCATCATGTGGTCCAACCTTTCTCAGCTCCAAAGACCATGCTGGGATTCCAGCTAGTGATGCATTGAGCCCCTGAGGCTATCTTCTGAGTATGTGCCTCCCTCAGAGACCTCACAGGGAGAGGAGACCTCACAGGGAGGTGGAGATGGAATTAGGGTGCTTCTGGGTGCACTGGCCCAGTATTATCTTATAACCCCACGTCCTTCCCCATACATGCTGTGATCTCTTAGCTCAGAGGATAACGCTCCATCCGCAGCCAGAGCAGAGGCAGGCCCCGACCCCCACTGGCTGTCCACTTCTTTCTAAGCATGAGGACGAGGGAGCCATCCCAGGAATGTCCTGTTCTGAAGCTCTGAGGCTGCTCTCTTCTGGCAACTCAGAGATTTCATCACAGCAAGAGATGCAGAGCTGAAGATTTCATTTGGGCGAGGCCAGAGCACATGTGAAGCTCACTTTCTGAGACTGTGAAACCCTTTTGGAGAAGCTTTGGAGAAGCTCTCCATGTCATTGAGTTTATCTAATCCAGATTACTAGACTGTTTTCTGTTCACTCATTGCTCTTAGCAATACTCACAAGGACAAAAAAATAAACGACACAAGTCAGATAAACACTGCTAGGAAGCAAATCAAACACACCGTAGCGCACACGCGCTTTTATCCCTACCACACATCAGGGGAGACACACAGAAACCGTCACCACGTGGTTCCCCGGGAGATTCGGCAATCTCAGAATGACACGCCCAGTTGTTAGGATAGAGCAGGCCCCACGCTGAGGTCTCAGAGATCCCACTGGGAGGCTGGACATGCTCATGAATGCCTGAGTCCTCTTGGAGGTGAAGTTCCCCACATCTGGACACCTCAAGAGGAGGCAGCTGCATGTACCCTGCTTTCCAAAACCGCCCAGCACTGACCATTCATTATTTCATCACAGGCAGGGTTGCAGGTGAACTCTTTCATTGTTTATCTTTCCTTCATAATAAAAACTGCCAGAACCAAAGTTTCTTTCATTAATTGATGTGGTTAAAACACCAGTGTGCCCTCAGTGAGAAATGGCTTCAGAACAACAAAACATGGAATGACTGCCTTCCATTCCCCAGGCACGATAATCCCTGAGCCTCACTCAGTCGTCCAAATAGGGATCAGTGACGCATATTGCTTTCCTGATAGAGTTCTAATTTGTGTCCTCATGGGTGAAAGCCAGGTAAATGACTAGGTAGGCTGCCGTCCAGCCCCCAAGAAAATAAGACTCAATAATAGCAAGGCCCAACCTCTTCAGGTAGATTGACAGAAGAATGGAGCTGTCAACATGAAGACAGGCAACATTAGTTTGTAAATGACTCTGCTTCTTGCAGTTATCCTAATGTTAGTGGTCAGAACCCTCGGAACCTTTGTATTTGCTCTTCCCTGAGGTTGAAGCCTGGATAAAAGCTGGGGGGTGGGGAGGCTGGAGCTCACTGCTGCCCATAGCCATTGGCTGGGTTTTCTTCCTGGGCCAAATACTAAGACACCTGTGTCTGAAGAAAACACAGAGACTGTTTAGCCAGTAGAATAAGCACATTTTCCTTTTGCTATTCCAAATGGACTGCTTGTTCTCACATGCAGAAATGTGCTGCCCCAGCGAGCTTCCTAAACAAATGCCACCTGGTTATTCCCACAACTGACTGGATGTGGGAAACACCCGGGGGAGCTGCTATAAATACAAGTTCCCAGGCTCTGCCTCTGAGACTCTGGTCGGGTGGGTCTGCCTGGGCCAGGAATCTGAATGTCCAGTGAGCACCTCTGATGACATGGAATGCTGCTGCCCGGGGACAGCCTGGTTTCTCTGCGGTCTCAGCTCCTGTGTTAGCATTTCAGAGTGGAGAAGAGGAGCCTGGAGGTCATGGCACTCAGCCTCTTCATTGTGCAGAGAAATAACATTAAATCTGCGAGGTAAGACCTGGTTTGGTCGGGCAGGGCCGTGATGCTGTAATACTCGGTGACTCTCAGAGAACCCACAGCCTCTCAGCTGAATGCAGAATTGGGAATATATTTCTATAAAGGGTTAGAAACAGATATCCTTATGGGGGGGGGGAGGAAGAGGTTATTAGGAGTCATCTATATAGAAAGAAGCCTTTGTTCCGGAAAGATGGCTTTGAAAAAGCAAACGTTAGTGAAAGATGCTGTCAGAGGAAGGCAGCCTGGACCACAAGGGCCAGTCTTTGGCTCTCTGCAGCCTGCATCTGAATGCCCCCCTGGAAGGGGCAGGAATTCGATGGCTAATGACTTTTGGACTCCAAATAAAAGAGAAACAAAGCCATTCTCAAACAAAAGGGCTACAGTCTGAAAACAACTCTTAGCCAGAAAAAGCTCTATTGATGTGTATTCTTCCCAAATGGACCTTAATTAGGCCACACACACTAACGTACTTGGGAGGCACCCCACAATCCAATTCATGCCATTATTTCTAGCGCAAGAAGGCAGCTTGGGTAACTTACTGCCCCAGTAGCTCTGCGTGGACCATCAGATATTAGGAAAATAATTATAGTGCCTTTGGTTTTATCCGTAATGACATGCAAACCCATAACTGAACAACTCTGGGTACCCTGCGCCCACCCGTCATCCCAATTCTTATTGAACCCCAGTCCCAGAAGTGGACAGACCTTTCTGAGCACCTCATCCATGATTTTGTCAGACAGTGATGTGTGCATTCTGGGCTCAGTGTGGACTGACAGAGACCTAGCTCAAGGTGAATAGAATTTTTTCTGTAATTCTGGGCCTTTCCATTCCCATCCCACAGAAATCACACCATGTAACAGAAGCCCCTGAAGAACCCTTACTGTGTTTCCCCGAAAATAAGACCTACCCCGAAATAAGCCCTGACATGAGTTTTCAGGAGGACATCCCCTGAACATATGCCCTAATATGTCTTTTGGAGCCAAAGTTAATATACGACCCGGTCTCATTTTCGGGGAAACACGGTAGTAAAAGTGAAATAGGACAGAGGAGAGCCTCCCTGGCCCCTTGCCCCACAGTTCCAATGATGTGTAGACTGACTGAGATCCTTTGAAGCCACCACTTAAACCATTTAAAAATGTCTGCAATGCACTCATTCATGCATGTGTAACCCTGTTGCCCACTGTACAGAGCTGACAAAATTGAGGCGCCGTGATTTGCTGCAGGGAGTTAGTGACAGAGCTGGACAGGCCCCTGATGTCCCAACACACAGGCCCTCCATACCAGGACGCAGAGTGGATGACGCATCTTCTATCGACGTTAATTGCAGAATTGCGAGTTCTTTCCTGAGCAAACAGTGACTTCTCATCTTCCCCATGTTGGTATGGAATCTTCTGGAAGATTTTGGTGCACCTCTAAAGGAAGCACATCTTCATGTGACCCCAATGAGCCAAGCCCTTGTGTCACCCCCTTCCCTTGAGTGTGGGTAGAAACTGTGACTTGCTTCTAACCAACGGAATATGTCAAAGGTAGATGGGCTGTCCCTCCCTTGAGCAGGTTATGTGATTTGGGATTGTCACCCCCTGACTATGTTACACTATGAGACTTCCTCAGAGGCACCTGGACTAAAAGATTCTCCTGCAAGGCTGAAGAAGTGAGCTGTCATGCTGTGAGACGGCCAAGTGGCGGAGAACAGCCAGTGGCCTCTCCATGCTGACAGTAGCCCCAGCTAACAGCCAGCTGGGAAGTAGGACTTCAGCCCTGTAGCCACAAGGGACTGACTTCTGCCAGCAACAGGCAAGCGTGGAGAGGACCCCAGCCTCCAGGGAAGAACACAGCTTGGCTGACACGTGACTGAGCCTTGAGCAGAAGAGCCAGTTACAAGCCTTGCCCAGACTCCAGACCCACAGAAGCTGTGAGAGAATACATGTCCAGTTGATTCCTGTTCTTCATAATTGTAATGTTCTGTGAAGTCCCCATGAGACATTAGTTACTGCCACTGCTCCCAGGGGAAATACAGGGTTAGGTTCTCGTGAGCCTCTGGTCACAACGTTTTTGTCAACCGATCAATCCATTACCTTGTTTATGGGTGTTTCTGTTCAAAGACACATTATTTAATACGTATATCGATTCACTCCAAGGCCACGGCATTCTAACTCATGCCTGAATGAAGCTTATCTAAGTCACGTGTTTTCCCCGTGAGGCACACAACTTCCTCCTTGCACTCAGGAACACGAGACTGGACTTGAGTACTATGCTTGGAGGCTGCTTTAAATAACAAAATCACCAACAAAAAGCACAAAAGTCCCAAATAAACCGTGGCCCCAAAAGGCCCTCACTAGACCCCAAAAGGACTTTTGTTTGCAGTAGGATTGCTGAAACAAGAAGGCAGAGCATCACCTTGTCCCACCTAAGCTGGGAACAGGCACGTTGAGTGATTCAAGTTTTTACCACTTTGCAGAAATCTGCAAATGACCATGAAAGCACTGCAGTGATGGATTTGGGGTGGGTGGGTAGGTTACAAATACGTTTTAGCAGGTACAGAGTCTGCATGTAACGAGGTCCGACAAAAGGTTTTAAGCTGCTATTGGCAGTCATTTGTTAGGCAGCAGCAACTAACTAATGCAGCCCGCCTCTCACTTGCTACCCGGAGAATAAGCTCCTCCATATCCCGACTGCCCTGGCCGGTCACCTCACCCTGAATGTGACTCGTGTTCTATACATACGGGGACATGAATAAATTCTGTCCTTCTGATGGAACCTCTCAGTTGTTTGTGTGTGTTATGGGACACCCCCAGAACTTCTCAGCATTAGAAAAGAACAAGGAGTTGAAAGGCTTAGCTGCCCTTGATTAAGATATGGTCTTTGTAATAGACACGGTTCATTCCCTCAGCCTGGCTTACACACCAGGTCAAATCTCCTTTATTCTTAAAACGAAAAAATAGTTCAAGCCTTCTTCTTATCCTGGAGTCCATTCTGTTTTCTTTCCCAGGAATCCCTCCTCCTTTCCGTGATTGGTCGAAGACTCTAATAGCTCACTCACCATGACTCGTCTGTGCACCTGTCAGCTCACCAGGGTAGAGAGAAGACAAGGAAAACTGTCCTGTTCCGGCCAGCCCATCCCTCTGCTGCTGTTGCTGTGGTCATTTCCTGCTGTGTGGCTCCTAAACCTTGGGCTCACTGGCCATCAGCCCCTTCCCTTTGTTCCTTCTCATATGTTTGCAGGAAACCAGATTTACTCCTCAATATGCCTGCCGCACGGCCTCTTCTCTCCCATGCCTGGCCCCTCAGTGCAGACGTATCTGGCATTGGACACGGCCTGGGATATGTGGCAGGCCAGATGTGACCCTGACTTGTTCTGCAGACCGCAGCTCATGGACCCCAGATGACATGTCCCTACAGCACAACCTTAACTCCCTCGCCAATAACTCAGCTGGTTGGGTTAACTCGCATGCACAAACGCATTGCTTCTCTAAGGCTTGTGCAGAGGACAGAGAGGCTGGGGCTGAAGAGTCTTCTATTCTGGGGTCAACTTTGTCTCAGAGATCTTTAACTCTCCATATATGTGCCACCCCTCACCCTCCTCACCTGCCCCTTGCTCAATCACCCTGAAACCCAGCCTGCCCTCAAAAAAACCCAAACCAAAGAAAGAAAGAAAGAAACAAACAAACAAAATCCCACCCAGTTGCAAAGCTTCCAAATATTATAAGAAGGAGCTTCGGGCAAGACACAAACATCACTATGTCAGATTGCACCACTGCAGCATAGGACTTCAAATAATGGGGCAACAAGATTACCTTAACGAAAGAGGAATGAAAATCCATTGTCCACACGCAATGAGCAGGGTCTCTCCATCCCAAGGCTGATGTGGCCTTATTTCCCTGTGTTGCTAGGTTCATTATCATCTGGCCAACACAGCAAAATGGGAGGGCAATGACGATGCATTTCATGAAGCAGCCGCTGCATCTCAGCATAGGCTTACGGTGTAGCCTCAAAAATAAATAACGTGGACTTGCTGTATGTTTGCAGAATGTAGGGGACATCCAATGAAGCCATGATTTTCCCTTTGGTTAAGCCTCTGCACAAAATATGTAGTTCTTCCCTTCAGTTGATTTCCCCCGGGGTTTCGTATTGGTAGTGACTGATTTTCTTCTTTTATCGTTATCAATTGATGCAGATCACCGAGCATTAGCGATGTTCCAATCCCATTTACAGAAAGCTGCAAAACGTTAAATTTGGAAAATGAGGAACAATGCATACAAAGCATTCTAAAGCAGGTTAGTACTTTTGCCTGAAAAAAAGTGAAGATAATTGTAGTAATTTATAATGTAATTCTGCTGAAAATGTTATTATGCTATGACTTTGATATTCCCTTTTTCAGAATTTATAACTGAAACGAATCTTAAAACAATAGAAGGAACCATAGAATAAAAGCAGAAGACCATCCTTGATATATTATACACACACACACACACACACACACACACACACACACACAGAGGATGCCAAAAAAATGTACACAAGTGGACACTTTGATCAACGTTGCTCAAGCAGTAGTTCACCGTCATCAGAAGTGTCTGGACGCTGATGGGAACCACTTTGAGCACCTCTTGTAACTGCAGAAGTCAAATGTGACTTGTATTCATCTTTTGTTATTGATATACATTATTACAATTTTAATACAGTTTTCCTTTCTTAAAATTTATATACATTTTTTGGAGAATATATATATGTGTATATATATATGTATATACATATATATACATACATACATACATACATACATATATACATATATATATATATATATATATATATATATATATATATATTCTCTCCATGAAATCCAATCCTTCAGGGGAAAAAATGACAAATCCATGCACAGAGATTACTCTCAACTTGATCATTAGCTCGTTTCCATAACTTTCAGATACATCACCTGCTTGTAATATTCCACTTGGCTTCCTATTCCAGAATTCTTCCCCTCTTCATGGCTGAAGTGATTTGCCTTTATTCTCATTCGACTTCTTTATCCTAGACTTCTCTTTGATGACTACATTGCAAACTAATAGTAAGAATTGTCACACAATGTCATTCTAAAAATCACCTGAATCACTCACGAAAATTTAAAAGGATAAAGTAGCATTCTTCAGAATATTTAATTAGTATTCTTATTAATATTTCACCTTTTCTCAAAAAGCGTTTGAGACATCTCATTATTATTATACATATAATGAAATACAGTTTTTTAAAAAAATAAGAAAACAGTGAGAATGATGAGAAAAAAGGATAGAAAAGTAAGACAAAGATTATGTATCTAAATTAGTCAAGTGTTATCACAAAAAGTGCTGTGTAAGGAACAACGACAAAATCTCAGAGGCATTCAAATTTAAGTGTCTTTTGGGCTCAGTCTGTGAGTTAGCCAGGGGTAGCTCTAACTTCAGTCTCTGGTGGCTCTGCCCCATGTGGCTCTCATCCTTCTGGGATGCAGGGAGGGTTTGGACATGTTCTTATTGTGATGACAGAAGCACAGGAAGGTAAATGGCAACAGGCAATACCTTTTAACACATCAGAGCTGGCAACTATCACTTTCACTTTCCAAATCTTGCATAAGTTCTTCTCATGGGCAAACTGTAAACCAAAACTGCACAAGGAAAGAAATTCTGGGAAATGTAGTGCCCAGCCTTTGATACATATGGCAATAGTAGTGATGGTGGTGATGATGATGGTGGTGACAATAGTTATGGTGGTGGTGATAATAGTAGTAATAGTGGTGGTGGTAGCGGTAGTAGTTGTGTTGTTGTTGTTGTTGGTGGTGGTAGTTATGGTGATAGCGATGTTGTTGGTGATAATAGTAATGGTGGTCATGATGATGGCGGTGGTGGCAGTGGTGGTGATGGTAATAGTTATGATGGTGGTAGCGATGGTTGGTGATAATTGTAGTAATGATCGTGATGGTGATGGTGGTAGTGGTGGTGGGGCTAGTGGCGGTGGTTGGAATGATGGTAGTAATGGTGGTGATGGTGATGGCGGTGGTGGCGGTGGTGGTAGTGGTGGTGATGGTAATTGTTATGATGGTGGTAGCAGTGGTTGGTGATAACCGTAATGGTGGTGATGGTGATGGTGGTAATGATTGTAATAATGATGGTGGTGGTGGTGGTGGGGGTGGTGGTGGCGGTGGTTGTAATGATGGTAGTAATGGTGGTGGTGGTGATGGCAGTGGTGGTGGTGGTGGTAATGGTAGTGGTGGTAATAGTTATGATGGTGGTAGTGGCGGTTGGTGATAATTGTAGTAATGGTGGTGATGGTGATGGTGGTAGTGGTGGTGGGGGTGGTGGCGGTGGTTGTAATGATGGTAGTAATGATGGTGATGGTGATGGCAGTGGTGGCGGTGGTGGTAGTGGTGGTGATGGTAATAGTTATGATGGTGGTAGCGGGTGCTGGTGGAGATGACATAGTAATGGTGGTGGTGGTATTAATGATGGTAATGACGGTAGTAGAGGTAAGCTGAAAACTTACCTTTGAAATTCTAAGAAATCAATGCAAAGGAAAAACACTTACAATTACATGATCAAAGAAGTCATTAGATTCATTTTAGGGTAGAGTCGTTTATAATTCACTGTGGAGTGAGTGCTTTCATCTGATGCTTTATATCCTTCAATTTTGAATCACTCCTATATTTTTTCTAATAATTCTACTGGGTTTTTTTTGTGTTGCTTTTTGTTTTCTGGGTTTTTTTTTTGTTTGTTTTTTTTTCTGAGATGCTATGTCTCATCATTTCATGTACATTTTTCTATCTCTTTGTCTTTGGCAGAGATTTCCCTGAGTTCACTTTTATTTTTTTAATCTCTAAAAAGTGTTCTTGTTTTGTAATTCTTTTTTTTTCATATTGTCTTGTTCTTGGTTTACGAACTCAAAATCTTAACTCTCTCTATTAACTGGAGTATTGTTTTTAGTTTTCCTTTTGTGTCCAGAATTGCCTTGTTTCTTCAGGTACCTATTTTGTCTGTTCCTTTGTCTGGGCTTTTCTCATTGGAGAATCTAGAGCTCCTCATCTGCCTGGTGATCTTTGTTTTTCTCTTTGGGTTTGAGAAAAAAGGCTAGCTATTTGATGGTGGTTCTCTGCAGCTGAGTCTATATGGCTATGGTATGTTCAGTTATCTCAGAAAGCAGGCTGCAGGGTTTTATAGGCTACCTAGTCTATATGTAGATGGGTATAGGGGTGCTAAGTGGAGCATTCTAGGAACTTCAGTAACCCCACTGCATTCCCCCTTAACATATTCCAGGGAGTCGCTTTCCCACAGATTTCATCAGTCAACACATTTCCATCTGACTAGCAGTGTCTGCAGTCTCCACTCAATAATCTTTCATTTCTCCGACTACCATATTTCCCCAAAAATAAGACCAGGTCTTATATTATTTTTTGTCCAAAAGTTCAGGGGATGTCATCCTGAAAAATAATGCTAGGGCTTATTTTCCGGTTAGGTCTTATTTTCAAAGAAACACGGTACCTGCCTTTGCCAACTTCGTTATGTTTTCAAACTCCTCTCATAATAGGGCTAAATCGACTAACAATTAACATAGCTTTATCATAATTTTAATATTTGGAAAAGCCCTTTTCCCACATAGTACTTCCTTTTGTAAATATTTAAAATTTATTCTCATTACTTTATTCTTTCAGAAGAACTTTGAATTATTTTTGGCAAGTTTCTCCAAAAATCTTACAGGAATTTTGTTTAGAATTATTTTAATTATGTTAGGTGGGAAATTTTGTCATAGAAAATAGTTTTATCATCCCTGACATATTATATAACATACTGTTATTGTATATTTCTTGGAAAGTGTAATAACAATATTTATATTATTAATTATTATAACCATAATACTTGGTTATATAGAATGTAATTCTAAGTGGTTATATAGAATGTAAAGCCTGGATTTTTATTTATTACCTTCATATTCACCCACTGAATTCTATCAATAATCCACACATTCTGATTGATAATCTGAACATGTTTATAAATAATCATATTGGCTGAAAACAATAATACTTTCATCTTCTTCATATTAAGTGCATATTCCTTCTTTCTGTCCTGTGTCTGGAGCCTCATAATAACGTTGCAATATAATGGTGGTAATTTCTCATTTCTAATTTTGTTTCTCTGTGGTTTCTCCATTTATTCCTTGATTACACTTGACAGAGGTGTTTATCGTCTTTACAAATGAAGTGCATTTTGGAAGATTGTGCAGCAAATAGCAATATTTTCCTTTGGGGGTGTCTGTAAAGCCAGATTCATGCAACTTTTGTCAATGTTCCATGGGTACTTGAAAATAACTAGTCCCATCAGGGCGAGCTTGATCTTTATTAAGTCTCACTATTGTCATTAGGAAAAGTTGAATAATGGCTCCCAAAGATATCCAGGTCCTAATCCCTGGAACCCAAGAATATGACTTTATATGAAAAAAGAGATTTCAACAAGGGTGGGTTGAAGAAATAGTGAAGCATCTATAGCCATGTGTGCAGGACAAGGGGCTTGACAGTGAAATGAGAAGCCACCCTTTGAATGTCGGTGGCTCCCACAGGTCCACAGTTCATAAAGCACAGGACCCCGGTATGGTGTTGTCAGGAAGACAATGAAGCTCCTCTTTCGTTCAGAATTTTTGGGTTGATATGAAATGCAAACCTGAATTCTCTGCCTCTTGGCACCCGGTGGGCAGCAGGAAGGTCAGTAATGAGCTGCAATATCTCCATCTCGTCCCTTCTGCAGCCGCAAACCCCACACACAGCCTCGCGGTCATGCCAAGCAGTTTGGCCATTAACCAACGGTGCAAGCTCAGGCAGGTTCCTTCACCTGTCCCAATTTCTGCTTCTGCAAAGTTGAGAGAATCCGGCCTCTGTCATGGGATTACCGGAGGATTAGATAAAATAGCAAACATACGGCACCTGACACAGAAAGTGCACCTGAAAGGGGGATGGCTCCCATTGCTGTTTTTGAGCCCCAGGTGGAGTCCCCGTTATCCCCCAGGTCACAGCAAAGGCCAACTGACCTTCAGTAGATGAAATAGGCAAGCCGCAGCTAAACTGCATTTGTAAACGCTTTGAACAGGAAACCTGAGATGAGAGAATGTTTGAATTGGCTCATGCAAAAAAACAATATTTGCTCGAGGTTGGCTCCTGCCTTATGAATTTTTAACCTCACATAAATCAAACTGTAAAAATGGACAAAGGCTGAATTTCCTGTGCCAGGACCAAAATAGAAGCCGGCTCTGTCTCTTAAACAATTCCGATTATGTTTCCACAATCAAACCATGCTGAGATGAATAGCAGGAATATTTCTGTTTAGGTACTAAAGTATAATGTGAAATAAATGGGAATCGTCTGTCTTCCCAGCACTGAAGTTGTGCCAGTTTGTTTTCCATTTGCAGAGACAACTCAAAGGCCAGGCCTGCAAAGGCCGTTGTGAGCCAGGGGCAGAATTGTGCTTCTTGGCACTTATTGCTTTTCCCCACCACTTAATGATTAAGGGAAAGCCCCAGGGGAACTAGTCCATAACCAGGTTTAAAGTGAGTCCCTTTGCAGAAGCTTTATGCTGAAAATATATGCACTGTAAAAGATCCATGAGACAGAATCTTGTAACTGCAGAGGACAATTTTAATTAAATAATGCCTTCATTAATTAAACAAATGGATCTTTAGCAACTCCTATGAGCTACAAACTTCGAAGAATATAAAAGCAGGAAGATATGAAAGGACCTGACTTGCTATACGGCAGAAAGAAGCATGAACTCATGACAAGCAAATGGTAGGGGCTTCTAGAAGCAGGAGAGACTCACCACAGAAGGTGGAAATGGAGCTGACCTTTAAAGGATGGTAAAGGCTTTCATAGGAAAAATGGAGCTGCAGAGGCCAAGAAAAGCGTGGCTAGGCTGAAGTGAGACTAGCAATAGAGTGGGAATGGCATGGAGCTCTGTGAGACAAGGCTGGAAAAGTCGATTGGAAGAGGTCCCGCAGCAGCTCAGGTTCCAGATGCAAGTTGGAGCCTCATGAGAAACCGGAAGCTTTTAAAGGCATTTAATAGGAGGGCAGATAGGATGTCAGCAGTGTGAAGATTCATTCGTTCATTCGTTCGTTCATTCATTCGCTGAACAAATACCTACTGAGATTTTTCATGAGGGAGAAAGTAGTGGGTGACAAAACTGACAGGACTCTGGCCCCACGGACCTTGCAGCCTTGAGGGATGACAAGCATTAACAAATAAACCATAAGTAAAGGCATAATTACAAGAAGAGCTGAGCACCGGGTGAGAAGTTATCCAGGATGGCACAGGCAGCCCTGACTTATCCTGAGGCAGTGTCCGGAGGAACTGACCCTCACGTAAGGTCCGCAGGTCCAATCAAAAGGAGCCTGGAGAACGGGGGGGTGGGGGGGGTGCTGGGTGTGGCTGCAGGGGGGCTAGTTTGGAGTGTTTCAAGAACAGCGGACTGGGAGTGAAAGCCCTAAGGTCAATGAATTAGTTGGAATGTTCCAGAAATCAAAAGAAAAGGCAGTGGCAGGAGCTGACTCTGGAGGGGGCCTCTGCAAGGCCTGCAGGGTGCACTCAGGATTTTAAATGAGAACTGCAATGGGAAGCCACTAAGGGCCAGGAGCGGTCAGGTCTGGGGTGTTTTATAAGGCACTCGGGCCACTGTGTGGAGAGTGGATCTAAGGGGAAGAGGTTTGAAAGCCGTCGTCATGGTCCAGAAGAGATGTGTGGGCAGTCCTGGTGGACTTAGAGCAAAGAGGACAAATTGGGACCTACTTCAAAGATAGAACTGAGGGAAGAAAGACAACAAATAACTATAGACTCATAGTAACGGTAATGAGAAAAATGAAGCAGGGCAAAGGGGGTTAGAGAGTGACTAACGGGGGTTCTGTTTTCTACAGGCCTCTACTTTTTCTGAGATACGGCCTCTCTGATAATATGACAGTTCAGCAGAAAACTGGAGGAAGTGAGGGAATGAGCCACAAAGACATGGAGGAAGGGCATTCTGCGAGGAGGAAACAGCCAATGCAAAGTGGAGCACATCTGGAAAAGGAAAAGCACGGGGCCAGTGAGGCTGGAACACAGGGAGTGGGGGCGAATGTGGCAGGAGATGGCCTCACGGTCAGGGATGTGGCTGTGGGCTGATCACAGGGCACCTGATGGGTATAGTACATGTCCCCTGACACATGAAGGCAGGGGACTCCACAGGGCCCCCAAGACTCATAGCCAAGTGCTTTGCCTCCAGCATAGCACCCCTGGCTAGCCCTCCAGCACCTTTGGTGAGATTGGCCTGGCCTGGTCAGCAGAGGCCTGGGTGGGAGAGCTCATGCTACATGGAACGTCGGAGCGGGCCACCATGGGAACCACACCAGAGGCATGGAGGACACCCTACAGCAGCTGGGAATAACTCTGGGCCCCTGACTCTGCCCACATCCACTCCCCAAAGCCCTCTGCTCATCAGCAATCAGCCTTGCCTTCCACTCTTAAAGAAACATCCTTTGGCTTGCCGACCTGGCTGGAGAATTTTCCCTGGCTCACTCCTCGTGTTATTTCTTCAGGTGATTACAAGTAATTATCCACCAACTCCACATGCCATAACCTGGGGCAAGAGACAGAATGCACTCGTGGGGCCCCAAGCCCCACCCTATACCCCTCAGTTCACACCTGTAAGTTAGAGACAGTTATAGGACACCAGGTAAGAGAGACCTATTTGGGGAGAAGGCGCTAAGCTGGGGAGAACTTGAAATAAAGTGAAAGTAGATATCCAGTGGGTCCTCCGACCTTTGAATGCTCTTGGCCTCTGTCTCCTCATTTAAAGGGATAAGGACAGGTCCATCTTATAAGACAAATCTGTGGATTAAATGCCAGCTGTTGATGCGCTTTAGACACACAGAGCAGCGCCTGGTAAACACTATGTGCAGAAAAGGTGTTAGATAACGACAATTACTTTTCTTATCATCAGGTCGGTCCCATCATCACCATGTTGGAAAGGGCAGAACACTAGCCCTGTGACTAGGAGAACTTCCCAGAAGTCTGGCAACTCCGTCATGTCCTGATGGTACCATTTCTTTTCTCCTGGGGACTAAGTAAGATGCCCTAACAATTCAGAGCGCTGCTGCGGAGGCGTGGGGCGCATGAAGGAAGAGTGCAGCTGGGTTTCTGTATCTGAGTCCACAGAGAACCCTAGTGGGTGAGTGTTGACTTTCTCAGGGAGTTTCGTGCCGTATCTGGGAGAGACGGGGTGTGGGGTGGGGGTGAAGCAGCATCACAGGGAAAGACGCGTGGGATCTTTTGAGGGCCAGACGCATACCTCAGAGCCGTACCCAGAGAACAAAACCGCCACAGCCTTTTCAAACGGACAGAATGCAATGCAGGTATTTGTGACAGATGGAGGACGAGGTGAGGGCCCAGAGAGGGGTGTCACCCAGGGGTGAGCACAGCGGGCAGTCACTGCCACCGAGGCTGGAGAGAGAGTGGGCATAGGTAATGTCAGTGCCGGGTGGGGCTGTGAGGAGGAAGCCATGACGGGGCTGCCAGGTGGGAACTGAGCGTCGTGGGGGTGGAGGTGGGGGTGGGGTGAGGGGTGGGGTGGGGAGGGGGGTTGGGGTGCGGTGGGGGTGTGGGGGGTGGGTGTGGGGGGTGGGTGTGGGTGTGGGGGGTGGGTGTGGGGGTGAGTGTAGGGTGGGGTGGGGGTGGGAGTGGGGTGGGCATGGGAGTGGGGGTGGGGGTAGGGTGGGGGTGGGGTGGGGGGCGCTGAGCCCGAGACCCAGCAGCCAGCAGAGCTGGGAGCAGTCCCCAGAGTCTCCCTCCTCCTGATGCTCTAATCTTCCTCCAGGGGGTCTGTGCACCAACCCTGCCCAGCAGCCTGAGAACTAGCGAGCCTGGGCATGAGGCCCCTGTGACCTAGAGCAAGTGGGATCTTTGAGCCGGGACCAATGACACATGGCACAGCCTGAGGTCTGAGGCATGGACACAGGGGAGGAGAAAAGAAAATACTGTCCTCACATCCTGTCCGCTCGTTGTCAAAGCAAAGCTTCAGGGCCACATGAGGATGAGGGGCCGAGAGCTGCTGCCCTGGGGGCCAGGAGCACGTCTGGCAGAATGCACCTGGGACCCAAGAGGGGCACGGTGGTGAGCGGGCCTGCACAAGGGGACATTGGCCAGTTCTTGGGGTCCACCCATGTGAGCTCGATTGGGGGTCATTCCACCCAGCTGGGGCCAAGACATCGAAGCCAGAGAATGAGGCTTACACAATCCAAAGGGGCAGGGTTGGACCTGGAATCAGGTTCAGACAATTCCAAAGACCAGGACTCTTCTGTCTACACTTGCCCTGTATGGCAGACAGTGAAGGGCGTGGGCAGGAGGCTTGGTAAGTCCCTCGTGGAGTGATCCCCTGGAGTTCCCACACACAACCAAGCCCAGGCTCCCCCTGCCTCCACCTCCTGACCCTCACCTGCTGCCCCTGCTCCCTGACCTTCCAGCCCCAGGCCAGCACACTCAGATACCCTCCAGCACACACTTGCACGCACCCATGGACACTCACAAACGTGCACACACCTCCCACCACATTCACATGTGCGCACACACACGAACACACACTTTGCACACTCCCGTCCTCACACTCTATACACATTTGTACTCACGTGTGCTCCCACTCCCTTGCACACTTGCTCACACTGATGCACGCTCATTCACAAACCCTTATGTTGCACCCCTTGCACACTCACACACTCTCGCAAACACTGCATCCTCCATCCACCTGAGCGTGCTCAGACAGGTCCTCGAGCACAGCCCGCACTCCTCGGGGCTCTTCTGGAGGAAGCCTTCACGGACCCCCCACAATCGCGTCCCTTCCCTGGCAGAAGTCACTGGAGGACCCCATACCTCTTCTTTAAGACCTTGTCACAGTCCCAATATCACCTGTGTCTGTGGGATCATTGGATGGATTTCTGATTCTCTCCTTTGAGCTAAAGTAAGGTGCAGGAAGGCAGGCCCGGCTGTATTCACTCCCCATTCGATGCCCAGGATGCTTGGTAGACTAGGATGAATGAATGGGTGGATGAATGAATGAAGCCAGACACAGCCGGAGGGAGCTAAAGCCCAGAGGCAGAGAAGTGATGACACATGAGGAGGGGGAGTGGGTGGTGTTTGTGAAGAAGGGGAGCAATGTTTATTATCTGAAGATCTGCATGGAACTCCTGTGAGGGAGAGGCTGGTCTTTGTTTAGGCTTTGCTCTAAGTGGGTGGGTGGGTGGGTGGAGGCAGCTGCGTCCCCTGAGGGCTGCATGTGGGTGGCCACCTGCTTTAGAAGAGAGAAAGCTTCCCCACCTGAGAAGGAGCGAGAATGAGGGGGGAAGCAAGGGGGAAGAAAGGAAATGAGGAGAAGGAGAAGGTAGCGGGACAAGGGGTTGGGACCAGGCCAGGAGACTTTCCAGGGCTTCAGAGCACCTGCCTCATGCTTTGTCCAATTTCTATACCACTGTCACGCAAGTCCTTCCAGAAAAGTCCCAAAAGCCTAACTGAGCTTATCCTCGTGGTAGGAGAGGATGGAGAGTGGAAGAGATAAAGAAGGGACTGGTTTTCACTTTGGGGCTGATGATAAAGAGCCATGCTTGCGTTTTTGCACCAAGGCTGGCACGGTGAGAGCAGATCTTCTAAGAGAGGAACAGTAATGCCAGTTCATAAAATCTCATGGAAATCAGTAGTAGTGTCTTCCTGGCAAATTTCCTAAATGTCCCTAAAATAAATTCAATCCAAAAGTAAAATAGGCAGCAGAATGTAAATTATTCTTAACTTTCTCATTCCAATGCTTCTTTTTTTACCCAAGATTCCCCAGGACTAGCTTGTTTTGATTTTCCAAATGACTGAGGATGTCGGACCGTCTTCATCTAGCTGAAAAATTGCATCTTCTGCTTCGCGAATCCTCAGTTTTCTCTGAGGCACTGGGAGAGTTGTCAAAACCTGTGGGTGCCTGCGTCTTCATCCCCGGGGATTCAGTCAGCTCATCACAGCCGGGCAGCCAGGCTTTTAAGAAGCTCCCAGATGCTTTGTGCGTGCAGGGGGGTAAGAACCACGCCAACCTGGTGTTTGGGCTGATGTCATTTCACCCCCAGCCTCACCGTTGTTTAGGCACCCACACGTTTACCCTGAGAACCAGCTTTGAGAAAACACACAGACAAACCCTCAGGATAGCCACAAGGGCAGACCAAATGTTTTGAGAGCATCAGAATTTTAACCCAATACCTTTGGAGATGTTTGTGTTTACAAACCATGTGTAACAACCTTTGACGTGGACAGCGTGGTAGCAGAAGGGTGCTGGGGGTTGGTTGGATAAGAGAGCATAGAAATGAGAATAGAAACTGATCAGGAGTGCATCCATGCTTCCAGTAATTATTGTGTTTCTATATAGTTTTTAAGAACACAAATTGTGTTTCTTGTTCAAATCCAATGAGATCCAAAAGCTATGACTTCTCTGAAATATGGATTGATGCTTTCCCCCTTCTAGCATTACGTTTACTATTTTAATATAAGCTGCAGGTACAGGCTTTGTACATGTAATCATACAAAATTTGTTCCCAGTCAAGAAAAACTGAGCTTTCATTGGAGAGGACATGCCTCTAAGACTTCGGTTTCTGTAGAGAAAAAAAAATGTTTTTCTGCTTAGTCTCAAATTGCTTTGGGCACAATTAGATTTCAGTGTGAAAAACTGGGGCAGCTTGTCCAGGATTAGATGGGAAGAGGAGAATGAGAGCCACTGGGCACTGAGTAACCATATGACATTCATCAAATATCTCCATGCCTGACTTCCCAGGTGTAACAAGGGGCGGGGGCTTGAAGTAGGTGACACCAGATGCTGACAACCCAGAGCTCCCCCAGGGTCTCAGCACACAGGGGACCCCATGAACCAGACAGAGGTGTGCCTGGGGAAGGAGCCCTGTCCCCACATCTCATCCATGTTTACATACTCACTTGACCTTAGCAAGAATGCAGGTGGCACTATTCCTAGTAAATTAGCCTTATTTCTACCATCACTCACTTTCCTTCTTGCCCTCCCTTTTAGAAACTTACTATCTGAAAGTGCTAATTAATGCAAGTGATCATTAAACATATCTGTGTGTGTGTTGTTCGCTGCCTGTCCATCCCACTAGACTGCAAACCGCTGGGGAGGGGCTGGGACAGTCCTATTTGCTTGATATTCCCCAAACCTAGCACAACGCTTGGCATATAAGAGCTTTGTCTTTGAATGAGTCCAGCTTCGTACAAACATCTATGTTTGCACAGAATATGTGTAAATCGTTGAGGGGTAGCTGGACACACCAGCTAACAGGTCAGTCTCACTCTGTCTTCATGGGTCCTGTTCATAAAAAGAAACTGTTTAGGACTCATGCAAAATCTCCATATTCTTAGCTCTGACTTAAGATAAACAAGATCTCAGAAAAGAAAAAAAAAAAATTGCCCACGTGCGAACTAGTTTTCTTCTCTGGGCATTTTTTTTGTTTTGTTTTGTTTTGTCCTAACACAGCCTCTCAAGAAATTCGGTCTTCTAGTAGTGGAATTAATGATTTTGTTTGCTGTGCTCATCACAAGTCGCTTTCCTTTGCTTCCCCTAGAGATCTCTTTCCAAGGGTTTTGACCCATCACACAGTGTGCTCGTCATCAACGCATTTTTCCACAGCTGCTAAGACAAACCCACAAACATGCTTGTGTATAAGTATGTTATTTTCTTTAGCTGAGTACAGTATGCTGGAGTCAACACGAGGGAGCAGACCAGGAAGGATGACCAGGTCCAGAGCCTGCCAATATGGTACTTCCTATGGCAAAGGGACGCAGATGTGGTTAAATTAAGAATTTTGAGATGGGGAGGCTGTGCTGGATTACACAGGTGGACCCGATGTCATCATAAGGGTCCCTATAAGAGGAAGGCAGGAGATTCAGCAAAGGTGATGTGGGGGCAGAAGCAGACAGGATGACAGACAGACAGACAGACAGATAGATCGATCGATCAATCGATAGATAGATAGATGATAGATAGATGATAGATAGATAGATGATAGATAGACAGATAGCTAGATAGACAGACAGACAGACAGACAGATGATACATAGATAGATAGAGAGATCGACAGATAGACAGAGATTTGAAGACGCTCCACTGAATGAGGAGGAATGGCCCATGAGCCAGGTTCTGTTGGAATCTAGAAAAGACAAGAAAACAAATCCTCCCCTGGAGCCTCCAGAAGGAGCACAGCCCTGACAACCTATTTTAAATTTCTCACCTCCAACACTGTAAGAGAGTAAATCTGTGTTGTTCTAAGCCACTAAATTTGTGTGATTCATTCCCGCAGCCACAGGCAAACAATACAGAGGGAGGGTGAGCTGATTCATGACAAAACGATGGAAGCAGAAAGCGTGCCTTTACGTTCCCGGCCTCTCTGTAGCTTCACGTCAGTTCCATCTAACAGACACTCATGGAGCCCTTCATCCACCCCGCCCAGAGGTCCAGCCCCACGCCCTCCGAGCTCACTCAGCCATGAACCTCTGCTTTCAGGCAGGATGCCTGAACCAGGCAGCCCTACTGGGGGGGATTACTCCCACTGTTTAGTTAGAATCCGTGTGG
Organism: Rhinolophus hipposideros; assembly: GCF_964194185.1. Taxonomy (NCBI): domain Eukaryota; kingdom Metazoa; phylum Chordata; class Mammalia; order Chiroptera; family Rhinolophidae; genus Rhinolophus; species Rhinolophus hipposideros. The sequence continues at coordinate 96,570,894 of NC_138052.1, forward strand.
GCCTCTGTTCTTCAGTTATGAAAGGAACACATGCTTACTTTAGAAAACTTAACGAATGTAAAACAGTAAATGGAAGAAAGTGAAAACGATCAATAACCCCACGATGAAGAAGTAATCATTCTTCACGTGTTGATGCATTTCCTTCTAGTCATCTTTCTAAACAGGCCTCTCAGATATCCCTGGGTGTCCCGTGATGTGAGCACTCAGGAGGTGCAATAAGGCCTGCTCCCCACTTCTTCCGGTTCACGCCTCAGTCCGCTCGGGCTGCTATGGCCTGGGCGGTGGGGAGCTTAAACAACAACCATTAGGAAGTCTGAGACCTGGGCGTAGCGTGCTTGGGACCTGGGTGAGGGCCCTCTTCCGGGTACGCCCTCACGTGGGCTTTCCTTGGTGACTGCTCTCGTAGAGGGGCGTCTCGTGCCTCTTGTTACAAGGGCCCCGCTGCCATTGTGGGGGCCACACCCTCACAACCTCATCGAGACCTAATTACCTTCTAAAGTCCCCACCGCCACACACCCTCACACTGGGGGTTAGGGCTTCCACACACAAACACGGAGGGGACACAGACATCTAGTCCACAGCAACTCATTAGCCTCTCACTCCACCTTTCTCTGCCTAATTAATCCTGGGCATCCACGGGCACTCTCACCCACGGGAAGGACCCAGCTGTTCCACGCCGGCCACCTTGTAATGTCAAGGGCATCAGGGACACTCCTCAGCACTGCACCCACCGCCACCCAGGACGACACCACCTCCGTCACCAGCGAGCCCCTGAGAGAGCCTAAACGTTCCAAGGGCCACATGGAACGGTGTTCTCCCCAGCTGCCCTCAGCCATGGACCTATTTACAGTCCTTGGGGGAAGACAGAAATGTCCTTTCTCCCAATTTCTTTTGCACGTTGCCATCTGTTGTCATGCGGGGCGTCCGGCAGGGTCTCTGCTCCCGCTCCCCCCATAAGAACGCAGGACATGGTGAGGCCAAAAAGGAACAGCCACGGAGCCATAGATGGGGGACTCATACCTCTATAGTCTCGCTGGCGGCTGGGCTGGAGACACAGGAAGCAGGATCTACATAATCTGCCTAACAGCAGTCCGCGCTTGCCAGCCACCATCTTCTTGCTAGCCCCCATTCCTTCTGCTAGCGTAGCCACAGCCGTTATATTAGTGGCCAATGGCTTATGGGTTACAGCTGACGGCCAACTAGCCACAGCTGATGGCCATCTGATCACAGTTGATGGTCATTTACTACCCGAGCCAGCACCTTTCTATGTGAGGCCGAGAGCCTGGAAACTGTTTTTTGGGGCTTTGTCCCCACATCTGTCTTTGGGAAAATAGCCCCATACATTATAGCCTGCATTCCCCCTCCTCAAATTCCCTCCTCAGGGCCTTGCCAATGACTCAGGCAAATAGACACAATGGCGTCGGTGGCAGGACGTCCCAGCCCCATGGTCAGTCTCAGTGTAAGCTAAGGATGGAGCTGTGCGTGTGTGTACGTGTATACATGTGTGTTTGTACATGTTACATAATTTACATAACATATTACATAATCTTGTGATAAACACAACTTAATGTTATTGGCTGCTTTATGTTATTTGAGATTATATAATGAATTTTCCTACATGTTAAATTTTGGAGGATATTTTTTAATTGCTGCACATATTCCAGTGCATTGATAGACCATGACTTGTTTCTCATACTTTGCATGTTTTTCCATTTTAAATAATCCTACAAGGAATGCCTTTCCATAACAACCACTGTTGTGTGGGGTGAAATTACTGGGCCAGAGGGCATTTAAATTTTAAAGCCATAACTCTGACTATAGAATAAAATGCTTAAGCATTATAGGGAATTGCCAAAAAAAAAAAAAAAAAAAAAAGTAAGTGCAATTGTTCTTTGGGGGTGGGGATGGTGACCCTGGGATCATAGCATGTGTGGGCACCTACTACACTTATCCACGATATACATATACTTAGAAATACTTTTGTTAAAAAGAAAACCAGCATCTTAAGCCCTCAGCTCCTCCCGCTTCTCCCTAGGCATTTCTTTTATGAGTAATGGGAACAGATTTTATGGAACTGTGGTTAGACGAGGCAGCTCCCAGTAATGCCAGTCACCGACTGGTCCTGGGAGGAGCCTATCTTTCGAGGTGTCTGGGCAATACTCAGTGTGGCAACAGCACCCAGCTGACCACCAGTCTATTCTGTACTGATTCCTGGGACTCGGCCCAGGATATATGCAACAGCTAGAAATGTCACAGCACTCCCTGCCAGCTTTGAGGCAAGAAAATGTACATTCCTTCCAGAAATTCAGGGAACGGTTTTGTCCCTATAAAATGAATACGAAGTCCAAAGCAATTGAACAACTGGACAATGTTCAAACCACCAGCGTTCAGCGCATTCCACTGATTCTTCTTACATCTGCATCTTCACTGAGATGTGTGAAATGATTATGTGCTCGCTAAACTTGGAAACCCAGTTTCTGTGCACTGGGGCTCAATAACGAATTCTTACATAATATCTAAGAACATCAGATGGTATCAGGACACTGCTTTGGCTCGCATACACGTTCCAATTGCTAAATATCTGAAGTCAGACTACTAAAGGATTCATTTGTTCCCTTCAGTAAATATTCATGGAGCACAGAGTCTGTACCAGACGCAGGAGAGGCAGTGGACAAAGATCGACGTGGTCCCTGCCCCACCATGTACACTGGGCACTCTATCAAAAGGGTTATGACCTGCCTTGGTCCTAAGTGTAATGACCACTGCTACTAATCTTCATAATAGAGTCCTGCAGAAGTAATGGTGAAAGCAGTCTTGTTTTCGGACATTCCATATCGCATTCCCCACGTTCCTCCCACAGTGAACTCTCTCTCACCTTGCTCTTTCACTACTGTCCTGTCTCATGTTTTCCTCCAAGCTGAAATGCCAACCTGCACCTTTTCTACTGGCAGCCATCACTCAGCCAACTCTTCAGGGCCTGCCTACAACGCTCTTACGTGGAGCCTTGTGGAGACTCCAAGCAGAAATAGTCTCTCCCGGGGTGGCCAGGTGGCTCAGTTGGTTAGAGCACGAGCTCTGAACAACAGGGTCGCCGGTTGGATTCCCACATGGGCTAGTGAGCTGCGCCCTCCACAACTAGATTGAAAACAACAACTTGAGCTGGAGCTGATAGGTGCTGGGAAAACACACGGTTCCCCAATATTCCCCAATTAAAAAAAAAAAGAAATAGTCTCTCCCTCCCTTATGCTCCCATGATACTCTGACATGGTACTTGCTACGTCAGAACAGGTAGACTGTAATTTCACATGTATTTATCTAGCTCCTTCTCCAGACGTGAGCTAATGGAGGTACTGGGACATGTATTATGTATGCCCAGTGCCTATTGGTTGGATGAGTTAATGAGTGAATACATGAAGGCAAATCTCATGCATACACACTTTAGCCACAAAGAAAGTATTCCCGCACTGCTATTAATAGAAATGGGTTTTGACTTGTCTCTCCAACAGAAGACTCTTGCCTGACCTCTGACCTGCGTTAGGAACAGAAGGATCAGTATATAAGATGGCAGGATACAGACATATAATCTGTGTCCATGAAGCTGAGAAGACCAGTGGCTTAGAACAGGCTTGGATTCCTAACCCTGAACTCACTACCCCTGACTGTAGACAAATAGGATCCAGAAAAATCGTGCCACAAAGCACAAGGCAACAAATCAACCACTCACAATTTTGCAAAAATACTCAATGCAATGCACATATTATCTGAACCCTCTATCCCTGGGAGATTGGTAGAACTTAACCCAAACCCCCATGCTATAGCCTGTGGCTGGCTGAAGCCCTCACCACAATTTCTGTGTGTTCCCACAGCCCACACTTCTCTCCTGTGTTCCTGTGACCATGTGGTCTGGCACTAATGGACACTGAGGCACAGAATTCTGCCTCTGTAGAAGTTTGCTGGAGGAAATCCATTTGTATCAAGTGTTTTATGATTTTTGTTCAACCTGTACTGAAGATTTTGCTGATCAAAGAAATAGTCACATAGCACCACACAAATGGACTCGCACCATCTTGTTGCTATACTGCTCTCCTTTTCACCTGCTCTCCTCTCCCCCTTTCCTTCAGGTACAGCCAAGACAGTTCCCACCTGATTCTGTCCCCATAGTTTAGCCTATACTCAGTTCCTTTAGGGTATTGGCTTCTACCCCCAATCAATGTATTGCCAAAACCCTTCTGAACAAATACAGAGCTCTGTCTCGTTACAGAATTTTGGTGACTTTGGCTTTCTTCATCCTATTTCATCAAGTTCACAGTAGAGTTTTACTGTTCCCTCCTCACCCCCGATTCATAAGACTCTTCTTTAGAAATTGGTATAAATAAAAATAGTATGATTGCTGGGAAACAATTACCATTTCCGTGTTTCTACATGGTCAGCACTTTCTGAGCAGATTGGTGGCAACTTGGGTGAAAGGATGTTTGAATAGCAATAAGCCTTGAAAGTTAGAGTCACCTCTGGAGAGATTGACAGCTGTCTCTTTCCCGGACACAGGTGTTTACATACCACAGGGTAATGAACTTAGCAACCTTCCTGCTCTCTCCCCAGAGAGCATTTGTTCAGTCCAGAGCAGAAGCCCTTTTTCCATCTGCGTTGTGGAAAGGAGGAGCAGCCGTGCCATCAGCTCCTACCAAAACTCCAAGGTCCATCATTTTGGAGTTCCTCCAGTGATACGAACCCCTGTATGTGCGCAGTCCGTCTGGATCTCACCACATAACCCTGTGGGGGGTGGGGGGAGTGGGCGCAGCATGGGGCACTGACACGAACATAGCCAGGTCAGTAATTAAAGTCTGTCTTCGACTTGTCCCATTAGGGAGACCCCCCCAGGGATGATGTAGGTGCCTGACCACTGCACTGTACACCTGAAGCTGAAGCTGAACAATAATGAATGTCAACTACAATTATATATATATATATTTACAAGATGCGGAGTACAGCATTAGGAACAGAGACAGTGGAAATGTAATGGCTGTGTGCGATGTCACAGGGGTAGTAGATGGGGGAGGGGGGTTATCACTGTGTGAAGGATATAAATGATAAATGTTTAACTGTTACATTGTTTTGTACACCTGAAACTAACTAACTAACTAACTAACTAACTAAATAAATAAATAAATAAAATTTATGTAAGAAGACTGACGAGGGGTTAACAACTGCTCAAGTTAGATAATGGTACTATTCTACTTTTGTATATATTTGAAATTTTCTGTAAAAAGTTTTAATAGCAGATGTTTTAGTAAAATCCAAACCACGCCTTCTTCACCCTTCATAACCTTAAAAAAAAGTTTAAGCAACTTAAAGAAATAAGAGGTTCCTCAACACAAGCAATTCCCCCCAAAGAGCATGGGGTAAATTATGTTCAAATAAAAAGAAATGATCTTCCTCGTTAAAAAAAAAAAAAAAGTCTGTCTCTGGTCCAGAAGCTTCATGTTTCCTATCAGCACCAATAAATACATTGAAATATAAAATCATGCATGTGGAATGAATATATCCACTTTTGCCCCCAATTTAACAGAGGATGAATCTCTCAATTTGAACTTCATTATTTCCTAGATAAATATTCTAGAAAGGGGCTGAGAAGTATGTGAAGGAAAAACCAGGGAAGAGATCATTAAAATCTATGTGAATGTGTTTTATGGCGATGTGCCACGTATATCATTGAATCTAAGATACTAATAATTAATTATAAGATGAAGCATTATTTTATGTACCACTAAGAAAAAAAGGAATAAGCTGCCAATTAAATTATGGCACAATGCCTTCTAGTACCTCTGAAGTTTTATTTTACTGAAAGAACGCTTTAGACTTACTTAGATATAAATATTTATACTATAAGGAACATAATTTGGATAAGATATTCCTAAGTTTTTTTCCACATTTAGAACCTAACACTTACGGATTTCTTTCCAATTTAGTGTCACTGGTGTTCATGCTGCTGACACAGCACTATTTTTATTTATTTCTTTTTTATGCTTGGATTTTTCTTCTAACTCTGCAGGTTTTAATGGTGGAACATTCTAGGTCTCACCAGAAGGTATCAATGATAGGCTTTCAGGCAAAAACCAGGGCTCAAGTTCCTTTTTCAAATGGTCCTCTAATGGGTTGCTGACTGGAAGAGGGGTCACTGTGGTCCAAACAGTCCATCAGAAATAAATGTAACTGCACCTCACACAGGCGCAGTCAATGACAAAGTTGTGCTGTTATTGGGCCAACAGAGGCTGTAGGAAGCCATCAACTGTAGTATGCTTCCCAATCTCAAACACATTGGAAAGGTCTCCAAAAGACTTAGACATATGAAAAATATATGGGCTGGAAAACAGAGCGTACATGAGCAAGCCAGTGACTTTGAGCATTTGATGTGAGATGCATTGTAGACAGAAATAGGTGAGGGCAGCCCCGCCACCCTGATTCCACACCTGTGACAGTGAAGCTGCCTGGACAGTAAGTGGACAGAATGCCCCTCAAATGCAGGGTGGGAAGGGCCAACCATAAGAGCAAGATGGTGGCCCATCAGTGGGGGAGAAACATACTCAAAACAGCAAGGACTCTGGGGTCCTCACCCCAAGCAGGCTCAGTCCTGGCCTCCAGCCAACCCTGAGGCAGAAGTGAGAACTCCCCAGTGAACAGAGCCTGTGCCCACACTGGGAAAAGAAACGTCTCTGGGGGGCCCAGCACTACACTTCCTGGCTAAGAGCCTGCTGCACAGACTTCTTGAGAGGGAACCCCAATCTGACTGCTCACCAGTCTAACCCTCTCAGTGACTGGCACAGAGCAGGTATGCAGGGGCCGTTGACTTTATTCATTTCACACATATTTATTGAGAGCCCAGAAAGGGCCCAACAACGGCTGAATCACCAGGAATGAACTGAGCAGCCGAGTCCCCCATTATGAGACTTACATTCTAATCGAGGCCACTGACAGACAAACATATTCCAAGTCGAGTGGTGATGAATATCGGGAACTACAGGGAAGTGGGTAAGGGATGGAGAATTTAGGGGAAAGAGGAGCATGGCTGCTGACTAAATAAAATGGGCAGGAATGGTGCTCGCACAAGCTCTGTGGAACTAGCCTCCATATTCATCAAAACACACACTCTCCAACATCTATGTTACCTGAGACTGAAGATTTCAACATATGCACACATATGAAACCAGTGACCTCAGAGCCCTGTCGTGGGCAGATACAGGCCTCCCTGGGTTAGAATGGAAAGGTCACTGGATAAGAAAAAGATGGAGTTCAAGAGAGGGGCATGATTCAGATGAATTGGAACAAATGTTCCCTAAGAAGTGGATTTGCTCCAAAAAGCAGGAAAGATTATGTCCAAAGCGTTTTTTTTTAATACACAATTTTACTCTCAATGTGATTGGAGAGACAAGGCAGTTCTGGAAAGAGAGCATCATCCAGAGGTCAGTGAAAATTGTTTTCGGTGGAAAAGCTATTACCAAATTTTAAAACACAATAAAAGAGTCTAATAAGGTGTCCAGTTCACGAAACAAATCTACAAAACTCAATAGCTTTGCTTTACACCAATAACAACCTGGCAGAAAACGTAATGGGAGGAAAAAATTCCATACACAATCGTAACAATAAATATGAAATACCCAGGGACAATTCTCATGAGGTCTGTGGAAGTCCCAGATATATGCTTTGGAATTTACTTGCAGAGAGAAGACGTGTCGTGTTCCTTCAAGGGAATAACTGATATTGTAGTTTGAATTTTCCATGTTGTCACTGCCATTGTACTTGCATTAATTTGCTCCGGTGTCTGTATGCCCCTCTGTGCTGTGAGCTCAATGATAACAAAGAGTCTCTGTTGGCTCTGAACTCAGTCAGTCCCAGCTGTGTTCCAGCACACAGCCAAGTTTCTGGTAAATAGCAGGTGCTCAATAAATGCTGCTGGATGAATGAGTGAAGCTGGAGTTGACCGCAAATCTAAGTTGTTTCCAAGGACCTGCAGAGGATACAAGTTCGAGCTCTAGAATCCAAAAGGATGATTTCAAACCACAGTGGTTCCAAGAGAATTGGGAATTTAATGCTCCCAAAACAATACTCCTGCAGCTTAGACAATGAGTGTACATATTAACTCTTAGGTATCGTTCTTGGCCTTAGATAAAAGTGGCAGAGGTTGCTCCCCAGAAAAACGACCATTCTCGTGAAGCGTGACAGCCAGAAGACCCCCCTCTGACTTCTCAGCCCTGGTGGAGGCCAATGAGGCTCCTTGAAATGTCCCAAAGACTTCCTTGGAGAACAGGAAATGCCTCCAGAACCTCCAGTGTTGACTACATTGAACATAGTAACGAAAGGAAACATTTATTGTTTGAAACCAAACCTCACCTGATCAATGCAGCCCTCCTGTCTTCTTAGATGGTGGGAATCAAGAGCACAATCCACATAGAGGGGGAAGTAGACCTCTCTACCTTCCCTTCTTCCTGAAGACACTGGTGAGGGAGGGAGAAGGAGCAACTCCTGAAATGAATGCCCCATTTCTTTGCAGAGGACATTCATGAGTCTCTGGTCTGCAAAGAGAGGCCCAGAGCCTAGTTTTAAGGGTTATAAAACAGATAGCATAACCATTCTGCATATTAAATGGGAGAACGTTTGTTGGGTTTGCTGGGAGGAGGGAGATCATCTGAGCAGAGGAGAAAGTGAGAGAGCAAATGGGTGGGAGGACGTGGAGCCCAAGTTGGTGAGAATGGGCAGCGATTTTAGGAACCAGAAGTCCTGGCACTCAGTTACACCCGGTACATAAAGAGAGGGTTGTAAAAATCAAGAAAAAGAAGCTAAGCTCCTTGCCTAGATTAGCACAAAGGATAGGAAGCTGCTGTAGAGCGAAGTACCCATGGAGGTGGAGGGTTCTGCCAGAAGTCAGACCCATGTGCAGGGAAACATGGGGGCAAGGCCTTGAGATGACATTTAGATTACTTGGTGAAACCTGCAAGGAAGTTCCAGGAAAGCTCATCTGATCCAAAGTCACCCAAACAGCAGTTCTGTTAGCTGTGCAGAAGGCGACAGACATTCTTGCCCCACTTTGTGCAGGACAGGCCACCCTCAGAGCTTAAGCCCAGCAGGATATTCTCAAAAGCCCGATGAATTTACAACCTGGAGCTTGTCCATAAGTCACTGAGAAATGAGCAAGAGTAGAAATGCAGCTGATGAAGACTGACGGAAAGAATTTGGGATGTTTGGGCTAAAACGAGGAGGTTTGGGAGGATGAGATGGTCATCTCCAAAATGGGGTGGAAATATGCTTATTGTTATGATTCTGGAGGACACATTTGGAGTCAGCAGAGAGAAGCAGCAGGAAGAAATAATTTGACCCAATATAAAGGGAAATTTCTTGGCGAGTAGAGAAGTTGGAACACGAAAATGACATCCTGTGAGCAATGCAAGCTCCTCTTTCACTGTGGGATGAGAGGCAGAGGGGGTTAGAACCCAACTTACAGTGCCTTGCGGAGATGGTAAGGGTTCAGGGTCCACATTGAAATGAGGCAAGGGGATTCCATGTGACTCCATGGTTCTAATGCCCCAAGCACCCAGTGCCCACCACGGGACATGGAGCTCATCGTGGGGCAGGAGGCAGTTCCTGGCAGCAGTAACGACTGGGGATTATTCCTAGAGTAAGAACGGAGGCCCTCGAGTGAACTTGGGGACAGGCCAAGACCTTTACAAGGTCTTACAAAGATCCTTATCAGGTGGGCTCTTCCTGAGGGGAGAAGTTTTTCAGATCATCTCCTTTCCAGAGTGACTGGCTTGATGTCATAGAATTGGGAAGACAAAGCTGCTCCCCAGTGCTAGGTAACTCCTAGTGTTCTCAGAGATGCTGAAGGGACATTAGTGCTAAGAGCAGACCAGATTGGTGGGAGGGCTGCAGAGCCAGAAAGCACGAGCACACCGCTAGGGTGCTCTTCACAAACTGGCCACTGGAAAGGTCTTCCCTCACCTCCAGTGCAGCCGGGGCCCTAGGAAGTGACGTCAGAATCAGTGACCTCAGACTGTGTGGACAGTGGTCGCAGTGAGAAGACTGGCATCTGCCGCCATGTTGGGAAGCTCGACAAGGCCAGGTCCCATCACCTGGAGGGCCCAGGCAGTGACAGTGGGGCCAGGAGCAGGAAACCTGGAATCTCAGATTTCAGAGAGCAGTTTTCATGGTCAGCATTAGAGCACCCTTAGCTTGAGCCTAAAGAAGAAAGGAACTCGTGCAGGGGTTTCAAAATGTCACTGAGCACTGCCATTAAAAACTATTGCTCTGACCTTTTTGTGTGACTAATGCCTTTGGCTTTATTTTGCCTGTTTCCCCCACCTGCCCCCTGCCTCACAAAATGGGTTATATAACATTTGAGCTTCATGAAGCGTCTAAGCCGCATGCTTCAGGGTGAAACCAGGCTCTCAAATGATCCAAGGCAAGGTAGAACTGAACAGCTACAAAGGATTTGGAAGTTCAGAGAGCAGAGTTACAGTATTTAGAACAGTACAGGGAAAACGGGGTTTATATAGCTAAGCATTTCTTAGGGGGGTATATAAAGAGTACGGACTTAAAATTGACTTCGTTGAGTTAACCAGGACTGAGTTAAGAATCCAAAAGGAAGGACATGAATAATGTAATTTGCTCTTATTGACCCAACTATTATACATAAAGTGACATGTTTATTTCCATTTTAATAAAAGAAGTTACAATTCTCAAGCACAAAACAGCTGAGTTTAGAGAGGGTTTGATTAATTAAGCAAGTAAACACTTCACAAAACACTCTACCATTTGGCTAAAAGATAGTCACTGCTCATAAGCCCATCACTGGAACTGTAATAATACAAAATACATTTCACTGAACACAGAGTACATCGAATCCCCTGGTGAAATCTGTCATTTTAAAGTTGGCTACTTTTCTCTTCTAACATGGACATTAACTGAATACAAGAGAGCACTAAACTGTGTTTTCAATCGCTAGTCACAATTATCTTTATTTCTAAGCCCCCCAGCTTAGAAAGAAAGCAAGTGTTTTGGGAGAAAAGCGTTGCGCTCCTCAAAACGAAGAACCCTGACAAACTGATAAGGCTGACAAACAGCCTTATCTTGTTGAACTTTTTAAAAGATAAGTATATACAAGCCAAGATTTTTGAAAGGGACAAAAGCCGATTCTAATAACTTGAGTGGAAAAGGAAAATTAACAGCTCACAAACTCATAGGACAGTGAGGCCAGCGTTAGTTGGTCTCATTCCCTCCGCTCATCTGACTCTCGAAGTCTATCTACACCTCAGAGCTCTCTAGGCTCCATAAGCCTTGCAGCCTTAGCACCTCATAACCAGACAAGACAGACATTTATCCCCAGATTCAGTTTTTAAAATCACAGGGAAGGACTCTAACTGGGCAACTGAGGTCATAAGCCTGTCACTGGACTGACCACCGAGGCCAAGGGCATAGGTACTCTAATTGGCTGCCCCCACCGGCCCCACACAATTGAAGCAGGAGGAGGAGAAGGCCTCTAAAGGAGAGGGGTGATCTTCTGAGGTGACAAAACATTACTACATAATGTTGGCAAATTCCTAGTCAGCCTTTCCTCTCGGAGCTCCGAAAAAAAAGGTACAAGGAGCCAAGACAATTCATTCCAACGTGGCAGCCACCAACCACAGGTGGTTAGTGACTCTTGAAATGTGCGTGGGCTGTGCTGTGAGTCCAAAATACATGCTGTATTTTGAAGGCATAGTAGAAAATGAATGGAAAATACTTCATTAATATTGGTTTCTACTGATCAGGTATTGAAATGATAAAATTTTGGCTATTAGGTTATATACACTATATTCACGAGATTACTGAAATTAATTTTATTTTATTTTTTTTACCTTTTTAATGTGGCTATTAGAAAATTTAAAATTACATAAGTGGCTTGTATTCTATTTCAGTTGGAGATGGCTCCTCTAAGATTGAGGGTTGTAGAGGCCTTTGTACCCTGCTTCACCGCTGGGGGCAAGCGTATCTAACACATTCAAGGTGTATGAAAGGGAACGCAGAACGGAACTGACTTTCCTTCTTACACAAGCATCTCATGAGGGTCTCAGTGTGTTGGGTTCAGTGCTGTGAATGTTTTTTCTGAGGCCAGCAAGCGTCTTTGCTTTGGCGTCTCCAGGCCATGCCCTGATGAGTATTATATCAAAGACCAGCATCCATTTCTTTAGGGAGGTACAAAGCCACGCACTCAGTTATGAATCTCTGTCTGAGTTCCAAAGCCATATTGTAAATCCTTAAGCCAGAAAGTCTTCACATCATCCCGTAACACAGGTTGAGCGGGCTGGAAGGCGATTCAGGGGAAAACGTGTGTTTGCAAGGTCATTGTGTCACAGGGACGTCAGAGTGTAAATGCAGCTACTGCAGACTAGTCATCTGACGATTCTGAACAGTTTTTCTCTTTGATCCTGGTCCCTTTTCTACATGAGACCCATTTTTCTGAGAGAAGTCAATTTAAGGTGGAGACAGGAGTGGAAGTCTGGGTCAGAAAATGTATTGTCTTCCCCTTGGAAAGTTTTATATGGGAAAGGAATTTAGATACTACAGCATGGCTTCTCTGTATAGGGAAAACACACTGGACTTAGCATATATCACCAGTTCCCTTCCTGGCATCCCGAGAGAGGAAGAGGCAGGTCTCAGCCTTCTGGCTGACAGCAGGAGGATTTAGAGCCATCTATTTTATAGTCAAAGCCTGACCCTAAAACCATTTGACCAAAAAGAAGCCCTCCAACTCTCTACTGCTGGCTTCTGTTTAGGTTATATAATAAGAGGCATTCAAGGACCCTTCTGAAAATATTTCCAAATGCAAACTATAGCAGCCTCTGCTTACACCCTCCAAGGGCTGCCCCTCCGGGGAAAATACAATGCAAAGTTTACCATGGCCTCTAAGAACCAACAGAATCTGACCATGGTCTGCCCCTCCAGCTTATCTATCGCTGCTCTCTTCACTTCCCACGCTCTTCAACACAGGCTTTCTGGTCCTTGCAGAGATGGAGCTGGTCCTGCCACAGGGCCTTTGCTGGGCAGTGCCCTCTGCTGCAGCACTCTTCCCTCTGACCCTCGCCCCCTCGCCTCCTCGCCTCCTCACCTCCTCAGAGGGGCCCTCCCACATCAAGCCCTCTTACTTAGGACAACGCCACCCCACGGCCAGCCAGACTCTAGTCTATTATCGTACCCTATTTTCTTTTAGAACACGTGGTCTTCTAGAAGAAAACACATTTCATCTGCTTAGCAGCATACTGTTTACTTTCCCTTGATAAAATGTAAGCTCTCTGAGGGTATGATCCTGTTGGAGATTGTTCTCTCTAGATTCCCAGCGTCCTCAGCTGTACATGACAGGGAAATGAATGAATCTCTCTCTCTCTCTCTCTCTCTCTCTCTCTCTCTCTCTCTCTCTCTCTCTCACACACACACACACACACACACACACACACACACACACACACACGGAGGGGGAGGATGGGAGATAGAGTTGCTACCTAAAGGAATGCTAGGTAGGTTTTATGGGCTGAATTGTATCCCCTCCCCCTAAGTTTATTTGTTGCAGTTCTAACCCCCAGGACCTCAGAATGTGATCTCACTTGGAGAAAGGATCATTGCAGATGTGAGTAGTTAGGAGGAGGTCAAACTGCAGTCAGGTGGCCCTCAGTTCAATAGGACAACCAGTGTCCTTATAAAAAGGGTCATTTGGACACAGACATGCACACAGGAAGAATGTCACGTGGAGAAGAAGGAACAGGTGGGATGATGGTTCTACATGCCCAGGAAAGCCAAGGGTTTCCAGCAAACCCTCTGAAGCTAGGTGAGAGGAACAGACTCTCTCTTGAACCCCCAGAAGGCACTAACTGCTGAAACCTTGACCATGGACTTCTAGCTTCCAGAATTGTGAGACAATAAATTAGTTGTTTAAGCTATATAGTTTGTGGTACTTAGTGATGGCAACTAATACAGTAGTTCTAACGAGATTCAAGTAACAGGTCTCGACCCTTTATTATGGTGCTCGGCATATACCAGTCCTCTTTTTCTTTACCACCATGTGCCCATAGTTTGCAGCTAGAAAAAACATCAGCATTGTCCCAAAGGAGCAGAACAGGCTATAGGTTGTAAAGCTGTGACTGGACTGTTCGCTGAGACTTTTAGCCCACGACTTTGTTCCATCATGACAAGCCATCACGGCCATCTCCTTCACCAGCCCTAGAGGCCTCCAGCATCTTGGATACATAACAGGTGCGTAAGAAACATCAGTTCCCTTCTCTCCTCTGCATGCCGCAAAACAAACCCATCCCTAAAGCAGGTCTCATATGCCAATTCCCATAACCTACTATGCTCATTTATTCAAATATTCATTCATTCATGAAACATTTGTTGAAGGTTCGCTACATGCTAAGTTCTGTGCAGGTTCATAAGAATATAGAGACAAACAGTACACTCTACACTGAAGACCTTGTACCCTCCACAAGTAACGCAGGCAAATAAATGACATGCCTGGAGTGTCATGATCAATGCAGTGCGGGTGAGGGTACAAAGAGACCAGTGCTTCCAGCTCGGAAGGAATAGCTTCTAGCACACCAACCACGTCCTGAGAAGTACAACAGCAACGTAAGACTGTCTTTAAGACCGGATAACCAGGTCTTTCAGAGCCAAGATCCCACAGAGAAGGGAAAGTTACTGAGGGAGTCTGGCATTCCATGCTCCTTTCCTTCAAGGCATTCGCTGATTCCTAAGTAGAGAGACACGAAGGCTGAGAAGCTGAGCTGAAAGTGGCTGGAGACGGTGGAGGGGGAGGGAGAGAAAGGAAGAACTGAGCAGTTTCCTATAGTTTCCTGGGTCCAAACAATCGAAGTTATCGTTCAGGGGCTACCAACACAGCCAAGATTGGAGGGATCAAGACCTCAGAGGAAAGTAAAATCGAAAGGACAAAGTCCAAGAGTCTCAGCCACTTTCCCTGTGGAGACATTGGCCCATTGTCTGTAAAAGTCATGCACCAAGAGAAGCAGGAAAAAAGTAGCAGCTGAGGAGCCACACAGAGCTTCTGACACCATCATAGTCCTGGGGAGATTGAAAATATGTACTTCCGGCCTACCAAGGAAAGCTGCCAAGGAAAGCTGCCCTGTTAAAGGCCCTGGGCATCCAAACGGGCGCCTGAAGAACCTCATTCTACCATGTTTCCCCGAAAATGAGATCCAGCCAGACCATCAGCTCTAATGCGTCTTTTGGAGTAAAAATTAATATAAGACCTGGTCTTATTTTAATATAAGCTTGGGTATAATATAATATAATATAATATAATATGATATAATATAATATACACCAGGTCTTATATTAATTTTTGCTTTCGAGCAAAAGAGCTGATGGTCTGGCTAGGTCTTATTTTCGGGGAACCATGGTAGTATGGTATTTCTCAAAGTGTGTTCCATGGATTCTTGGGAGTTCCAGAACCCTCTCAGGAGGTTCAAAAGGCCAGAACTATTTTCCAATAATACTAAGATGTTATTTGCCTTTGGTGCTGTGGTGACATTTGCCCTCTTGATGCAAAAGTGATGGTGGCTACCTTACATAGATCAAGGCTGTGACACCCAAGTGTGTTAATGGTCACTGTATCCACTGCCCTCAGGCACGTGCAGAAAACAAACAAACAAAGCTAGTTCCGCCTAAGAATGTCCTTGAAAAAGCAGTCAAACTAACTAGATTGAATCTCAGCTCTTGATTACACGTTGTTTTAACATTCTGTATAAAAGAATGTTTATACAGAGAATGTTATTACAGAGAATATTATAGAGAATATTACAGAGAATATTATAAGAATGTTATTACAGAGAGCACTCCTGCAAACTGACACACAGGCAAACCTTGTTTCGTTGTGCTTCACTTGATTGCACTTTGCAGACCACGTATTTTTCACAAATTGAAGGTTTGTGGCAACTCCACGTTTTGCAAATTTATCCAGCACTATTTTTCCAACAGGCTCAGTTGATGGTTGACATTTTATAGCAATAAAGTGCTTTTTAATTGAGGCATGTGCATTTTTTTTTTCAGACGTGATGCTCTTAGAAATCTGCTAGTCACACTTCCCTTCCTCTCTCTTCCTAATGTGCACGTGATGACCCAAGTGCCACAGCCACCTCCCAGGTAGAGCTGAAAGAGTCCCTCATGTTATCAATTAATAGAGTTACCAGATGTAGCAAAAAAAACACCAAGAAAATATTAACTAAAAGAAACACAGATGCCCCCATCAATCTGAGTTTCAGATAAACAAAGGATAATATTTTTTTAGTGTAAGTATGTCTCAAATATACAATGGTTCCAAACTCCATCATCCAGCCACATGTCAGCCCCAGGGTGTTTGTCTAGAGGTTTCCTATGTGTGACTATACTCCCATTTGCTTATGCTTCTGAGGTGGAAAGGGTTTCCTCTCACTCCCAGCTGAATGCAGTCCAAACTTATATTTCCAAACTGACAGAAAAACGACCCTGCTACTCCAGCAGGCTTAATTGCCACCCTTTCCTTTCAATATACCATATCGTTCTGCCATCTTCTCTCTGCTAGATGTTCAAGGGAGAGATCTGACCACGTTCCCATTTTCTTTTAATTTTGTAAGTAACAAGTCTTTCTCTTTGGAAGCTTCTAAGATTTTCTGCTGACTCCTGAAGGGCTGTGGAATTGCCAACCCAGCCTAGTGGGTGTCTCTTCTCATGAGCTTTCACTGGAACTCGGTTGGCCATTTACGCCTTGAAGACTTGTAGACAAGTCTTCTACAGCATGGGGAGTTTTCTAGAATCTCTACAGTAATGCCTGTCTTCCAATGTGACTCGGTCTATATCTATATTAGCTCTCATGGTCCTAGCATACAAATTTCTTATTTTGTTTCCCTTTATTATTTTTATCTTCAAATGTGTTTTTCTGGATTTTGAGCTTTGTCTTTCACTTCATGTTCCAGGCCTCTAATTTGTGTCTAAATGGAAGATGTCAGTTCTTTGAAGATATGTACATTTTTTTTTTTTTACCCCTAAAGCAGAATTTATTTATAAACTTCATTTGATCTAAGGTTTATTACATTTGGTTATGTCACTTTTAATTTAGAATATTTTTCCTGCCTTTTCCTGTTTTTTTCATGACCTAGAAATTTTGAAGAGTCCAGGTCAGATAATTTGAAGAATGTCTCAGTCTGGATTTGTCTGTTTCTTCACAGTTAAATTCAGGTTAAACATTTTTGGCCAGAATATTCCACAGGTGATGTCGTACTTCTCACTACATCCATTAAGACGCACTTAGTGTCAGTTTGTCCCATTACTGATGATTTTAAATTTGATCAATTCCTTTATGATAGTGTCCGCTGGATTTCCCCAAGAGAAAAATACAACCTTCCCCTCTGTTCTTTTTTTTTAAATTAAGTACTTAATTTTTTTTTAATTCAAATATAATTCTTCAGTCCTTCATGCTGTAATTGAATCTCTTAAGCACCCTTACTGATTGGGGGTGAAGCTGACATCTGCTCTCTGCAACAGGGCTGTTTCTGAGCAAGTCAGTGACTTATTCTTCCACTGGGATCTTTGTTTTTCTCTGTTGCCTACTCACAGCTCTCTTCACCCTTGGAGCCAGAACCTCGGTGGTGGCAGCCCACTGCGGGTGGGGGCCCAGCAGACTCTGCCCCTGTGGGCCTGCGATGTATAGTTTGAGGTGCTTAGCTCCCTACTTGCAGCTGGGAAGTAGCATCAGCTCCTGACGACCCCCCGCAAGGCCATGGCTCTCAGTCTCAGAGGTGGGCTATTGGGCTCACCTGATCATCTTCCGTGAGTCTTCTTGGTGCCAGGGAGACCATGGGTCTGTTAAGCCACATTTAGGCCAGGCGCAGAAACCTCATCTTAAAAACCATCTTGTCTTGATCCTGTCTTGCTTTATCTGCTAGGGGCTTGTGATCAGCAGGCCTGGGCAGTCCAGCTGATGACCTGGGGCCAGGGTGTGGAGCTGGAGGGCTGGGTCCTGCTCTGAAACCCTTTGTCATTGAAGGGGGAACAGCCTTCCTTACCCCCTCCTATAAAACTCCATCCCCCTCTTTGCTCGAGGAGGTTATGATCTTTTCCCTCTGCTCTAGTCTGATGTCCCGCAGCTCAAACACGCCAAATAAATTCTAATAGACCAACCTTGGTCTGCGGGGACTCATTCCTCTGGCCGTGCCTAACAGGGTTCTCTAAGACAGGACGCTGGCTGTCTCCACCCTTCCAGATGGGTCCAGGCATCTCCATGAGCTGGCACTGTCAAGCCCAAGCTTCACCCCAGAGCTCTCCTCAGGTGCCCAAGCTCTCCTTGGTCCAGAAAGTTCCAGACTCCAGCCTCACAGCCTTTAGGTGTCTCTTAGACCGTGTGACCCCCACTTCTGCTGGACTCAGGAAAGGTGGTTGGTAGTTGAACTGAGAGATTGTGAGAAAAGGGTATCAGGGGTAAGTTTTTTCACTATCATCTTCCCATAGATGCTCCTTACTTTTGATTTTGATGTTTTGAAGTTTAAATAATTTTATGTTACATTTTTAATCAGAAAAAATCTTTTCACACCAAAAAGAGCTCTAGTTAAAGCATAATAAAAAGAGAAGCAAATATATTTGGCCTCATTAAATCAGAATTTTTAAATTCCCTACTTCCAGGATCAGGTCTAGCAAAGTTTGGAAACCACTGCGTTCAGCAGTCATGGACTTGTTGAGTCAGCTATGGTATGTCCATATGGATGGAATGACCACAGAGCTGCAAAAAAAGACGAAGTTGTGGGCAATGACAGAGAAAACACCCACTTTTAATCACAAGGGAAGGAGTGTGGTACAGAATACTGCATAGTGTTTTTCTGTAAAGTGCCAGTAATAAATATTTTAGGCTTGTAGGACACACATACTCTGTTTGCAACCACTCAACTCTGCCATGTTAGCAAGAAAGCAGTTGCGGACAATATGTAAACTAATGAGTGTGATTGTGTTCCACTAAAACTTTATTTACAAAAACAGTTAATGGACTGGGTTTGGCCCATGGTCCATAGATTGACAACTTGTGGTGTAGCCAACACACCCTAAGGTGATCTCCTAGTCAGCCACATCCTTATATAATGTACTCCCCTTAAGTACACAGAGTCTGAGGGGCTTCTTAGCCAATAGAATATGGCAAAGATGAAGGGACTTTGCAAATATCATTAGGATCCCAAATCAGTTGGTTTTGAGTTAATCAAAGGGGAGCTTATCGTAGGAGGTCCTAACCTAATCAAGTGAAATCCTTTAAAAGAGGCTCTTCTTTAGGTTAGAGAATCTGTCTTCTACTGACTGAAGAAGCAATGGCCATGATTTTATAGCTGCAAGGAGATGAAGTTGACCAACAACTTGAGGGAGCTTGGAAGCCGATCCTTCCCCAGTTGAGCTTCTGATGAGAACGCAGCCCCGCCAACATGTTGATTGCCACTTGGTGGGACCCTGTGCAGAGAACCCGGCTAACCACACCCAGACTCCTGACCCACAGAAACTGGAAGATCATAAATATGCATTATTTTAAACCACACTTTGGTGGGATTTGCTATGCAGCCTAGCAAACTAATATGCCTATAACGTCTGCTGTCATTTACGTTAAAAAGGGAAAGTATAATGACATATATGCTTACATTTTTATAAAGAGACACTGGAAAGATAAACAGGAAATTATATAAGAAAAATAATTACCCACAGGGCGAGGGAGAAATGGGTACATTCGAAGGGGAAGCACGACTTTTCAGTCCATCACGTTTTGTATTGTTTGGATACTTAAACCCCTAAATATATTACCTATTCAAAAAGCTAAAAGAAATTTTTAAAAATCTCCTGCTTTTCCATTTAGTCATCAAAGACTATTTTTCAGATTTGTACCTTTCATATTCCACAGTTACTATTTATAGTGACAGAACCTTGTACCTTGCATCTTTTCTGTACAAAAATCGCTGCTTTGTTTCCTTCAGAATGTCTTCTTTTAATCTCAAATTGCCATCATCAAAAGAATACTTGACCTTCCTTATTGTTGTCTGCCCAGCACCCAACACAGAGACTGGCATGGGGCACCCTGATAAATGCTTACTGAATGAACAGATGAGTCACACTGACCCTCATTTTTGTTTCTGTCCTTGCCAAACCCACTTGAACAATTCTTGGTTGCAAAACCCCTTCTTGCAGACCAGATTTCACCCTCCCCTTGAAATACAGCATCGCCACAGAACAAACTGCCTCACCCCCTCCTTCCCACCCACCTACTGTCAAGAGATGTTGACGAAACATGATTCCTAAAGCATTTTCAACATCTTTTGGGAACATGTTATGCAGGGAAGACACAGTGATGGCAAGCATGAGACGGGCATCTGCTCTTCTCTGGCTCACTTCCTGGAAACAACTTTCCATTTTTCTAGCATGTTCGCGCTCAGCTGAGCCATCTCGTTGCAGTCATGGCACATGGGGACAGAGTTGGGAGACTGGGGCTCAGCCACCCTGCCTCTTCCTCGCGCCAGGCTCCCCCCTGCCCTGATCGATGCTCATTTTAGGAGGAGCAGATGCTCTGCTCTCCAGTCTCGGGTTCTTCATCTCCTTTGGCTGATGGCTGACATCCTGGCAAGAAGACCTCTGCCTTGTTCTAAACACAGCGACCCCAACACTCGTTTGTTTCCCCACAACCCGGAATCTGTATTTCTTCCTTTTATTCACTCCCATGGCCTGGAGTGCAGCCTCTCTCCTTAGACCCTGATGGCTCTCTAGAGTCAAGAGGAGAGTGATGGGAATTGAAGGGAGAGGTCAAGGAGGGCAAAGGAACCCTGAAAGGCCTCCTGGGGTGTAGAAAGGAGTTGAGGGGTCAGGCTACCCTCAAGGTTTCACTGGACTCTCTAAGGAGTTCTCCTGGCCTGAATCAAAAGGGATCCATCCAGATGTAGGGGTGCACCTGGGAGTGGAGATGCCTGCCAGCACGTACGTACACACACACACACACACACACACACACACATTTTCCCCACCAGTGAGGTGCCCTCCAATGCTAACCAGGGGCCAGCTAACCTGTCCTATCAATGGCAGGGGCATTGGAGCCCCCACGGGCACCCTGGGGGTAATTTCCCCCAGCCGAATCCCTTGTATGAACTATTACCAAGTTCCCATGCTACACACCTTGGCCAGGTAGGCAGCACCCATCTAGGCCCCAGTTCCCTGTGCTTTTTCTTAGGGCCCATCCAAGTATCACACAAGCTCCTGTACCCATAGAGAGAGCGCACTGCACAGTCCCAGGGTAGAGGTGGGGAGGGGGGAAATATGAGTCTCCCAAATGTGCAAGATTTCCCCAGATGGCATTAAAAACCACTCCCAGTGGAATTGAAAGTGCCAAGAATGAGGAGAAAATGCTCATAATATATCGTTAAGTTTGTTAAAACAGATTATAAAACAGTCTGTGCTACAATCCGATTTTTATAAATATATCCATTTTTACAATATCCTAAGTTTTCATGGAACTCCAGACTCACCTACCCAACCATCCTCTCTGCATGTCCATCACAAACATGTCCCACACTGAGGTGGAGACTTGCCCTTTCAGCGGCTCCTCCCCCAGGGTCCCCCACATCAGGAAAAGGGGGCCCCATGATCAGACATCATGACTTCTCTTTCTCACCAGATGCCCAATTCATCAGTTGAAATAAAGTTGAAACAATCTCCTGAAAAGTAGATAGCAACAAAGATACGAAAATAGTAGATTTTAGTAAATAAAATAAAATCAGAGAGTCAGTCTAAGAAGTCCAATAGGTATTCCATGGGGGAAAAGACAGAGAAAAATGAAGGAGAAGAAATTGCTTTTAGAAAATTGATATAAAAGTTTTCGAAGGACTAACAGATCTGAGTTTTCAGTTTGAAGGGTTTTTGCAAATGCTCAGAACAAATGAATGAAAATAGATCCATGCCAAAGCCCACGACTGGGAAATTTAGAACCCAGGAATGAAGAGAGAGCCTAAAACTTCCAGAGAGAAAGCAGGCTGTGCATGGGATGTCAGGAACTGGAGCGACATTAAGTTTCACAAGCGCAGCTCTAGAATTGGAAAGAAAGTGGAGCAATGTCATTGGACCTTCAGGGGACTCACTTATTTCTAACCTGAAATCCTGTACCACGCCAGTGAAGTTTGAGGATAGAACAAAGACTCTCAGGCATGCAAGTTCTCCAAACATATATCTATTTTTTAATATCCCGAGGCTCTTTGTTAGGAAACTACTGCAGGATGTGTTCCACCAAAACAAAAGAGTTCACCACAAAAGAGAAGGGCTCCAGCAAGCAGGGGCCCAACAATGGGAAAGAGGAGGAGGTATTCCCAGAATGATGGTCAAGAAAGTTGTGCAGGATGACAACTGTACAGCAGGACTGGAAAATAACCAGTGCAGATGAAAAGCAAGAGGACTGGAGCAGAGAGAACCCTCCAAGAAAAGTGTGGACCTGAGAGATGATCAATTTTTCTCTACATTGACTTCTGACTGAGGAGGAACATAAATTATTGACAGGTACAAAAAAAGAAAAAAAAACCCACAAAACAATGTATTTCTTAATAAAAAGTTATATAAGATAAGAAATGATACCATAGGACCAATATGTTTCAGCTGTGAATCATCTCAATATTGCCAAATCTATTCAAGATAATAAAAACACAGAATGCTGACGTGAGGAATTTAGCATCACATGTGGAGTTTGCCGTGAGGGGAAGCAGGAAGGAGGCTGGTGTAAGAAAGCCAAAGGGTCCGTCTCTTTCGTGGTGGGAAGTCACTAGACAATGTCAAAAGTTTTAAATCATCAAAGAGCAGTATATCCTTGTTGTTTAGAATGTGGAAGATAGAAAAAAAAAGTAAGACAGCTAGAACTGTTGAAATGGATTACCTTTTAGGTTTGGACGCAAGGTGAGGAAGAGAAGAATAATGGACTGTTTTTATTATAAGCTTTGCAGTTCCCTTTAAACTCTACACATTGGTGTACACATATTATTTTTTTTTTATTTTTTTTAAATTAAATTTATTGGGGTGACAATTGTTAGTAAATTTACATAGATTTCAGGTGTACAATTCTGTATTACATCATCTATTATAGAAAGGAAGATAGCAGGTCAGGAGGACATGGGCAGGGTTAGGTAGCAACAGCAGAGGGTCCAAGACAAGATGTGAATCAGCTGAGTTTTTAATTTAAGGAACACAGAAAACTACCCAGCCCCAAGTGTTAAATTGGAATGTTGGGAATGAGGCTGTCAAACAACTCTTGTTCCAAATGTTGTCACCCAGTTAGTCGTTGGTTATATTCTAGAAATCACTTATTAATATATTCATTCAGTTGTTCTATGACTATTGGTTGAATGCCTGCTCTCTGTGCTAGACCCTAAGAGCACAAAGCTAAATAGGATGGGCACAATCCTTGCCATCAGGGTGTTTACTATCTTAGTAAAAAATAAAGAAAAACATATAGACTTTTATTTCTGAAGTACAACTGAATAATAGTGCCACTCCCCACTCCCCTACTGAAACAAACAAAGATAAATATCTTTAAAATGCACTGATAGGCTGCAAAAAAAAAAAAAGGACATATACAGTGGGTTGAATACTTTCCTCCAAAATTTCATGCCTACCCAGAACTTATTTGAAAATAGGGTCTTTGCAGACATAAGCAAGTTAAGACGAGGTCATACTGAATTAGAGTGGGCCCTTACCCAGTGACTGGTGTCCTTATAAGAGGAAAATTGGGGCCTGAAGAGACACAGACAAAGAGGGAAGATGGCCATGCGAGGAGGTGGGTAGAGGCTGGAGTTCTACTGACACAACCAAGGAAGGCCAGGGATTGCCAGAGACCACCAGAAGCTAAGAAGCAAGGAAGGATCCTCGCTTGGAGCCTTCAGAGGGTTCAGCGCTCTGCTGACACTTTGATTTTGGACTTCTGGTCTCCATAACTATGAGAGAATAAAATGTTGTTGTTTTAAGACACTCAATTTGTGGTAATTTCTTACAGCAGCCCGGGGAATTAAATATAACCGGAAGTGGAGCTTGGTAGCCAGCATTCACTTTAAGGGTGTTGATGAAATCAAGAAGATATACAGCCTCAGTCTCAATGGCCTAATAGGACACAGTAAAGAGGAGAGAACGCCCAGGGACCCCTCCAGATGATAAACTTAATAAGAATCTTCACCCAATGCATGAAAGTCGAACCCCCTAAGTATATGGTTAAAAAAACAATAAAGCTGCCCCCATGAAAGGGCAATGACAGGAAACTGTCTGCCTCCAAAACTGAGTGAAGAGGGAAAAATATCTACTCTGAAAATTGGTAGCAATAAACCAGCGCTTCCAGTCTGAAATCATGTCACCTGGATGGTCTGAAAAATCTTAAGCTGAGAATTAAGGTTACAGTGGCCTGGAGTTGCTAGCCCCCCTAAGAATCTCCAGAAACACATGCAAGTCTGTTCTGGGGTACCCACCATCAGCCAGGTCTCAGAGGACTACACACGCGTAAAGTTCCAAGGAAGCAGTTCACTTTCAAATATCACACAACAGAAAAGGAAGCAAGGCAATGACCCAGAGAAAGCATAAACTTTAACAAGCTGAGTCAGACCTGCAAAGACTTCAGCCACTGAATCATCTGTCATAGGGGATAAAATCAGCAGTTTAATAGATATAAGGAAATAAAAGAAAATTAAAGCTATGAATTAGGTGCAAGAAGCTATAAATATGAACAAGGAGATTTGGAAAACAAAATTGATTATATGTAAATAAAAATACAATAATACAAATTAAAAATCCAATTAGACATAGCTGAAAAGAGAATTAGTGAGTTAAAAGATAGATGGGAAGAAATCCCCAGCATTGAGACACTAAAAATTGGTAAAGGGATATTAAGAAGTATGGAAGAAGTAGTGAAAAGATTGAACATGCAGGTAATCACAGCTCTATAACGAAAAAAGAAGAGAGATGTACAATATTTGAAAAGATAATAGCTAAATTAATTCTAAGCCAGGATGGATAAAAAGAAATCCATACCTAACAAATTATAGTGCAATTTTGAGCACACCAAAGACAAAGAAATAAAAGCCAATTGACTTCAAAAGGATGACAAATTGGAGTGATGGCTGATTTCTCAACAGCAATAAAAAAGCTAGAGGACAGTAGAGTGATATCTTCAATAAACTGGGAGAAAATAACAGCTGAATACAATTTTATATCCTGTGGGAGGACAAAAATGGCTTTCAAGAATGAGGACAAAATAAGGTCATTTTCAGCTAATGAAAAACTGAGAAAGCTTACTACCAGCAGAATCTGGCTGGAGGAAAATGTGGTGAATATACTTTAGGCAGAACGAAGTAATTGCACGTTAATGGTGTGAGATTAAAGAAAGCCAGAAGCAGAAACACTGGCAAATACTCTGATGAATCTAAACAAAATTGACTGCACAAAAGAAGAAGAAGAACTTCTTGGGGGATAAATTTTTTAAAAGACAGAACTAATATGCATAATATGTCATTTGGGAGGGGACTAATTGGAGTTGAACGGCTCTAGTGCCCTATTGTGTTTAAGATTTTGAAATAGTAGCTATTCACATTAAAATTAATTTCTAGAGTAAAGACAACATAAGAGAAATAAGGTATATAACTGAAAAACTAAAAGAGGGAGATAAATTAAAAAAAACTACTCAATGATCATTTTACAGAAATCAAGAAAGGAGGAGGAAAACAGAAAAATCAGGATAAAATGAAAGCATAAATGAAGATATTAGAAATAAATCAAAATATATCAATTACTGCGTTTTTAAATATGGGGGGATTAAATATGTCAGATTTAAGGAAAATACCAAATTATACTTTTAGAGCAGACAGGATTTTTTAAAACCCAGCTATCTCTTTTTATAAGAGACACACTAAATTATGTGGCTACAAAATAAAATAAAAGGTTGATAAAGATATACCAGGAAAGTATTAATCAACAAATAAAGTATGACATGTAATTGATAAGAGAGAAAATAAATCTTAAGGCACAAAAATCTTACTAGAAATAAGGTTACTGTTAAATTCTGCAAGTACAACTCACCATGCAGAGGTCCCTATTAACAGAGCTTTAAAATATAGAGAATAAAAACTAACAGCACTGCAAAAAGAAATGAAAATACCATCATAGTGAGAGATATTAACATACCTCTCCCAGTAATTAACTGACCAACAATTAACAATGGTTGATGCAGGACTGTGACAGGGGAAATACAAGTCTGAAATACCTTATTGTGCCCCAAAGTATGGATGTGCTCAGGGAATGATGGGGTCATGTCAAAACAACACAAGAGCCACTTTGAAGGGGCTCCCATTGGCCACATCTGGGACAATTTGAGCATCAAAATTAAAAAATGATCGTAATGGAGTATGACTCTTTGAGTAACATGGAAATCCATCTTACAAATTAGTCAGCAATTAATTGGTAAAAGAGAAGGAAAGACTTATAGTAGAATGCTCACTAACAAATCCTGAAGAAATGATGGAATTAAAAAATCGGTGCTTGACAACCAAGGTAGTGATCATCAATTCAGGCAAAAGTCATCAACAGATGTTAAAACTGGAAGGGTAAAGTCTGACGAGAAATAAAGTATTTACATAGTCTTAAAACAGGCTATTTATTAATCACTTATTAATCAGTAAGTTCATCATATTCATTAATTAACTGTATAGCAAGAAAGCCTGACAAACATTATCCTAACTAAGTGATTAAAAAGTTAGTGTCCCCAGTAATGGTGTCCCCAGTAATGGTACACACAACCTGCCTCCTCATAGGACACGCTGAGAACGACACAGCATCACGTCTGTGACATTCATTCCCGCCAGAAATACATCACCTGATTCGAATCACGAGGTGACACGAGACAGCTATAAATTGAGAGGCATTGTACCAGTCAAAGGCCTGGACGCTTCAAGAATGTCAAAGTCAAGAAAAGACCAGAAACAGAGTAAAGGAGACTAAAGAGGTCTGCCTACGGAATGCAAGGTATAGTCTGGATCGGGTCCTAGGGCCATTAGACAGGGTCTGGAGGATGGGATGGTGTAAATGGACCAAAGCCAATCTCCTGGTTTTGATGGCTGAGACCCGTGTGCAGGAGAGTGTCCTCGTACGTAGGAAGCACACTCAAGAAGACAGGCTGAGCCGTCGAGCCTGCAGGCTCTTTCCAGCACAGCTACGGCCAGCTGCCCCGGCAATCCCTCTTTGCCATCCTTCAGCGGCATCACCTTCACGGTCTCTCCTGCCTCCATTTTATTATTACACTGAGCACACAATGCCGATGATTTTGCTCATTGGACAGCTGGGAACTCGTTTTGACTTTCCGTCCCAGACTGATCTTGACATGTGCCAATATGGCAGTACATGAGAAGGGAAAGTGAAAAAACTCGGAATGCAAGTTACTCCCCAGAATAAAACCACCCGGGTTCTCACTTTACAAAACGCTCTTTGCCTGAGATGGATATTCTTTCCTCCGCCACACAGGTCAGAATCAAAATGAGTCTTCTTGCTTAAAGGAAAATAATCTTCATGCAGCCTGACTTCCCAAGCACTGGTTAGGGTCTTAAACGTCTCCATCAGAAGAGACTCCCTACCACTTCCTACACAGCATGCTGTGGGAGAGGGGAGACCCGAGCTCCAGGCGCAGCTCACCCATTTGTCACCTGTGAGACCTGGGACATGCCACTTCCTCTGGCCAAGGTCACCTCCTCATCTACAAAGCAGAGTTAGTACGATGGACTCCAAAGATTCAGCTATGAGGCTCAAGTTCAGCAACACAGGTGGAGAGGCCGGCATATATCACACACTCAGTAAGTGGCACCTGTTTTTACTCTCATTTAGTTATTGTTAACATTGTTATCTGTCCCCAAATCATTTGGAGACAAGAAAAGGTGTCCAAGGTGGTAAGGTTTGTGTTCAGCCAGTTATACCATCACAAAGTTTTAAAAACTATCACTAAGATAAAGTTGAAAAAAAAATGGTGTTCTAAATAAAATGAGTATAAGCAATTTGGTCATGCTGCTCACAGAACTGGCCTGTGTCTTCTTGGATTTTGTTTTTTCTCTTTATTTTATGAATCGTGTTCACTTGGCATCCAGTAAATGCCCAACACCACCATGATTCCCATCTTGGGCAGATGTGCCCAGAACCACTCATCGTGCATGTGCTTGTATGGCCACAGCTCCTCTCTGGAAATTGCATAGGAATCCCGTGACAGCAGTTGCCTCTGGGAAGAGAAGCTGGGGGCTGAGGACAGGTGGGGGGAGGCCTCGTTCTCACCCTCTTTGCATCTTCAGAATTTTGTACGCCATGAATTTTGTACCTTTTAAAAAATCCAGTAAAATTAACTTGGAAAGACTTAAGATTTTCATTTAACTAAACCCGCATCCTGGCAACTCTGAAAACACCTTCGCCACCCACTCATTTGAGTCATAAGTTGAGGAATCATGCTTAAGCTTTATCCAAACTTGGGTAAACGTAGATTTTTTTTTTTTTAATTTTACATTACGGAGTTGGCAGGCAATAAAAGCAAAAGAGTAGAACCTAAGCACCAAGTGTTAACATGCATCTCAAAAAGAAAAATGATGATGTGTTCCCTGGAGAATGAGTGAGAATGTGGGAAACTATGTGAGGAACAACAAGCAAATGAAGCAGCTTAGGTAGAAGCCTAAGGTTCAATGGTGGCCAGTTTAGAGACTGCCTCAGGATTGACACGCACTCAGTTTAAAAATCTGAAGTAACTCCACAAACACTGGATTTTACTTTGGAATGACTTATGGTTGGAGAAGGATCACGGTATTATAATACAGTAGGGGGATACAATTAAGATCTTCTCTAATTAGCTATCAGTCTTGCCGGGGCTTGTCACAATGAGATGTGCAAGAGGGCCCAGGGATTGATCACAGTGTACACTCGCGTACATGCGTCCAGGCGGGAATCAGCAAACCAACCGGACGCAAGGCCTCCAAACAACACCAGCGCCATCTTTCTGAACTACAAAAGGAAAAGCCAGACAGAGAGGACGCAACAGAGAGGAGGAACGGGAGATGCAACCCAAAACGGGTGCCTAGGGCTAACCAGCTAAGACCACAGCCCGTAGGAGGCAAGACCACACGCTCCCAGATGCCTTCACCTGCATTCCGGGCTTAAGGGGGAGCCCTGGCAACCCCTCCTCACCTTCGCTGCTACCGTCCAGTCCAAACCACCTTCCTCTCTTGCTCGAGTTCTTATGTTAGCCTCAGTACTTGTCTCTCTGCTTCTACCCTGGCCCTACAGTGCTCTCGTCACCGCATCCACAGGGACCTTTAATGACAGAATGCCGCCTCAGCCTTCCTCTGTGCCTCATCCGCAAGGCTCCCAGTTTCCTTAGTGGAAAGTAAAGTCTCGAAGTCCTTCTGTCAGCCTCACGAGTCCTGTGTGCTCTGACTCCCTTTGGCCTGGCCCTACCACCTCCTGATCTCCCCAACATTCCAGCCACACTGGCCTCCTGCTGTGCCCATGACAAACCAGGACGTGCCTGCCACGGGCCTCACACTTGTTCCCTCCGCCTGGAACGCTCTTGCCCAAGGCAGCCACGTGGCTCAGCCCTTCGCCTTCCTCATGTCTTTGTTCAGCTGTCACCTTTGCAGCCAGGCCCACCTGCCCACTGAGTACAAAGTGGCAGCCTCCACCCCACCTTGGCGCTCCTGATCCCTTTAGCCCTGATCTACTTTTTCTGTCTTCTGTAAGCTGTACCCTCTTCAAATATTCTATAACCCTTCCTTATGTATTGGACTGTTGGTCTCTCTGCCCTTGCTAAAATATAAGCTCTGCAAGAGCAGAGAAAGGTGATAAATACGACCATCTCTTGAGAATCGTCCACTTGCTTTTTGAAAGATGTGTGTTTAACCAAATTAGAAATAGGTTTGTTATGTTATGTTATGTTTATAACGTTTTGTTGTTAGGTTGTACTATATTATGTTATGTTCTGTTGTATATACATATATATTTACTATATTCTCAGGGACACTCCAATGCTTCTATAAACCAATGAAACCCTCCTTAACCTCTCCCCTAGGCAGTAGTGAAAGGCAGCATTTCTTGGCTTTAATGTGCATATGATACGCCTGGAACCCTAGGTAAAATGCAGGTTCTGGTCCAGTGTGTCTGGGGCAGGACCAACCATTCTGCATGTCTTTTCCTGCTCCCAGGTCATGTCAGAGCTGATGGTCTACAGACCACAATTGGAGCAGCAACAACAAGGTGTCAGCAAGTTATCACTACGCTTCTGGAAGATTGCCAACACATACCATATGCGATTCTAATAAAGAATCACTTTCAATAACTTCCCTAAAAGTGTCCTACCCTAGTAAGAGCTGCTGCTTCTTTTTAATAATAAGAGAAACCGAAATCCAATACAGACTAAGACTGGTATTATACGACACAATATTGCATTCTCTCATTTAATCTTTCCTATTCCCATTTTTATAAGTGGTGAAATACTGACCAGATTACTCTGCCTTCTGGCTGGAACTGTGACGCTCACCTGAATTTGGAATTTTTGACTCCAAATTCCTGCCTTTTTTCTGCTGCATCACGCTACACCTGACCTGGGAGTACACAACTTCCTATGCTGCTGGTCTTTGACAACTTTTCCCAATCTTTTCCTTATTTTTGATGCAAAATATTCATGACTGGATTTTTAACAATTTCTCTCTACTTGTTACAATAGGTACATCAGTTGTGAAGTCTGCTTAAAAACTGCAGCTTTGTATCTTGCCCAGAGCAATGCAGCTCTGTTACCAAGGTTCCCCTTAGAAAGGGAGAAAACAAGTAAGTGACACGAGACCACCATCCGTGGTTAAATGACTATTCGCAAGGTATCACAGTGTTGTTTCTCCTTACTTGACATTGAAGTAAGCTGACGTAAAACACAGCATGTGTATAGGTTGATTTATTCCATTGCCATTTAGAGTTATATTAAGTAAATTATGTTAATTGGCCCTGCAAAGAATTTAGGAATGCATAGAGAAAAACAGTATTTGGTAATTGGAGAGAAGAGGAACCACGCCAGTTTTATAAAGTACCAAATTAATGATTAAATAATTTAACAGAGTGTCATAGGATTCTAGAAATAACCTGCAGCAGATGGAGGCCCTGCTCAGAGTTCGCTAGTTTTGAGTTGCAGTTTCTTTGATAGCAGCTAGGTCCAGCCCTGCTCTCTGTAGAAAGTGGGCCCCATATGCACACCCTAGCCAGCGCCCTGGAGTGTATCTGTTTCCATGCTTATCTCCAGCCCCACCCTCTGGGTTCTGACTATGTAGGTCTGGTGGGGCTTTGGGAACTGCACTTTGGACAAGCAATGATTCTGACGCTCGGCCAGAGTGGGAAATCACTGTTAGCAGGCTCCCCATGGAGGGCACACCCCAGGACAGTGGGAAGCAAGCCTGGCTGGCTGGGATGGCCATACCACAATGGGGAGTGATCAAGAGGCAACTTTACCTGTACCTCCCACCTTTACATCCAGCTTTGCTCAGCAGAGCCACGTTCTTTTGCCCCTGATTCTCAACTCCAGCAGGTTCATATGCTTTCTTTCATTCTTACATAAATGATAATACCAGTCCCGCAGCTATTATAGCTTTCCAGGACAGAGATGGGAAGGATAGGCTCTAGGAACTCAGATCTTGAGATAACCCACGCGTTAGTTTGCCAAGGCTGCCGTCAGCAAGTACCACACACTGGGTGGCTTAAACAATAAACAGTTATTGTTGCACAGTTCTGGCAGGAGCTGTTCCAGGACTCTGTCAATGGCTTGTAGGTGGCCAACTCCCCTCCCCACACCATCGTCTTCCCTCCATATCTGCGTGTCTCCGTGTCCACATTTCTCCATTGTAAGACACCAGTGATATTGAATTACCATCCTCTCCTAGTGACCCCATCCTAACCGCATCACCTGCAAAGACCCTATTTCCAAGTAAGTTCACATTCACAGGAACTGGGGGTCAAGAGTTCTATATATTTCAGGAAACCCAGTTCAACCCATAACAAGCCGCTGGGCCACTGTGATTGAAAAGATCATTGTGATCCTAACAGAAAGTTGCAAACTTTAGAAAGTGTAGGCTGGAAGCCATTTCAATAAGCCTGATGGAATCAGATGTGTTTACAGTTCATTGTATAATCCATGGTCTTGCTGCTGGCTCCTGTTCTGAAGCCCACTGTCCATATGTTTATGACCGTCCATCCCTCTTTGCTCACTAAGTGCTGAGTTTGGGAATACCTCTTACCCAGAACCAGGCAAGATTCTCTCCCCAGACACAGTATCTTACAAGCACTCTTGGGCACGTTGTTAGTAGGACAGCTAATTAATGTAGAACATGTTGAATTGGCCCGAAGTCGGTGTTTGGCAGGAGAATCAGGCAAACTCCTCATCTTCTGAGTGTCCATTGGGTGAAGCCCTTGGTCTGGGGCTTGTCTCCTGCTGAAGGAAGTCGGAAAGAGCAGTCCCCTCCCCCAACCCTCCCACTGTGCCCCAAGCCTTATGTCCTCTTCCCCCTGCCCAGACCTGGCCCCAGACCCCCATTCCGTGGCCCAGGGACTGGATTAGATGCCTGCTCTCCCACCATGTCGCTCCAGGGTGCAGGCTCTTCCAGCCCATCCTTAACTGTGCTTGCCTCCTGCTCCCACGAAGCCTGCAGGTGACCTAAAGGGCATTCACAGCCCTCCCCCCCACACCCCACCTGGGGCTGGCAGAGGAAGAGAGCTGGGGCAGCCTGCACGGCCCTAGCTTGAGTGCAGCTGCAGAGGCACAGAGCAGAAACACTTCTCAGAGACTTCAAAGCACCCAGTCGTTCTGGGTGTTTCCACCAACTGCATGAGGTTTATCTTACAGCTGACACACTGGCCAGCTTTCCCATCACCTCCTGTACGCCACTCCGACTGATTCAGTAACACCCAGCCATCGACTACACACCCAAACCACTCACACTGGACTCCTCCCGCTCCTCGCACCCGCAGCCAATCAGCTGTCTAGTCTGAGGGGTGGATCCTCCCAGCATCCCCACCTCTCTGTCTGCACTCCCCACAAAGCCGCCTTCATTCGGCCCTTTATCTGCTAATTCTGAGCCACTGCAGTAGTGTCCTGCCATGCACCCCTGAGCACAACACCAGAGTCTGATCACCTCCTTTCTTCTTCCAGCAGGAACAAGTCCTTAGCGGGGTTGAGGGCCTGGAGGGGGAGCGCCTGCACTTTCTAGCTGCCAGGTATTCCAACCCTCTGTGCCCCAGTCGTCCCACCCGTAAGATGAAGATAATGATATAATATATCTACATCACAGGGCTACTGTGAGGATTCGAGGAGATCATATAAGTAGACCACTTAACGTAATAAGTAGTCAGTTAAATGTACTATTATTATTAGATGCCTTCCCAATGTGCTCCCAAAGAATCACGTCTGAATTTCTATTACAGTACTTACCACGCATAGAACAGTTATTTTTATATCCTTCTATCCCCTATTAGAGTATCAGCCTCTTAAAGGCAGGGGCTTTGTCACGCAGGGGACCTGCTCGCTGCGCCATTTGTCGTGCGGGGCGGCGCGGCCTGCGGGGTCTCTGGTCCCGCTCCCCACATAAGAACGCAGGACATGGTGAGGCCAAAAAGAAACACCCACGGAGCCATAAGTAGGGAAGTCATACCATTATAGTCTCACTGGAGGCTGGGTTTACACGACGTATGACCTGCTGTCCACTTTGCTACCAACCGACCAACTCTCCTCGACTCTCCTTCACTCTCCTCGGCTCCTCTCTGTAGCTGCGGCAGTTATATCAGTGGCCAATGGCTCAATGGCTACAGCTGACGGCCAACCAGCCACAGCTGACGGCCATGTACTATCCGAGCCAGCACATTTCCACATGAGGCCAAGGGCCTGGAAACTGCTTTCTGGGGCTCTGTCCCCACAGGCTTTCTCTTATTCATGTTGCACACCCAGTACTTAGCAGTATATTCTAGGTCCACAGATATTTGAAAAATGACTGTATGGAAGAATGGACTCACCTATAAACGTTCAGAAACTGAAGGAGAAGGTTTTTGAAAGTTAATATGCATGCATAGGAGTAAATGTTGACCCTGCAGAAATGTTTACACTCTTAATTACAGTGGTTGCTGTCTTTCCTGCTCTAGTAACAGTGTTCTCCTTAAGAAAATCCTCTTAAGAAATTTTGATATAAAGGCACATGATTTAAAAAAACCTCATATTCCGTATTACAAAATTTCAATCTTTCATCCCAGTCATGTTTTTCAATAATAAGGCATAAGGCTTACGTAAAAAGATAAGAACTACAGTTTTCATATGAAGGCAAAAACTATCTGAATTATCTTCATACTAATGCAAACAAGGGAAGACATCTTTAAAGATGAAAACAGTGCAAAGGGCTCCATTCTCCTGAAATCCACCTTTAATGTTTGAGATGGTTAATTTTATGTGTCAACTTGGCCAGGCAACGGCTCCCAGTTTTTTGTCAACAGGAGTCTAGGTGTTGCTGCAAAGATATTTTTTAGATGCAATAAACATTTGAGTATGCAGGGGACCCTCCATAATGTGGGTGGGCCATATCCAATCAGTTGAAGGCCTTAAGAGGAAAGACTGAAGTCCCCTAAAGAGGAAGGACTTCTGCCTCCAGATGATCTTTAGACTTTAGCTGCAGCATCTTCCCTTCCCCTGGGTCTTTAGGCGCAGGCCTGTTCTGTAGAATCCAGACTTGCCAGCCCCAGCAATCATGAGCCAATCCCTTAAAATAAATTCATCTCTCTCTCTCTCTCTCTCTGTCTCCATACACACATACACACACATACACAAACACATCCTATTGGTTCTGTTTCTCTGACTAATACATTATCTTTTGTAAAATTTTGAACAAGAAATTTTTTTCTTTTCGAATGTATAAATATTAAATTTTAATTTGGGGATATTCCTATGTAATGCATAAAAATGGAGAACCACCACCTCAGCATGGCAGGGCCGCCACACTGTGGGATCACCCAGTAGCTCATCTAATTCCCATCTCCTGAGAGCCTCCCCCCTGCAGGCACCACACGGCCTTCTAGGTTGCCTACTAGCAAATTCCATCAAACTAGTCTCAATGTCCATTAGTCATGCACAAGCCTCATTTTTAGGATTGCGGAGGGCCTTGGCGTAACAGGCCCTGCCAACCCATACACGTACCTCAAAGTGAGGGGAGACCTCAGTTCTTTCGGCTACCACTTCCTGCTCACGGGGGGCTGTCCACGCGTCTGTCCCTCTGAGCACGCTCCTCCCGTCACATGGTTCTAACGGAAGCTGCCATTCCTGCTGATCCGGCCCCTGGCCACAGTGATGGTCTGCAGCTCAGCGGCCCCGTCTGGCTGAGCACAGAGTTCCAATCCCTGTGCAGGACTAGGAACCTACAGAACGCGGTTCGAGCAGTGTTTCCCCGGATTTTCTAGCAATCGAGGGAAATGAATGGGTCAGCATCCCGCAGGCGGCCAGAAGGTGGTGAGCAGAGAAGCCAGGTCTACTGCAGACGCAGGAGAGAGAGCGGTCCCCTCAGAGACACGGAACACAGAGGGAGGAGGCAATCCAGAGCCCGAGTCCATCCCCGAGGCCCGTGTGGCTTCCTCACCTGCGGTCCATTATGTGAGTCAACGGGCCCCTGTGCTAATTGGAGTTGCGTTTCTATCACTGAAACCAGAATCACGCCGATTACATTTAAATGACAGGAGCCTCCAGTCCTCTGAGCCCCCTTGTAAACGGGGACTGGCGCCTCCTCTGCCATCTTAGCACATGAGGGGAGACCAACGAGCTGGACGCAGGTGAATGGGCTCAAAACCACCTGGGCCAAGAGTTTCCCTCTCTGCAGGTGGTGTTTCCCTAAACTGAAGAAATGGGAAATGTGTTAGATAGTTTCTTTAAAATCAAAACATTCCACAAATAGAAAGTATTTTTCTAATCCTAATCATGAAAGATGTGGTTATTTGGGACCCTGCTGTACTAGAAGGAGGGGATGTAATCAGATGGATTACGGAGACTGACAGTTCAAATATAAAACCCCATGAAGTAGATGGCTCCCTAAGATGGTGTAGAACTTGGGCTCTGTAACAAAGCACCACAAAACGGGGTTGCTTAAACAACAGAAATGTATTCTCTCAGGTGCTGGAGGCCAGAAGTCGGAAATCCAGGGGCTGACAGGGCTGTGGTTCTCCTGAAGTTTCTAGGAGAAAATCTTTCCTGGCCTCTTTCAGCGTCTGGCGACCGCAGCATTCCTTGGCTTGCAACAGTATGCCTACGTCTTCGTGTGAGTGTGTGTTCTCCTCTTTTTATAAGGACGCTAGTCACATTGGATTAAGGGGCCAGCCGACTCCAGTATGACTTTAGGACTTCATCTTAACTAATTATATTTGCAGCAATGCTACTTTCAAATAAAGTCATAATCTGAGGTATTGGGAGTTAGGACTTGGATATATCTTTTTGTGTGTGGGGGGGGCAGGAGACACACAATTCAACCCACTACAAAGGGTGTGCTCAATTTTAAAACACTTTAGTTACAGCAGTAAAGTCAACATTAGAGCAAATGCCACCTGGTCAGACACTGGAGACGCCTCTCTCTGCCTCAAGCCACACATTGGAACATCCACGGAGCCTTACGGGGAAGCGAGCCAGGTTCCTGGAAGTACCTTGAGGCCATCAAAGAAGGACCATGTTCCCTCCTTTTGCCTCTGGGTCTCAACGAGCAGTTCAAGCTCAACTAATACAGCACAAACAGATCGCCTACGGCATCAGTCAGGTGCCCTTGTTTTCTCTTAGATTTACAGGAAACCCATTCAGATGTTTGCCTCGATTCTTCCCTCTCTGCAAGCACTGAGTTGTGGAATGCCGACCTGCTCTGCTGGCACGAAGTCATGCAGAGTGGCCGTGGCTGCTACATTTAGCTGCCGACACATTTCTACCTGTCACCTTTTTTCCTACAATGGACCCAGTGCCCCGGAGACAGAGGGCCCAGCTCTGGGATCACAAGTCAGTCCCAGCTGGGCCCATGACCCTAGCAATCTACAAACTCTTTTTCCCAGTATTTCTGTAGGATGCTGGAAACAGCAATTATGGTCTCCGGGGACTGTAAGGCCAGGAGGCTGTGAAGTTTTGTCTCACCATCTTCCTCCCTCAAGGAGAAGGTGCTTTGGCAGCAAGAATAGGTGAAGCCAGAGGGGGACATAGAAGGGGGAGGTCAGAGCAGACAGAGCCTGTGATCAGCCCTGGTTGACTGACGTCCCCTGCCCTGGGGCCAGTCTTGCATCCCTGCCATTTCCCACGGAGCCCCCTCTTTATTCCTGAGACCCTAAATCTACTTGTACCTCAGTCTGACCAGTGTCCTTGCACTCCTCTGCTACTGAGTAGACCAGTCCAGTAGAGCTGGCCCTACAAGTGTCCACATTACCCTGGCACTTGGCCTGGGCACCGTCTGTCCAGGACTGGCCCCCACTCCATCACCTACCCCAGGGAACACTGGTATGACAAATACTTTTGGCACAATAATACAGTTATATCAATTTGTAATTAATTAACAATGATTTTGCTCATCTCCTTAGAATTCAGTTAATTAATTAGGTAAGCCATGACTTTATTATTATCTTTTTAATCAAGAGAAGATTGAACAGGCTTCTTTTCTTACTCCCCTTGAAAATCTCGCCAGGGCCCCATTCTGATAGCTGCCCTCCACTCTTGGGCAGACACTTCCCAAAGAGCCTTTGTTGGATATAAGTCTTTAGGACTCACAGAGGACTTTGGGTGGAAATGTCTGAAAAGGGGCTTTTAAGAGAATCAGACATTGTTTCTTATATTTCTGCTTTTCCTCTCCCTTCCTCCCTACTAACCCCTGGCACTGGGCCCCCACCAAGAACAATCTGGAAGGAGGATGCAGTCGTGAATGAAAACTACACAGGAGTGGGGAGGGGGGGCCCGCACCCTTTGGCGGCCCTGCTGATGTACTCGCCGGGGGAACTGAGCACTGATAAAGGACAGAGATGCACTGGGACACTGTCAGTGGTATCCGCGACCCTTCCCACAGCCTCCCAGGCCCCTGACCAGCTGCAGCTGCTGGGAGCACAGTCAGCCTTTGTGCAAAGCAGAAAATTAGTGAGTCAAAGGAGCAGGGTATTAGAGCCAGTGTGTTAGCTGGATGTGCACGGAGGCCTCAAGTCCCTTCTCCACCCCACCGTGCACGTCAGCGACACAGCAGCCACGGTGGGTAAAGGGCAGACAAAATGGCGGCTGCACAGCGCTCCCTGCTGTACGTGCTGCTGGAATCCAGCTCCTCTGCACTGTGGCCACCGCACCCTGGCTGCCCAGTGTTTGCATCCACTCTTCTCCTGTCAAGCCCAAGAGGAGGACGCAATCCCATTCGGAAATAAGGCCACCCACTCCCTCGGAGCTAAGCCAGTTCACCCAGCTTGTGCTTGGTGGAGCTGGGATCAAAGTCAGGTCTGCCGGGGCCAAAGCGTGCGGCTCTGCCCTTCCTGGTACATACACCAACTTCCCATTCAGTCACCTGTTGGTCGTCGTCCTCTTGGCCTGGGGAGCCCCACTTTAATCACGCAGAGCTGTGGGTGGCCCTACAATGGGGATGGTTCTTATGGGGGAGGGGAAGTTTTGCTCCCCAGGGGACATTTAGCAATGTCTGGAGCCCTTTTCAGGTGTCACAACCTGAAGGGGGCGGTAGGTTCTACTGGCCTCTAGTGGGTAATGATCAGGGGTGCTTGTAAACATCCTACAGTGCACAGGACAGCACCTAACACAAAGAATTCCCAGCCCCAAATGCCCATTGTTCTGAGGTTGAGAAACCTGCCCTACAACGTGCAGCCACCACAAAGCCCCTGCAGGTATCCTGAATCAGCCAAAACACGGTTAAGGGAGTGCACAGGCTCCCTCGCAGGACCAGCATCTGCTGAGTGCCAGCTGTGTGCCCAGGACTCCTCCAGCTGCCGGAGATTAACAATCAACCAGACAGACAAGGCCATGGTCACCTGGAGCAGGTAATCTGCAGGGGCTGAGCGGGAGACAGAAACAAAGTGAATAAACCGAAAAGTACCAGACACAAATAAGGGCTATTTGGAGAATGGCAACAAGGTTGTGTACTAGGGAGGGATGAGATGTCTCATTCTGATCTGGTGGTTACTGTGGCCCCTTGCAGAAGTGACTTTTAAACTGAGATCTGAACTATAGGAAGGAAGGAGCCAGACCACTGGCCAATCAGGAGAGACGGCTTTCTAGGCAGAGGGGGGAGCAACTGCAACAAAGAGGCTTGCCAGTGTCTGAGGAGCAGACAAAAGGCCACCATAGGAAAGGAAGAAAAGAGGGAGGAGGTGGGGACAAAATTTGAGCGGCTTCTGTAGCCAGCCAGAGGCCAGGGGCTTAGAGTTTCAGCCCAATGCTTGGGCATCTGCTGGGGGGGGGTGGGGGACGGGGGTTGATATAGGAGAGGGATGGGCTCTGGCCTGTTCCCACTGAGGTGGGAGAACGGGTCACACTTAGGCCAGAGCTGAGCAGGGACTTCCGTGTAGTGGGTTACCAGGTAATCCAGGGGGAGTGCTGGAGGCTCGGGCAATGTGGTGACAGTGGGGTAAAGAGAAGGGGAGAGATGCGGGGCGTATTTCAGAACGAGGAGTTGCTTACAGAGGGGTGAAGGCAGGACAGGAATCCAGGGTAAACCCTGTATTGGGACTGAGCAAAGAAGCAGCAGGCTGGGCTGGGGCCGTGCTGTTAACACTGAGCAGTTGCTTTTGGCCAGTTCCGTTTCTGATGCGCAGGTGACCTCCCAGTGGAGCTGTCAGCAGGCAGCTCATCTCGTCAGGGACTGCAGTTCATAGACCCCCAGGGCTGGAGAGATAGACTTGGAGTTCCTCAGGAATTCCTTAAGTTAATCCTCCTCCCCGTTTGCTTTTCCTCACTAAATGGGAGCGGCAATGGGGTGAGATCACTGCCACAAAGCAGGCCAGGAAGCCGTGGCTGCCACTGAGCTTTCTCAATGTAGCAGGTGGCCTCTTTTGTTCCTTCCCCTTGAATATAAGCAAACTGCCCTTTAGAAGGTGCCAGACTGGGCTCTGATGTCCAGAAGTGAACAGGGGAGCAGGAATAGCGAGGGACTGGCTAGGAGCAGGGTCACAGGGAGGAAGGACGACAACAAATGTCACTCGATGCTGGGATCTCTGCACACACACCACTGAAGTGGACCTATCCCCAGACAAGAATGGATGGTCCCAATGCCCTTGAGGAGACAGGTAGTGCGATAACTGGCAGTTCCTAGAAATTTGCAAATGTGCCTGGAATGATGGAAATGTACCTGGCCTGTCTTAAGGAAGCAGCTCCCCTGACCTTGTAATGATGCCTGGGTCCCTGAGACACCAGCATCATGTCACCCCATCAATGGCTCCCAGGCATTCACCAAATCTCCTGCCCTCGTACACAGGATTTCCTGGGCAGGAGATGGCTCTGTCATACCAGGAACTAGTTTCTGAGTTAATGACCTTGTAAAACAACCATAGGGTTGGAGAGAAGACTTAGGCGTTTCTCAGGAGTGACTTAAATGGATCTTTCTCCCCAACTCTAAAACAACAGTACCTGAATTCTTTGGGGAGTAGCTACATCTTATTTCTTCAAAAACAAGCAGCCGAGAGGAAGTAAAATAAAAGCGAGGAAGAAAGAAAGAGAACGAACACCCCTGACAGCCCACTACATATGATGAAGCCAGATATCACCCCTCCATGAAGTTTCACATAATCCTTCAAAGTGGGTATTACCTGAGTTATTGAGAAGAGAGATTCAGAGAAGTTGAATAACTTGCTCAAGTAACTTAAAAATAATGGGAAGTGGGGGTGGGGGGAATCCCTCAATCCTGGGGTCTTCCAAAATGCCTGGAGCTGCTCTATTGCTGCCCTGAGAGTCCGAGCAAGCTGTCACTTGGCAAAGCCCTGTTTTGAGAACTGTGACTGAAGAACTACTGGTCTCCTGGAAAATTTCTGGTGACCAACCACAGCCACTCTTAGCCACAATTCAGTAGTCACAAGAATCCTGGGTATTTGGCTTAGAGGCTGAAATCTATCATGTCCTTATCATGTCACATCCCTACCTGCCACATCCCTCACCTGGCTTTGACAACGTCTCCATGCCACAGAAAGTCTTAAATGACCTCATTAGCTCTGCTGTTTGCCTTTGGGTTGGGGAGGCTCCATTTAGCAAAGTAGAAGGTGATTGAAAACACAGATTGCTTAACTGGCTGACTATCTGCAGCCCAAGGCAAGTGAAGGGGAAATAAACTTACTGTCACTCACAGGGTAAACTGTCAACCACATTTCACTCAGATGAAGACCATGGATCAAGTCTCATCCAGATAAAGTGAAACCGTATACAGGTCACTCTTGGTTCTGAACCAACGCAAGGCTTTCTCTGAAGTATTTACACAGTTTTTTTTTCCTCCAGTGAATTTCATTGTTAGATGCAATTTTTAATTTTAGTTAACGAACACATCTATGCCAGATACTATAAGGGATTTATAAATATTAACTGAAGAGTCCTCATAATTAAACTATAAGGTAGTCACTTCTGCTATTCACACATTGTGGATAAGGAAACACGGGCAGGGAACCGTCCAAATTCACCGACAGTTAAGTGGTGTTGCCAAGATCCAAACTCAGGCTCCACTCCACTATGCCTAAAATAGTCCCTGTTTTCCTAAATAAATTGCAGAGAACCATTCCCCAATGTTCTTAATTATTCCCCCAACCCCACTCCAGCATCTTTCTGTCTCCTCTCTGCGTCCTACACTCCTCACGCACTCAGCCGGGCTCTCAGGGCTGACGGTCTTCAAGTCCTCCTCTTTGAAAAATATTCTGTAGCTTATTAGTAAACATGTATCCTTTTTAGATGAAATTATTACCCATGACGCACAGAACAAAATGAACGTATTTGATCTTTGGAGCATAAGATGTTGGCGTGACAAGATCCTATCTGATGGATGACAAAAATTTGATGCAAGGAGAGGCTGTAGTACTGGACGGCAGCCTCCTTTTTTTTTTTTTTTTTAATTCTGAGACTCTGATCAGTATTAAGAGTACACGAAATGCATTCCCTTAGGGTAAAGATCTGATATCAAAAACTTCTGCTTTTGAGTCTGCTCATTGATATTTATTGGAATGGAAGTGGAGAAGATTCTGTATGTTAAGAAAGTTACCTGAAGTTATTAGTATCTATGTATTACATGATCTCTCACATCTGAAGCCCTGAATTACACATTTGACCGCCATTTGATACATGTATTTCCCCCCTCTCTATAAGCATTCTTCCCCCCACCCAGCTTACCCAGCCTTGATCCCACTGTTCAGCAAAATGACCATTTTTTTAAAGCTCCTGTATCCCTCTCGTTCTGCTATACCCCCAGCAAAATGCCACACCCTGGCCTAGATCCATAGTCTGCAAACTTAGCTCCTTTATCTCAATTCCTAAATGTTCCAGATTCAGGTCACAGCCAGTTCACAATCTCCAGCCTCAGCTGGACCTGAGTGCTCTTCTCAATTCTTTTACTTGTTCTTGGTCATCTACTGTTGTGGGCAGAATAATAATCCTGTTGTGTCCATGACTTAATCCCCGAAACCTGGAATATGCTACCTGGAATATCCATGGCAAAAGGAACTTTGCAGATGTGATTAAGTTAAGGAACTAAAGATGGGGAGATTATCTTGAATTATTCTGTAAACCAATAACAAGCGTCCTTATCAGGGAGGCAGGAGAATCAGAATCTGGGAAGGAGATGTGATGATGGAAACGGGTCAGAGAGAAAGGGAGAGAGATTGGAAGATGCTACACTGCTGGCTTTGAAGATGGAGGATGGGGTCAAGGAACGTGGGCTGCCTCTAGAGGCTGGAAAAGTCTAGAAAACTGATTCTCCCCTACAACCCCCCAAAAGTACACATTTCTGCTGACACTAATTTTAACTCAATAGACCCATTTTGGAATTCTTATCTCCAGAACTGTAGAAGAATAAATTTGTGTTTTAAAACTCACTAAGTTTATGGTAACTTATTATGACAGCATTAGGAAACTAATAGTTACTTCTCTCATTCCCTCAGAAAACACACCAAAGCATCACCTCTCTCCTCACCAGTTCTAGAGCTTCATGTACCTTTCAGAGGACCACTCTCTTTGATACACACAAAAATAGAAAGTCAGTTATTCCTTCATCAGTTAGTCACAGATCCCTCCCCCAACTTCCTACCACATTTACATGCAAACACACCTATTTCTTAGCCTGCCTCTTGTAAAGTACCATAATTTGGTTTCATTGATCTTTGTATAAATTCTCTGTTTTCAATTTTACTATCAGTTCTGCTCTTCACTAACTTTTTACTTCTGCTTGCTTTGGGATTTCTTCTTCTTTTTTATATATAATTATTTACATTCCTTAAAATGCAAACATAGATTGGTTTGAGACTCTTCTTTTTTTCTAATATAAGCCCTTAATGCTATTAATTTCCCTCTAAACATGGCTTTAGCTGCATCCCACAAATCTTGCTATATCATGTTTTCATTTTCATTTAATTCAAAATATTTCCTAATACCCCGTGTAACTTCCTTTTGACTCATGGTTAGATACCTTTGTTTAATTTGCAAATATTTGAAATTTTCCCAGTATTTTCTATTATTAATTTCTAGTTTAATTCCATTATGATCAGAGAAACTCTTCCTTTTCAGGCTTTTTTTTTCTCTGTGTCAAAAAATGTGCTCATGCCTTACCCATTCTTAAAAAGAGATCCATCCTTTGACCCTACTTTGCCAAAGCTATTATTCTCCAATTCCCTTTTATACTTACTGTCTCCTCTTCTTATCTCCCATTCACTTCACTTCAGAACCATCAGTGCTCCTTTGGTTTCTCTTTAATTTCTCCAGCCTGTGCCTCTGGACTCTGATTGGTACCATAGGCCCTTTTAGCATTTTAAGAACTGTTCTTTTTGTTTAAAATAACCAGAGTTCATTTCATTTGCTTCTAACCGAGAAACCTGATTGATGTAGCTTAAAAGCACTAGAAATGTGCCCCTTGGCCACAACATGTCGTAAATCCTCTCCCAGTTTCAGCATCTCATCACCATAGCAACCAACCCTATGACACATAGCAGCAGACACAGAGATATGGTATTAACAGCAGCCAAGTGGGGAGACCATTTCAAGAAGAAGGAGGAGGTAATGATTTGTTACATCAGCCCTGGGAAACCAACATAGCATCAGTGCAGGTGCCAATGCAGGTGGGCTGGTAGACTAGGAATAAGAAAATGAAGTTGCTTTCTTGTGATGAAACATGATCAAAACTCTGTACCTCCTACATGGCAGCTAGGAGAACAGTGACAGTGACATATCCTAGGG
Source organism: Rhinolophus hipposideros (assembly GCF_964194185.1). Taxonomy (NCBI): domain Eukaryota; kingdom Metazoa; phylum Chordata; class Mammalia; order Chiroptera; family Rhinolophidae; genus Rhinolophus; species Rhinolophus hipposideros. The sequence goes on from NC_138052.1 coordinate 96,615,376, forward strand.
TAGAGTAAAGAAGATTAGCATCCTGTTTAATGGATAAAAAAGAAAAAAATGACAAAGGATGATAAGAATGCCTCATGTGGGCGAAAAAGAAAGCTATAGGCAAACCAGGTTTAACCAACACACTCTTTCCTACCCAGAAAAATGTCCCAGTTATGCTTACAATCACCCTCAGTACTAACAACTTGCTTCCCCATGAAATTCTCCCCTGCTTGATTCCTTAAAGCCAGGCTCTCCTTTTCTCTTCTCCCTACTGACCATTCCATCTTTGTCTCTGTCCCCCAATAGGACTGCCCCTAAACTCTGACTTTGGCTCCTGTGATATTTAAGGCTTATGGAATATGGGAGGGAAGCTCAGAGTCCCCTGCCCTCTGCTTCACCCCCAGGAAGAAGAGCTTATCTGCACTGGTCAAAGTCAAGAACACTGATGGTCTCACAGAGTGAAGCTTTCCAAGGAGATCCAAGTCGAATGCACAAGGGTGTGGTCTCTCCTTTCCTCCCCTAAGTGCAAAGGGAAGCACAGGACAACCCGCAGGCACCCTTCCCTACCTCCCACACTCCACCTGTGTCTCTGCTTCTATGAGACTCAGCCAAATAAAACTCAGACAATTTCTTCCTAGGTACCTTTCTGAATAAATTTCTTGAGGATATTCTACAGCAAAACAAGTGAGAAACTGAGACAATAAGACAGATTTTACCCCACAATGCAGTAAAAGAAAGCCCAAGGTGACAAATAAAGAGAAAACAATACAGCTCGGAGCAGGAGCTGAAGGGCTTCCCGAGCCCTAGCTCACACCTGGGAATTGATGTCTTCAGAGAGCCGATGGCACCTCCAGGAGCAACCCCCACACACTCCTGTTTGCACGCTGCCAAAGGTTCTTCCGGTCACTTTCCCATCCACTTCTGCAGGTATGTTGTATTGCAATATTTTTTTTTAATATAAAACAAATTTTGACAGTTAAACATTATTAGATTAGGCCTGGAAATTAGGGTTTCTGGTTTCTTTGAAATATTGAACTATCTGGCAAAATCAGGCTATGATCCCCCACGGCAACAATGAGCTTGAGCCCAGTAACTAGAGTCCCTTAGCCAGGATGTGGCCCCCACCCCCACTCCACACACTGCCCTTCTCCACTGTCCTCCTGATGCTGCTATTTGTCCTCACACACACCTGTTGCTTTTCTTAGACCGATTCCCAACGTCTTTGTAGGCATCTGAGTTTGCAGTCCCGTTAAAGCCTCACCCCAGTGGTTTCTGACCAGCTGACCAGCCCTGAGACATGGCCAGCATTCAGCAAGAGAAGTTTCCAGAACACCAGCTCTGCTCACGACTGACACCCCCACCCCCCACCTGCCCTGGTCTCCTTGCCTCCTGTCCTGTGGCCTCTGCTATCAAGGCTCTTACTCACCCTTGACCCCGTCTTTGGTACCACACCCAGAGCCTGATGGGCTCCCGCTTCAGGTCACAGCCATACCAGGTGTCACATCCATCCAGTGACTTGTGCTCTGCGTGTTGGACCAGGGCAGGGTCTGTGCCCAGGCCACAAGGCCAGTCCTGGGACAGCAGTCAGTCCACCCTTGGGACTGCTGAGAGGGCCAACCCATCTCCACTTATTACTGCTCAGGCTCACCTCCTATAGGTGTTTGAAAGTCTTGTTATAGGTGTCCTCTTCCCAAGATGGCCTCAGAGCCAGCAGAGCCAGATATGAATAGAGTCCCACTGCTCTTAAACCCCCAGCTTTTGTCTTTCTAAGTAACGTGATTCAAGCTGTCAGCCCTGTCACATTCTCTCCCACTCAGGGGCATTTTTGTCTAATCTAATTATTTCATAATGTCACTTTGCTACAGGCAAACAGCTTTCCAATTGACACTGCTGCTTATAAAGTACCTCATTATTTAGCACCGCCTCTCAGTTGTCCAGTTCCCATAACCCATCGGTGTGTGGGGGGAGGGGAGATGAGGGAAGAGAGGGAGAGGGGGAGAAAGGAGAAGGAGGAGAAGGGGAGAAAGAGAGAGAGAGAGAGAGAGAGAGAGAGAGAGAGAGAGAGAGAGAGAGAGAGATGCGTGCAGGGCTGCAGGGCTCTGTGGGCCAGCCCTGCTCTGGCCTCTCCCCCTCGGGTGCCCAGGGAGGCAGGCGCAGCACCCAGGAGTGCAGTGAGTGGTGCATTGCTCCTACTCCAGCCCCCATCACTGCTCAGTGAGCCCTGGCCAAGGCCAGCTTGCTGGGCTCTGGGGTGAAGTACTCCTAAATGCAATGCCACCCCTCAGAACTGATGGGAGGTGTGTCACTTGTTTAAAACTGTGCTTGGGCATCTGCTTTTGAAGAGTATCTACGTTGTCTTCCCCAGCAGGGAAGCCCAGGTCCGGGAATGGGTGTGTGTGCAGGTGAGAAGATGACTGTGCAGGTGAGAGGGTGCAGGTGTGAGGGTGATTGTGCAGGTGAGAGGGTGCAGGTGTGAGGGTGAGTGTGCAGGTGAGAGGGTGCAGGTGTGAGGGTGAGTGTGCAGGTGAGAGGGTGCAGGTGAGACGATGACTGTGCAGGTGAGAGGGTGCAGGTGTGAGGGTGAGTGTGCAGGTGAGAGGGTGCAGGTGTGAGGGTGAGTGTGCAGGTGAGAGGGTGCAGGTGAGAAGATGACTGTGCAGGTGAGAGGGTGCAGGTCTGAGGGTGAGTGTGCAGGTGAGAGGGTGCAGGTGTGAGGGTGAGTGTGCAGGTGAGAGGGTGCAGGTGTGAGGGTGAGTGTGCAGGTGAGAGGGTGCAGGTCTGAGGGTGAGTGTGCAGGTGAGAGTGAGTGTGCAGGTGAGAGGGTGCAGGTGAGAAGATGACTGTGCAGGTGAGAGGGTGCAGGTCTGAGGGTGAGTGTGCAGGTGAGAGTGAGGGTGCAGGTGAGAGGGTGCAGGTCTGAGGGTGAGTGTGCAGGTGAGAGTGAGGGTGCAGGTGAGAGGGTGCAGGTCTGAGGGTGAGTGTGCAGGTGAGAGGGTGCAGGTGAGAAGATGACTGTGCAGGTGAGAGGGTGCAGGTATGAGAGTGATTGTGCAGGTGAGAGGGTGCAGGTATGAGGGTGAATGTGCAGGTGAGAGTGAGGGTGCAGGTGTGAGGGTGTGCATGCAGGTGTCAGACAGGCGATGTGTATCATAAACCCCTTGAAAATACTGAAAATCAGTCAAAAGTGATATTTCTTTTGCTTAGGGGAGGCACAGACTTTTTCTGAGGTGATGGATTGCTAAGTGGTCCCAGTGCTTGTGGTAGGAGGAACTAGAGTGTGGAGGGCAGGTCGTGGGTTCATCAGTGCTGGAAACATGGCACAGACTCAAGCTTGGGGTCCCTCCCAGCACAGCGCCTTGCCAGGCTCTGGGTAGGGGTGGGGGCCTGAGCAATGTGCTCACGCAGACCTATGCTTTGGGGAGATTTTTTTCTAACAGAGTGGCCCTCAAAGTTGTATAAATTTCCGACCCCATAAAACTTCGATCTGCCCCCACTTTTCACTAGTACCCTTTGTACACTTTAAACTTTGATCACGTGCACATATAACGGTTTTGTGTGTTTCAGTTGCTATGTTACAACCCAGAAGGCACAGGAAAAGATAAAGAAAGGAAAGAAGTAACAAATGGTTCAAAAGCTAGAGAAAGATCACTATGGGGAAATAAGGGGAATACTGGTGACAGAAAGAGGAAGTGTTTACCAATCAAAAACCAAAATGAAATGAGCAGTGGTGTCTGCTCTAGGAAGAAAACGGGTTGCTTTTCTGAGTGACATCACATAAGGTCACTTAGAAAGTGGCAGTGCAACCAACAGTCGCAGGCATCTTTTCTGACCTCATTTAGTGCGTGTTTCGTGTCTCGAGGGGAACTTTGGCCGGCAGATATGGAACAACAGAATGCTGAAACGCTGAATGGCAGAGCTGCCCCAAGATGTCAGGTTGTGCTCAGGCAGCCCAGAAAATGATTCAGAGTCTCCCTGTGGATGACAGTGGCTCCCAGATGCCCGCTGCACATGCAGCCGGGGTTCCAGACAATCCACAAGCCTAGCAGATGTCTGGGGCCATTGAAAGGAGCGTAATTACCCCATCAATTTTCCTTTACGGAGCCCTTCTAAAGTGGTTTTTCCAAAAAGAGTATTAGCGCTTTGCAATAAAAATGCTGTCTTGCACTTCTCATGCAAGTCAGGGTGGGGAGGCAGACCCCTGGGGACAGCGGTTTGCTCAGGCAGAACAAACAACATCAGACTGTGTTCTAGTCCCAGCTGCACCCGCAGCCAAGCTCTGTGCTTCTCACTTAACCCCTCCTGGTCTGTTTCCCTATCCTTGAAAAGGAATAATAACCCTTTTTGAGAAGTTCTAATAAAATAATGCCTATAGAGAGCTGTGAAAACCACATAATGCCATACAAGCATGAAGTTTTTATCATTAACGCCTTTGTGTTGTGAAGGTGGTTGTAACTTAACCCAGAATGACACTGGAGCCAAGAGTAAAGCTGTCTAGATAAATGCTTTCCAGGAAGATCGTCATTCTTTTGCAAAGTCAGTGCCTTGTCTGCTATACCCCACTTTGATGCATGTATTCATTTGTCTTCCTCACCTGTCAAACCCTTTGATTTGATCCGATTGGGCCCCACACTGCGCATACTCCATGCCCTTCCTCTTTCTTCATATTTCAGTTCTGTTTGCTGGATTCATTGCTTCGTGCAACACACTGCATGTACCATCAGACAGACCCCGTGCTAGACCAGAGGCTCATGGAGACATCAGCCAGGCAGACACTGGCGATGATACAGTGAAATGGTGGGTGTGTACAACTACCCTGTTCCCCGAAAACAAGACCTAGCTGGACCGTCAGCTCTAATGCGTCTTTTGGAGCAAAAATTAATATAAGACCCGGTCTTATTTTACTATAAGACTGGGTAATATAATATAATATAATATAATATAATATAATATAATATAATAAATATAATATAATATAATACCAAGTCTTATATTAATTTTTGCTCCAAAAGATGCATTAGAGCTGATTGTCTGGCTAGGTCTTATTTTCTGGCAAACAGTTCATTAGTATCTTTATATTTCTTTTCCCTGAATGCTTGGAATTTGCACATATCTTTGAGATGACCACATGTTGAAGAGTTGGTTGAAAATGAATGCAAAATCAGAGAGGCATCATTTGAAATAAACAGATCCCTTACAATGAAAAGCATTCCGGGGTTCATCCAGTCATTCCCAATTTAAATAGTTGGTGATCCTAGGACACTTGATCTATTCTAGAGTACCAGAGGGGACATAAGAAGGCACGACTCAAAGTGAAAACAAAGGCAGATAGTACAAGTAAGCTGGACCTAAAAAGACGGTCAGCAAAAGGTGATCTTTAAGCAGTTGAGACCAAGGTCTTTCTTTAGGATTTAGGCATGGAAATTCGTGTTTTGTAAGGTTAACAGAGCCTGATAAGTGGGTTGTGTGTTAGAACACTTACAGCAAATTTTTAAAGTCCAGCATTTGTTTGCTGTGACATTATTTTACTAAGAATGCATCGTCACAGAACAATAGGTTCTTATCTGACTGGACAAATAGACTGGACCATCACTGTTGACGTTACTGCTTGATATTTTTGGAAGCGACTAATTCTAAAAGCACAATCACCAACTGTTATGAAAAATGGAATGGGGGGCCATACTTTGTGTGACATGAACCCAACCAGGGAAAGGACTCATTCAGGTTCAAATCTGAAAGGACATACTCTGCCTGGTCGGCCCACTCTAGGACCTAAATCTCAGCTCCACTTTCTAGTTGGGGCCACCTGGTTAGAACCCCTCACCCATGTCCTAAGTCCCAGCTCTGTTACTACCCAGCCTCATAGACTAATTATTTAAATTTTCTAAGCTTTCATTTTCTCAACAAACTAGAAATAATTCCACAGGGTTACTGTGGAATTCACAGTATTGTGATATTGTGTGCTTAGCCCAACGGCTCTTGGTAAGAGCTCAATAAAAGATGAACATTATTACTTAAAAAAAAAATGGATATTAATTTATACTCTCCGAAGTTCTTGTAACACAAAATGTTGTCAAGATAGCAGAAAGGATTGGGATGGCATGGAGGATGTACACTAAACATCTATGGACGAGAATGTCCACGACAAAGGACCAACTCATAGGGAAGAAATCCCCTGCCCCATTCCCACAGAGCAGATTCTCTTCCTACTTCCTCCCTTTGCCCTATTTAAGTCGTGAAGTTCTCTGCGACCACAACGATCTGTGAACCTCTCTCCAAGAATCTACTATAAATCACAGCCCCTTCCCAGGCCTGCCTTCTCTCTGTCTTTCAGTTTCTTAAAGTCCGTAATTTAAGGACAGCCTCTGAATCTTCATCACACGTATTTCCATAGCTTATAAGTCTTTAGCCCCTAAAGGCTGCTGCACAGACCCACGCAGCTAGGAAACCTGCGGAAATTCATTCCCTGCCCTCCCGTGGGTGCAGAAAACAGACCTGTCAAGTTTCAGGGAGTAGCTCTCTGCAGCTCCACGCCTCCCATGACTCTGGGGTGGGTCAGAAGTCGTTGGATGGACTGCCCACTATGTGTTTGCGTCTCTGTGAGCTTGTTTGTTTCTTTGCTTTAATGGGAAGAAGATTTCCAGATTAGGTGTTACCTTCCTTCCTTTCCTTTGTGTCTCTTCATCAAGCGCCGGCCACTCTTCCCCATGGTGACTGAAGCTTCCGGTTTTGCTTTATAAAGTAAACACTTATTTAAAAATTGTTGTGCTGATGACCAAACAAAAATTACACACACACACACACACACATACACACGATTTGCTAAGTATGAAATGGGATATGGGACTATGTGTGAGTCTTTGTGACGTGGTGTTTGCTGCTTGTACACTGCCTTGCCATTTGCACAGTTCTATGCTCTATGGGTGTAGAGTTCAGCCCATGCCCCCTGATGTGCGTGATTTTTAAGACATGGGATTCTGTGCCCCCCATGCTTTCCAAAGTACTCCTTTTGAAACACGAAACTAAGATTTGGATAGAGTCACTATTTGGGAATATTACCTATTTCTGGAGAAATAGATTTATTTTGCTGTAATTGAAATTAATGAAATCTCTCCAGCCTAACCTCAGGTCTGGAATGCTGTCTCTCAGACAAAACAGAGATACTCACCAACGCACAAAGCTTGTATTTATCACGAGCAGTTTCAGTGAAGATACCAAGAGTCAGAGCCTACAGAAAAGACCCAGCTAATTATTAGGTTGGTGCAAAAGTAATTGCAGTTTAAAAGGTTAAAAAAATTGCAAAAACCACAATTACTTTTTCACCAACCTAATAGGTCAAAGCAAAAGCCAGAAAGAGGTCTGGCATTTGCCCCCATAGTCGAAATGCTGACTGCCCTGGGTCTCTGTGGACCCTTGACTGAGGAGCCCCCGTTGTAACGGTCCCGGCTGCTCATGGATTTAGCATGTGATCTCCAGGATGCAGCCTCCATCAGTCTCCAAGGAGATCCTGGACAGCAAGAATCTTCCTCCCTATTAAGAGCCCTGGATGTAATTTACTGCGCTGTTTTGTACACTGCAATTTCCAGCACTGCTATAAATTCTGCCTGTAATCACAGGCTCAGAGAAGTCTTTCGATATCTGGCCACCACTACACAAATGTCTGTGGGGCCTGCTCTTAATAAACAGAGACTGACTGCCGAGGGCTGGAGAAGAAGAATGGTGAACAGCGTGACATTTATCTCGAATAGCTCTCCCTCTTCTATCGGAATACTACACTAACCAGAATTTTTATTTTGCCTTAACTCCCTGGGTCCTTAAGGAAAATTTAAATAAATTTATTCATACAAAACTATGAGACATAATGTGGTAACCTGCCCAGGGGTACACGAATTTTTAAATCTAGAGTTTAGGGTTAAATTTAGAGTTTCGTTAAACGAAGCGTTTTTTTCAACATATGTTGGTTTTCTTCAGAGAGAAAGAGAAAGGTCCAGGAGTAAAAGCTGAGAAAGGATAGACTTAAAAAGGCTCTGTGTTAGGACCTCTCAGAATCATTAACATACTGATGTGAATTGTGTATCTCCAACAAGGAGCTAGAGTTCATCATTTCCCAACTCCCTTTGCCCATAAATCCTTTTTTGAAAGATTTTTTCTAGGGACAAATTGTTCAGATGATTGGCTTTGAAAATACTGATCTAAGAGCTACATCTCTAAGGAAAAAATGACAGTGAGGAGAAGATCTTAAAGGTATAATCACCTTCCTCATCATTACTTTGTGTGGGAAGAAACGTGGCCCAAGTTGAGAATATACATGGACTCATGGGAAATGGCAAACGGCTCAACTGGTGGCCTGGAGGTGCAAGACTGAAAGATTGGGGACTTAATTAGAAAGATTGGAGACAGGAGATAGAAGCATGTGGCCTGGCCACAGAAGTAGACAAGCCGTGTGAAGATATTAGTATCCCATGCTAAGCTGCACCAGAGAGCACCCACCCTAGAAAAGGCACTAAACAACCATGCAGAGGGAGTGACTCGGCCAGTTAATGTCAGCCAGCCTCAGTCATTAGCCACCCCAGCACTGGTCCAATGGGCTCACATAAGAAATAGCAATCATGGCAGGGATGGGGGCCATGTGTGGCTCAACAGCAGGGGCTCATTCACCAAGGCTAACCTAGCTGCTGCCACTGCCAAGCGTCGAATCTGTCAGCAACAGAAACCAGTGCTGAGCACCTGATGTGGCATCATTCCAGTGCAATCAGTCACCCAAAGGCAAGTTGAAATCCTGACACCCTGGGAAGTTATTTGTCTTTCCTGAACTTGACATGAATTCTGACTATGGGTTTGCCATTGCTTGCAAAGCCTCAGCCAAAACTATCTGAGGCCTTGGAAAGGTTTGGCCCATCTATATAAGACACTACGTAACATCACTCTGAATCAAGGGATACATGTTAAAGCAAATGAGGGCTGTCTCACATAGCACCACCCAGGACTTCCTGGCCTGAAAGAAGGTAGAATGGCCTTTGCAAGGTGAAGCTAAGGATCCATCTTGGAGATGATACCCTACAAGGATGGGAGTCCCTCTTCCAGAATTCAACACCCAACCCTTAAAGAGCAAGCATTATGTGGTACTGTGTCCCCAGTAGGTAGACTGTCTAGCTCCAGGAACCAATGGAACAAGTAGAAATGGCTCCACTTACCATTATCCCAGGGGTCCATTGGGGGAATATGTATCTTCTGTCCCCATTACTTTAGAATCTGTGGGTATAGAGCTTCTGGTTCTCAGAGGTGAGATTCTTCACCAAGGGACACAGCAGGAATCCTATTAAACTTTAAGCTCCAGCTGCCCCTCCATCACTTCTAAATCTTTATGCTAAGCAACTAGCAAGGGAAGGCATCATTATAATGGACTGACCCTGATAGTCAGTAGGAGTTTGGTTTATTCTCACATAAATTCAAGAGAAAAATATGTTTGGCACCAAGTAATCTATGGATATGCCTCTTGGTGTCCCCCCACCAAACTCGATGGTAAATGGACAAGTGCAGCAGCCATGGCCTAAACGGCCTGGTGACCTGGGCTCCAACTCCTCAGGGCTGTGGGTCTTGATCACTCTCTCCAGGTAAGCCACTCAGACATACAGAGGTGCTATCCTAGGGTCAGGGGAGTAGAGGAGTTGTACGGTGAGGACCAGTGAAGGCCTCAAGCCCAGCCCCAGCTGGGGTGAATGTTATCTGTCCCATTAACCTTCCTCTCTCCAAAGACTGCCCCGGAAATCAGACCAATCAAAATCCCAGAGAAGCTGTTCTCAGATCAGCAAAGTCATTACACGAAACACATGGCTCCAGCACAAGGGATGGCCTGTTATAGCTTCTGTGATATGACACCCTGATACCCCTTCAGGACTGAGCCCCTCATTCCCCCAGCTACGGAAGTGATGGCTGATGATGTCCACATGCCCCCAGTTCTAGCTTCAGGCAGACACTGATCTGTGCCTCTGGCTCTCATTTCAAGTTCCTGGGAGACAGAAATGGCTCACTCGGCATGGGTTGGGGTAGACAATGAGTGGTGACTCTGGGGTCAAAACAGACGGTGTAAATGTTACCATTAGCTCCAAGGCAGGTGGCTGCTGGTGGCCAACCACCAATACCTATTCTCCTTTCTCCTTAGCAGAAACCTCTGGTTGTTCACTGTGAACATAAGACTCTCTTTTCAAGGCTCCCATTGAAGCCAATTAGGACTTAATTCTGGATGGTGAGATGCAAACAGAAGTACTGAATGGCAGCTTCCAGAAGATAGTCTTAGAAGACAGCTGGAACATGCCTTCTGCCCCTCTGTACCCTTTGCTCTGTTGTGCAGCCTGAAACGTAGATGTGTTGGAAGCCTAGCAGCCATTTGTAACTGAGAAGAGGAAGGCTGCATCCTAGGAGACAGTCGTGCAGGGGAGGAAGTCTGAGTGTGCTGGAGGGCCGTACTCGGGCTACACGTCCACCTCTGCACGTCCTTTATGTGAGAGACCTTTTTATTTGGGTTTCTCTGATATATCCAGCCAAATCTAACTTAGCAAATACAGGGGGCAACCTATGGTTGGGAGGACATTCTCGGAAAAAGAGAGAAAAATAAAAGGAGAACCATTTTGGACTGCATTGCCTTTCCAGGATAGTCTTCCACCAGGCATGAGAGCTGACCTCAGTGTCCCCAGAAATCTGGGATGTCTGAATCATTCTCCATGGTCATCAGAATGAGGAAGCTGGACTGGCCCAGGACCAGCCACACCGGTCTCTGCAAGACCAGGTCTTATGTCCAAGAAGGAGGCTCCATTTCTCCATCAAACTGAATCAAGGTATTATCAGGGCACCCAATGGACCAGATGGGGTTTGGAAGATGTCTGTCATTCTTCCCCTGTGTTGATACATAAGCTTGTACATGCTTGAAGATTCATCTGTGAAAATATTTGGACTTTCAAAACCTGCTCCAGTCTTCTCTGGTTAACCGCAGCCCTGGGACACCTGGCGTCAGTTACAAAGGCTCAGCCTGCACCTATACATGGAGGAGGAGCTTCCTTGCCAAGACCTCTCAAAAAGCAAGGACTGTCCCCTCCCCAGGGACCAGCAACAGGGCAGGATGACATGCCCAAGCACCGTAGGATCCTGGACCCCAATGGGCAAGGGTGAGGGCCTGGCTCTTGGGGAACAATGTGGGAGCAAGGCCCATCACTTCTGTGTCACCTGCAGCTCACACTCTCAAGCACAGATGCTCGTGCACACCAGCCCCTTGAACATGCACCGAGGTCCTACTGCCCTGGAATTCCCCCAGTCTACTCGACCATCATTCCTTCCCAGCCACTTCAAAGTTATACCACCCCATCAACACTTCCCATCACCCTTCCCATTTTATTTTGCCTTTTGCCTTCACTCCTGTCCAACACTTTAAATAATGTACTTACTGTTTTCTATGTTGCCTTCCCCCCACTTCAAGTCCATTAGGACAAGTACTTCACCCTCCTCCTAAGCCCCGTGTCCTCAAGGCTTAGAACAGTGCAAGTGAGAGGTGCTCAGCAACCACGTGTTGAATGAGTGAATTAATGTTTGGGACCTGCTGGGCCCAGGGCTGGGCAGCAAGCAACATGAGCTGTTGTCTTGGATGTGACTATTATCCCGACTCACAGACAGAACCTGGCTGTCCATCGTTCCACAGGCCCAAGGCTGGGGACGAATCCAGGGGTGGAAATGGGCAGACTTGGCCTTCACTTGTTCCCTCTGTGAGAAGGCTGATACGTTTCTTGGCACCTCCACAGAGCATTCAATATGGGACAGATGGGATCCAAGAATCCAGCTTTCCTGGAGAACTAGCAGCCAGGCAGCTGGGGCGTCGTGTGGGTGGTTGAAGTTCATGGCAGGAAGGGGGAGACTGGAAGTGGGGACCACAAAGGACCATAGACAAGGCAGACGTGAAGCCCCCCCCACCTCACCACTACCCTGCACCTGTTCTCCTGCCCTCCAACTGTCCACCTGGCCCCCGCCAGGCCAGGCTGCCTGCCTCGGGGAGCAGCCCAGCTCTTCTGGAGAGACCTGCCTGGATCATCACAGAATGGCTTGATTCGGGCAGATTTATTACATACAGACTGGCCCAGCAGCTCAAACTCTTCTAAATTTTCAGCATATCTTACCATTCCGGAGTTTTATGATGTTATGGTTTTATTTTGGTTTTGAAGTTTTATGCACTGATAGATTAATAACGTTAGCCTGTCATGCTCAGAATGGCTCTTTTCAACCCAGAAGTATAAATAAGCTTTCTTCCAGTGCGAGAGGGTTGTTTCTTTTTATTTGTTTATTTTTGTTGGGAAGGTGGAGGCTGTTGTTAATTTACTCTTTAATTCAAAAGCATGAATCACTGCTCTTAGAGCCAGAAAAGAAACTTGGACAATTACACGGCTCAGAATTCATGTGAGTAAAGATCACGGTTGCCCTTTAGTGGAGGACGCTGGAGTAATTAAGTGACCGGGGCAAGTCCCATGTCTAGTGACAGTGAGAGGAGTTTAGGACGCAGCCCACTGCTTCCTAGTTCTGGATTATTCTTGCTACACAACCACCATGAGTCTGTTTTTCTGGCATTCCCTCTCTTCTGCTACCCCACCTGGCAATGGTGAATATTTCCCGGCAGTGATGGGCTCCCCATTAATTCCACACAGCCAGCATCTGTGCCACCAACACAGACAAATTGCCAAGATGAAGAAACAACTGTCACACGTCTTTGGGTTCTAACCAGACCCCCCTCCGGAAAGCCCAGTCCCTCCAGGTCCCCCCTCCCTGCCCTGTCCCAGCATTGGATCGACTTGCCTCCCTTTCCGACATTCCAAATGCCATTGCCGAAGCTCCCTCGCCAAGACAGCCCGTTCTGCAATTGAGCTGACACTTGTAAATAGCAAAGGTTCCAACACAGCAAAGGTTCCAAAACTCCAAATGACTTTTCCAATCATTTCACTGTTGATTACTGAAATTCTATTTTACTGAACATTGCTGAAATAAGATAGATTTATAAAATATTACGGTACACAAAGATTTTCAATTTAATGGAATCTGAACTGTAATGGGTGTTTTAAAGTCTCCTTAACACACTTCATAATTCTCTCCACTGCCCATTCGGAAAATCTATTCATTCAAAAACAAAATCAAACCTACATATTTTGAAGTTACTCTCTATCACAAACTGTGGTCCATTTATTGCCAATTTGGTCCCCGTAGCCACATCCTTTGCAGTGTGACTCGGCAGTCTCCCCCATCCGAGGCTCTTGCCCTCCAATCTGAGCTGGCCTGTGATGAGCATTGGTCCATGTCAGAGGTGACACTGCCCCTTCATGGCGACCTGTGGGATTCTCTCTCTCTCAAAACCTTGCCATCACGACGCTAACAAGCCAGGGCAAGTCTGCTGGAGGGATGTGGGGAACAAAGTGTCACCGTCATCCCTGCTGAGGCCCCAGGTGTGGGGAGAACCCAACCAAGTTCAGCAAAGCCAGCGAGCTAAGCCCAGCTCAGGTCAGCACAATGGCCCAGTCCACCTACAGACTCTGGAGCCAAACTTGAGGTTTGTTGTGTACGCCACCGAAGCTTTCTGATTGCTTATCACGTAGTATCATTGTAGCACTACAGAATTGATGTCGACATGGATTTGGATGGTTCTGAAGTTTCTATCAATGGTTTACATTCAAGAAGTAAAAGCACTAGCACTCCCTGCCCGCCGGGAAGGTACAGTCTCATGGGGTCCTGTAAGGCAGCCCCCAGGATGCAGTGCGGTGTGCCCTGTGGGAAAGCTGCACGCGTCCCTTGGGAACACAGAACGGGGACACCTTCCGAGGTCAGGGAATCAGAGAAGACTTCCCAGGGCACAGGAGAGAAGTCCTGAGAGAAGATCTTTGGCATGGTCAGTGCAAAGCCAGGGCATGACACAGCACAAACAGCAAGGCATTTCAGTACGACTGCAGTGCAGTGGTGGCACTTAGAGTCTCCTGAGCGCCAGAAAAAATTCACTGAGCTGCACCCCAGAGTTCCTGATTCAGGAGGTCTGTGCTGGGGCCCAAGAATGTGCATTTCTAACAAGCGCCCAGGTGGTGCCGATGTGCTGGTCTGAGAATCCCAGGTATGGTGGTTAAAAGCAGTCTGGACTTCACCAAATGAACTTGGGATTCTGTTCTGATAGTCTCTTGTAAGCTGTGAGACTCAATTTCTCTAAGTGTCATTTCCTTCATTGCACAACAGGGATCATAATACCAATGCCTCATAGAGATGTGAGCATTAAATGATATGACGCATAGACAGCCCTTAGCACAGAGCTGAGCACTCAGGGGCATGTAGGAACATGACCGGGCTACAATGCCAAAGCTGCTCTGGCCACGTCTCACACCCCTCTCCCTACTGTCGTGCTCCAGGCTCATGGACCCCTTTGCTGTGTCTCGACTCCACGCACTCACCTCAGGACTTTTGCATGTGCTGTTTTCTCAGCTGAGACTGAGGAGGACACACCGCTCACACCCTCTCTTCACCCATGTCTCTTGCAATGTCTCCTCCCCTCCACCAAATTCTTTCCTGACCACCTACCAGAAAACAGCACCCTTTATCACTCTCTCGCTCTCCTCCTGTACCCTTCCCGTCTCTCACTGTGCTCATCACTGCCGAGTGTACTTCTTTACACTCTGCTTCCTGGCTTACCTGAAAGTCCGTGAAGTCAGAGGCTGGGCCTGCTCCATTCCGGCTTTACCCTCAGCAATGGGCAGTGCCTGGCTCCATTGGCCATCATCATTATCTGGGTCGCAACATGATGGAAGAGAGGAACCCCCCTCACGGATTCAAGCCCTCTCCTTCGCTCAGGCCCCAAACACATGTTCCTCGTATGCCATAAGAACTGGACTGTTCGGCCTAGCTCAAGTTCAGGATGTCCCAGGGTTACATGAAGTTTGGCGTGTCTGGGAGGGAGTGTCACTTGCCATTGTCCCAAGTGAGACGTGGTCAATGAGCGTAGCCTGGGGTTGGGGGTGAGGTGTCAAATTTCATCATAGGAATTCATGTTCAGGGGAAAACACAGATCTCATCACACAATTTACTTGCTTTTCTCTCCAGCTCTCGTGATTTCTGAGAAGTCCCATCTGGGCAGTTTCGTGACTGGGAGGCAGCCCCGAAGCAGCCTTCCCACTGAGGTCCTGGAGTCAGGATGGTGAACGGAGAGTCAGGAGAGAAGCCAGTGTTTGTTGGACGACAGGTTCCAAGTTCCTAAGCAACCAGGAGAACAGGCTGATAAAACACCATCCTGTCTGCCGAGGGCAGAACATTTAGCTGAAAGGCGGCCCCACTGTCCAGAGCAATGAAGCCAAGGGTCCCCCCAAATGTTCGCAGGGCAAGATCCATGCAAAGCTTCCAAGCCAGCCGAGCATGTTTCAAACGTGCCATTGAATCAACATTGAAAATCAAGAACATTCTATGCTTGAAAAACTTGACCTGAAAGGGAAAAGCATGGAAATTTTCAAAACTTGACTCAATAACAGCTCATTTCTGATGTGAGATGCACAGTGTCCAAACTTCAGCCACCAAAGGTGTGTGGGGCTTAGAAGGAAACACGCTTCCTGCTCGCTGAAGGTTTGCTGTGCCGATGTGGGAAACCCCCATGTGACTGGCGTTGAATTTTTCTTCTCCTTCCACCGTAACTGTAGGCAACGGATAATGAAATTAGGAAGCTTCCTCAGTGGTGCCTGGCCCCTCACCGTTAGGGACTCACCAGTGCTCCCCTTACGGCATGGAAAACATCACTTACGCTCTGGTAGGCTCGGACACCCCGACAGCTCCATCTTTTACAGATGTCGGAGGTGGTGAAATATGCCACTCTCCCCAAACACCGTGATTGATACAGGTCTCAGATTTCCAGCCCAAACTTCCTAAGAAATTTCTAACTAATCTATCGAGAGGATCCTAGCTGGCTTATCCCTTCTAGAGCCAAACCAAGATGGCAGGTCATGACTGGATAAAATACAGTTCCGTTCCAGAAATGTCCAGCCTCGGGCTGCGCACACAGTAGGCTTACGTTTTGGCTTTAACAGATCAAGCATTTGTGTCTGTGGTCTTCACGTGTTCCGGTCTCAATCCAGGCTGACTTTGTTCATGTCCCACGGCTGCTGTAACAAATCACCACAAGCTTAGTGGGCTAAGACAGTACACATGTACTTTCTCTCTTCCAGTTCTGTAGGTGAGAAGCCCTCCTTTAGTCTCAGGGCTAAAATCACGGCTGCTTTCCTTCCTGAAGGCTGTGGGAGGAATGCATCCCGGGCAATTTCCAGTTTCTGTGGTCGCTGTGTTCCTGGACTCGCGGCCCCTGTGGGTCTTTAGCTAACCAACAGTGGGTGGAATCCCTCCACGGCATGTCACTCTGACCTGCTTCGGCCATCACATCCTCTCTGGCTCTCACTCCTGTCACCTATCTCCCTCCCCACTTTTAAGCACCCTTGTGATTACATGGAGGCCCATTGGGATAATTCAGGAAAACCTCCATATTTTAAGGTCAGCTGATGAGCACCTTCCATTCCATGTGCAGCCTTAGTTCCCTTTGCCGTGGAACATAACGTGTTCACAAGTCAGGGACTGAGACGTGAATGTCTTTGGGAGTCAGTATTCTGCCCGCTTTCTACTTTAACCAAACTAACCACAAAGGTACCATTCACCAGAAGACACATGCACACCCTGCACATAGGTACACACACCTTAATGATGTTTCAGGCCCACACCCCACAATGAGGCGGTAACCAGCCCTGGTCCACCCCAAGCTCACTGGCCTGCCCTGCCTCAGCCACTCATTACTCAGCCTCCTCCTGGTACCTCTGTGCCACTTAATCACAGCAAGTGACTTAGCCTTCGCTGAGTTTTTGCAAGTTTTTGCAGAGGTCCCTTTTTATTCAGGGAGGTCCCTGCAGGCTTCCAAGAGCCCAGGGAAGGGCCATTGACGCCAACAAGAAGGGGACGAGCACCCCATGATCCCATTGCCATCTGTCTTTGGATTTGATCCGAGACTCGCAGGCAGGTCTGGTCAGTGAGATGGGGGAGGAACCTTCCACAGGCTCCAGCAAAGTCCTTCCTTGCTCTTCAGAGGAGACAACCAGGAGAAACAGATGTGGTCTATCCATACAGTGGAGTATCATTTGGTCCTAAGAAGGAATGGCGCATGCCATAACATGGATGAACTTGAACACATGAAGCTAAGTGACAGACACCAGGCACAAAAGCCTACCTACTATATGATTCTGTTTATACAAAATATGCAGCAGAAGCAAACCTATAGAGATAGAAAGCAGATTAGTGGTTGCCAGGGCCTGGAGGGAGGGGCACAGGAGTGACAGCCAATGGGGACTGAGCTGCCATGTTGACTGATGGACGTGCTCTGGAACGAGGCAGAGGTGAGGGCTGCACAGCACGGGAATGTTCTAAACGCCACTGAACTGTGCACTTTCAGATGGTTAAAATGATGACTTTTATGTTATGTGTATTTTACTATGAGAGAGAGATCGAAGGAGAGAGAACACCGAGAAGGAGCAGGTGCTCCTTGCGGCTCCACACAGCAGTGAAGGATGGTCATGGCAGAGCTAGCCCTCCAGCTGCCCTGGGACACTGGGGCCTGGGCTGGGCTCCAGCCCAGAGAGACAGGCACAGAGAGGCACAGAGAGATGGGAATCTGACGTGTGTGCTGAGCCCACCACACTCCATTCTGGCACGTCCCGACCTCCGGTTTCCTTATCTGGGAAGATATTTTTTAACGTGTCGTGTAGAAGCAGGACTCCTGGGAACAATCATTATCTCCTTCCAGACCACGACACAATTTCCTTCTCAATGAACCGCTGATCTTAGAAAATACAGTTGGCCAAGAAACATTCCCTTGAATTCCCAAAGGGCAACATACTTCTTTCCTGTCCCCTTGAGAAAGTCTACCCGAACAACAGAAATAAAAAAGCAGATTTGGTTTCGGCTCCATCCCACACAGGATTAAACTAATTTTGTTATTGGGAGGTGGGGCGGGAACGCAGGAGCAGAAAGAGTTCCGTGTGGCTGACCGATCCTCCCCCCCTCCCCCCCCCCCCCCCCCCCCCCCCCCCGTTGAGGCACAAACACTGCAGGACTCGCTTTCATTAATGCCCGGGGGCTGCTGCTGAAGCAATGATGCCATTTTGCCTGCATCTTACATCCGTCTCTCAACCACCCTCCGCTGACCGACACCAAATGCAATTAGCTTTATGACATTTAAATTTAGAAACCAAGATTAAGTTTGTGACTTAGGGTTAGAAACTTCTATGGGGGACAAGAAAAAAAGATCTGGTCCCATGGGAATTCACAGGAAATGGTTCTGGGGGACGATGGTCTGGATGATCAGCAGTGAGCAGAAAGGAAAGGGTGACTGATCTGGGGGGGATGATAAGAGCCCCGTGGGGTCCTGTTCCAGCCAAGAAGCCCGCCCATGGTGGACTCGGGACAGATCATGAAGAAGGGGGCTAGAAGCCAGCCACTCAGGAACACACATTTTTCCAGGGTGCTGAGATCGCTAGTGATTTTATTTTCTTCTTCATACTTTTTTCTGATTTGCTGATATTTCCCACAATAAACACGGATTATTTTCAATGTAAGAAAAGTATTACTAGCTTACTTGTGAAGATAGTTTTAATTCACACCATTCACAAGGCAATGCGAAAATAAGTTTCGAAGGTCATTTGGATAAGAAGGGCAAGTTCTTTCTTCTTGCATTTATTAAACTTTTGAAAGCATGATTTAAGCGGGTCCACCAATTGTGGGCGTGTTTTCCCGGCCACTTGCTAGGTAGTGACAACGTTAGTCATCTCCGTATCCTCTTCTCTGGCAACAGTGATTGGTGCACCCAGGTAGCTCTGGCCTTAGCCACTGCCCAAAGCCTTATTGAAACAGCTGAAAAACATTTACTTTATCTAAAGTAACAGTGTTCAGCCCATTCAACCAAATTCAGGGAAACCCATGTTTTGGAGTTTGACGTTTAAATGAAACCATAAAAGCATTGGATGGAGATGAGAGATGGTGCCCTTTTATTCTGCATTCAAAGCACCTAAAATGTGAGGTGTTTCCTGTGATAAATAATGTCCCAGCAATTCTGGGTGGGCAGATATTTCACAGCCATTAGAGCCTCCTCCTTAATCACAAAGCTGAAGAAGAGAACCACAAACCGACTTCTTCCTGGTAGCATATTTCTTTGCCAGAGAATGCCTCCTAAAGTTTACTGTAAACAAAAATGCCAGCCACACCCTGCAGTAAAAATCCCTCCAGCTTTGCTTCCACTCTCTGCGTTATCAAAGGAAAAAGCCCCTTCCCTGTCTGCCAGGAATTTAAAGTTTGCTCTAAAACTTGAAAATGTACAGATTTCCAGAGATGTCCAAAGCCACCCGTATGAGTAAAGCACTTCTCACATAAAAAAACTAACCAGATTGATGATGATGATGATGATGATGATGGTGAGGATGTAGCTTGAATATAAGAGCAGCAGCAGGAATAGTCTCCCTCTGAGCATCTACTCCCAGGATGGGGGAGCTGGCAGAATCTGGCCACCCACCTACTCACGCACCTGGAACCTTAATTAACAGTGTGTGTGTGTGTGTGTGTGTGTGTGTGTGTATGTGTGAAATCTTAAAGTTGTTGATTTTCATTCTGAGGGTCTTGCCGTCCCTCCACCACCACGGACCCACACCTCGTGCTGCGTCTTCCTGGACTCAGTTTCGGAAGCAGGAGAAGGAGGTGCGTGGTCCATGCCAGGCATCTCGGACTGAGCTCTCCCCCGCAGGTGTTTTCTCACCTGTCAGCCACACCATTTGGAGGCTGAAGTCCATTACCCTCTCTAGCGGACTGAATTGTGTCTCCCGTCCCCCACCCCCACAATGTGTCCAAGTTCTAAGGCCCAGTGCCGGTGAACATGACCTTGTTTGGAAAGAGTGTCTTTGCAGATGTGACTAAGTTAAGGATCTGAAAATGGACCCAAAATGAATTTCGGGTGGGCTCTAATCCCTGTGGCCAGTGTCCTTCTAAGAGACAGGAGAGGGAGACTGGAGACACAGAGACAGAGGAGAAACACATGGAGAGGGACTGTGAAGGTGGAGACCGAGATTGGAGTGAGGTGTCCACAAGCCGACGAGTGACGGCTGCACCAGAAGCCAGGACAAAGCATGGACGGGATTCTCCCTTGGAGCCTCTAGAAGGAACCAATCCTGCAACACCTTGATTTTGGACTTCTGGCCTCCAGGACGACGAGACAATAAATGTCTGTTGTTTCAAGTTGCAGAGTTGATGGTAAATTGTTACACATCTGTAGGAAATTAACACACTCTTCTGCCCTAGAACCTGGCGTTTCAGCCGCGACCTCCAAACCCTGGGTTATCCAGCTCCACCCAGAACCCAGCCCCTGTCCACCCCGTCTGTCCCAGACTCTTTTGTTTGGCTTCTCCCTCCCATAGTTCTAAGCCCTGGCTGCATGAGAACCACAGGGAGAGTTTTTAAACAATACGGTGACCAACGTCCCACCAAAGATCAACTAAACCAGACCTTCGGGGATGTGGGGTGGGGGGGTGAGGTCTAACCACCTGAATATTGTAACGGCCACCAGTAATGGCGACCTGCAGCCAAAATGCAGGACCCTGGACTAGCCATGATGTCTCCAGCTGGCGTCCACCCGATTCCCCTCCCACACGGCTCACCACGCCTCTTCCACAACCACTCAGAGGCAGCAACCTGCACCCACGGGCCTTACGCTTGAGGTTGCTGAAGAAGTTCTCGGGTAGTCTGCCAAAGTGTGAATCCCCTGGGCTCTCCCACAAAGATAACGATTGTGCACATCTGGACTAGGCCCAGGAAAAGGAGTTTGTAACAACCTTGAACTTTGCTGTACCTTATCTCTCCTGAGGAGCTTCACAAAAAAAAAAAAAAAAAATGCAACGTCCATACCACAACCCCAGACCAACTGAATCAGACACTCTGCAGGAAGTACACAGGCATCAGAATTTTTACATTTTTTCATCTGTTGCCAACATTCAACCAAGTTTGAGATCCAGTGTTTCAAGAAGTGCCTAATACGTGCCAGTTTTGATGATGAGTAAAGTAGATGGTTAGGGTGTACAGTCCGGTAGAGGAGCCAGACGGGAATCATTGAAATACACGTATAAATACACAGCTCTAAGCTGCGGCCAGCGCTATGAGGGAAACGAAGAAGTGCCACAACAAAGGCTGAAGTGGTCAGGGAAGCCTCTCCGAGCCTGAGTCACAGGGATGTGGAGTGTGGCGGCCAGAGCATCCCAAGTAGCGAGAACAACACACGCAAAGGCCCTGGGGCAGGGGAAGCGGTACATTTGAGTAACCCAAAGAAAGCCTGTGTGGCTGACAGGCGTTAACAGAGTAAAGGAATGGAGGTGGCTTTTACTGACACGGGAGGAAACTAGCATAAGAACAGGTCTGGAGAGTGGGAGGGTGTAGGCAGATCAGGCTGGCTGTGTTGGCTCACGTTTGAGATGTGTGTCACCCAGAGTGACATGACAAGCGAGCAGTGAAGCACACAGGTGCTAACTGCTTAACGTCAGATGTGGCAGCCTTCGTCCTCTAGAAAGTACTGCAGCCCTGGGATACATCAGCTCATTTGAAAATCACCTCAGACACCCCCTTATCTCCCCTGTGTCCCCCCAACCCATTGATTACAGAGCCTTTTTGATCCCATCTACCTCCCAGCCCCACCCTCTCCTCTCAATCAGTCACCAGCACGGCTGCCCTGGTGTCATACTCAGGACTCCAGTCTCTCCCCTTTCTCATCCATCCTTTACACCAATCGCAAGCAAGCTGACCTCATCATATCCCTCCATGGTGCAAAACGTTTCCATAACTCAGTCACGTATAGAACAAAATATGACATCCTTGGCATAACAGTCAAAGGCCTTTGTTTTCGGGCCTCTGCTTGCTGGCCCAGCCTCGCCTGCACTATTCCAGACCTTCCAACGCCCTGCTCCCCCACCTCACTGAGTTACTGGGAGTCACTGGCTCCCCTCCCGAGTTTCCCAGGACAGCAGCATCTTTGCATATGCAGCTCCCTCTGTCTATAAAGACCCCGGCACACCTAGAATTTTGTCGGCCGGTCCAGCACTCTCTTCTCCTTTTGGGAGATGTCCTCTTATCACCGCTAACAGGTGATACAGGTGGGACCTGTCATTCTCTTACAGACCAGGCCCCTCCAGCCACAGGGTAGTTCATGGCCAACCTGAGTCTTTGCAGCACCTCCTGAGGCCTTGCGAACTTGGGCTCAGAGGAAGAGATGGTGCGTGGCTTCCTGGTGTTAGGAGGAGCAGGATGTGATCATTGAGAGCTGTCAGCATCCTCATTCACCAATGGGGTGAAATATTGAGGCTGACATGGGTGACGAGAAGCAGGAGAATATACGGCAGTCCTCACAGGAGACCCAGTTCCTGTGTGCATGATGCCACATGGCCTCCCACCTGCTCTATTTAGACCTAAGCAGTGTGAATTAGGGACTGTCCCCTGCAGCCTCGGCATGTGAATCATATAGTATTGATGAAAGAAAAGGAATGGCCAGGAGGTTAGGGGACAGGTAGAGTCTGCACATCCCCTCCAGATAAGACAACCCAAGCCAGGGCAGTCACAGAGCTCACGAGAGGCTCTGAGGTGACCCCTCACCATCTGGGGTCCTGGAACTTCTGAACCCTTTGTCCCCCAAAGCTGGACATACGTGTCTACCTGTCAGCCAGGATGGCCTTGTGGAGGCCCCATGCAGTCTGATGACTGGCATGTTCCAAAAAGACAACGAGCAGAATGATGGCGAATGGAGCACCAAAGGCTTGTCCCTAAAACAGCCGTCACCTTCCGAGACACTGACATCTTTGCCTGCCCAGTATCCACCCTCACAGGACCTTCTAGGAACATCTGCTTCTCCCATCTGGGACTCCTTCAATTTTGCAGTCCCAAATCCACTTCATTTCCTGGTATCTGACACACAGGGTCCCCCTTGAAAAGCACCCCTTTGATTTCTGCCAACTGTGCCTTGGTGCCCCCTGCCTGGCTCAGAATGGAGGGCAGATCAGACGGGTGGACAGAGTGGTGAGGGCTGTCTCTACACCCTGAGTACTGAGGCCATGTGTCCATGACCGCTTTCTGCAGTCAGGCCGAGCACAGGCCTGCCCTCCAGATGCCTTCCAGAACCCAATCTTTTGCCCAGTGGTATAATTCCTGCCCACCCAACACACCTGGACTTCACAAAAGGATATGGATTCAAGGAGCTATGAGCTGTGGGAAGTCTCTTGGAAAAATTTTGCCTTAAAGAATTAGATTTTAGGAGACCCAATATGGTGGCAGAGTAGGTAAACGCTGTGCTTGCCTCATCCCATGAGCACATCAAAATTACAACTACATTATAGAACAATCAACATGGAGAACCATCTGAAGTCTAGCTGTACAGAAGTTTTATAACTAAACGTATAAAGAAGGAGCTACGAGGAGACTGGTAGGAGGGGCAGAGACGTGAAACAGGCCCAGCCCCAAACCCATGTGGTGGCTGAGACTCAGCAGAGATATCTCGACCACGGAGGTTCTCCCCAGAAGAGCGAGGGACCCCCAGCCCCACATCACGTCCCCCAGGCCAGGCTACCAGTGCTGGGAAAAGGAGCCCCCATGACATCTGTCTGTAAAAAACAGTGGGGATTCCACCTGTTTGGTGGGCCGGAAGACTGTGGGCAAACCAGACGTCCTCTTAAACAGCCCATGCACAAACTTACTCGCTCGCAGGTACTCACCTTGGGCTCCAGTGAAGGGACAGTCACTCAGGGGGCCTTGGAGACAAACGGAGGGCAGACTGAGGTGTGTAGCTTAGCATGAGGGCTGGAAGACAGTCGCCAGGGAGTCTCCTCCTGGACAGCCGGCAGTCGGGCGCCACCTTTTCTGTGTTGAGCCCGCCCCCATGAGGCCAAACCTGAATCTGATTGGTCTGATGAGCTCCCAGGCTCCACTCTGCTGACTCTGCTGAAACCCTGCTTCACCTCACTCTATACTGATCAAGGCTTTATCTGCAGTTGAATCTTATAGATGCCAGCAGGTGTGTCCTGGCTTTTTGCGGAGCTACCCCAGACTCAGTACTTGAGGAAACCATCTTCTGTTCAGCCTCTCCCATGTACCTCCAGGCCCAGCACAGGCAGTGGCCAACCACGTATAGCTTTATAGCTCCTACCAGGTAGCCCCTGGCCAATCACAGGCAGTGGCTGACCTGCACCTGCATTGGAGCCGCTTCCAAGAGGCCTCAGAACCAACATATGTAGAGGCTGGCTTCAGACCACAGCAGAGCATCACCCAATTAACCCCACAAGTGGCACACACAAAGGATGGTATCAACAGACACCAGAGCCTGCTGAAGGGAATCCTGCTCTGTGTGGTAAGCCCCCACACACAGCAGCCTGTAAGTTGTGAACATGACCAAACTCCACAGCCAATCAGCCTGAGGCTCAATCCCACCCACTGATGTATCAATAGCAATCAAGGCTCAACTATAACAGGAGGAGACACACAACCCACACAACGGATACCCCTGGAGCACCCGGAACAGTTGACCAGGGAGACTGTGCCAGTGGGCCCCACAGGGCACCTACTACATAAGGCCACCTGGCCAAGACTGGGGGATGTAGCAGATCTGCCTAATACATAGACACAAACAGAGAGTCAGCCAACATGAGGAAACCAAGAAATACACCCCCTAATGTAAAAACAGAAGAAAACTCTAGAAAAAGAACTAAACAAAATAGAAGCAAGAAACCTACCAGAGACAGAGTTCAAAACACTGGTTATAAGGATGCTCAAGGAATTTAGTGAGAACTTCAACAGAGAGACAGCAAGCATAAAAAAGGACATCAAAGGCATAAAAAAGAACCAGTCAGAAGTAAAGAATATAATAACTGAAATGAAGAATGCACTAGAAGGAATCACCAGCAAACTAGAACCAGAAGATCATATTAGTGATTTGGAAGATAAGATAAAAGAAAATACTCAATTGACAGCAAAAAGAAAAAAGAATCCAAAAAAATGAGGATACTTTTAGAGACTTCTGGGACAACATCAAACATAACAACATTCACATCACAGGAGTACCGGAAGGAGAAGAAAGAAAGAAAGCAATTGAGAACCTATTTAAAGAAATAATGACTGAAAATGTTCCTAACCTGGCAAAGGAGATAGACATACAAACCCAGGAAGTGCAGAAAGTCCCAAACAAGATGAACCCAAACAGGTCCACACCAAGACACATTATAATTAAAATGACAAAGGTTAAATACAAAGAGAGACTACTAATTTGTACTTTCTAATCCCTTTATCTTCTCTTCCATCCTCACCCCCCTCTCACCTAGCAACCATCAGTTTTTTTCTCTATACCCCTGAGTCTCTTTCTGTTTAGTTTGCTCGTTTATTCTGTTCTATTAGATTCCACATATAAGTGAAATCATATGGTATTTGTCTTTCTCCATCTGAATTATTTCACTTAACATGATGTTCTCTAGGTCCATCCATGTTGTTGCAAAAGGTAAGATTTCATTCTTCTTTACGGCCGAGTAATAGTCCATTGTATAAATGTACCACAGTTGGGGGAATATAATCAATAATGTTGCAAAGATTTTGTAGGGTGTCAGATGGGCACTTGTCTTACTAGGGAAATCACTTCATGGACGGTGTAGATGTCTGACCACTGAGCTGTACACCTGAAGCTGAAGTTGAATAATATTGAATGTCCACTATAATATATATAATTTTATTTACATCACAGGATGTAAAGTACAGCATAGAGAATAGAGTCAATGGAATTGTAACAGCTATATATGATTTCAGAGGGGGAATAGATTGGGGAGGGGGATTATCACTTTGTGAGGGGTGTAAATGTCTACCTATTACATTGTTTTGTACACCTGAAACTAATAAAAAAAATAAATAAATAAAGACAAAGAGAGAATCCTAAAAGCAGCAAGAGAAAGGCAACTAGTAACTTATAAGGGAGCTCCCATAAGATTGTCAGCTGATTTCTCAACAGAGACTTTGCAGGCCAGAAGAGATTGGCAGGAAATACTCAAAGTGATGAAAAGTGAGGACCTACAACCAAGATTACTCTACTCAGTGAGGCTATCATTTAAAACTGAAGGACAGATAGAGCTTCCCAGATAAGTAAAAGTTAAAGGAGTTCATCACCAGCAAACCAGTATTACAAGGAATCTGTAAGGGACTTCTCTAAGACAAAAAACAAAAAAAAGATAAAAAATATGAATAATAAAATGGCAATAACTACATATCTATCAACGATTACTTTCAATGTAAATGGATTAAATGCTCCAGTCAAAAACATAGAGTGCTTGGATGGATAAGAATACAAATCCCTTACATATGTTGCCTACAAGAGACTCACTTCAGATTGAAAGACACACAGAGACTGAAAATAAAGGGAGGGAAAAAGTTATTTCATGAAAATAGAAATAAAAAAATCTGGAGTAGCAATGGTTATATCAGACAAAATAGACTTTAAAACAAAGGTTATAACAAGAGACAAAGAAGGACCCAGTAATCCCACCTCTGGGTATTTATCCAAAGAAACTCAAAATGCTACTTTGAGAAGATGTGTGCAGCCATATGTCCATTGCGGCCTTGTTTACAATGGCCAAGATGTGGAGGCAGCCTGGGTGTCTGTTGATGGAAGAATGGATAAAGAGGAGGTGGTACATATATACAGTGAAATATTGCTCAGCTATGGCAGGGAATGGGTTCTTACTGGTTCTGCTGGTTCTTACTGGTTCTAACTAGTTGCTGCAGTTCTTACCATCTGCAGCAGCATAGATGGACCTGGAGGGTACTGGGCTGAGTGGAGTATGTCAGACAGAGAAAGACAGATGCAATGTGATTTCACTTATATGTGGAATCTAAAGAACAAAATAAACAAACAAACAAAAGAAAACAGAAACACACTCATAGATACAGAGAACATATTGATGGTTGCCAGATGGGAGGGGGATTTGGTTTATGGATGAAAAAATGGGAAGGTACTAAGAAGTACAAATTGGTTGTTACAAAGTACTCATGGGGATGTAGAGTATAGCATAAGGAATATACGAGTAGTCAATAATATTACAATAACTTATACGAGTAGTCAATAATATTGTAATAATTATGTATGGTGTCAGATGGTTACTAGATTTATTGGGGTGACGGCAGGAGCTTGGGGGACAAGGTGAAAAAGGTGAAAGGATTAAGAAACACTAATTGGTAATTATAAAATAGTCATGGGGATGCAAAGTAAAGCACAGGGAATATTGTCAATAATATGGTAATAACTATTTATAGTGTCGGGTGAGTACCAGATTAGTCAGGGGGATCACTTCTTAAATTACATAAATGTCTAACCACTACGCTGTACAGCTGAAAATAATATAAAATAATATTGAACGTTAACTATAATTGAAAATTTTTAAAGGTGGGGGAGGTGAAAGGCTATAACAGGTCCAAATATCCAGGTGTAAAACAAATAAGTCATGGGGATGTAATGTACAGCACGAGGGATAGTCAATATTGTGATAACATGGTACAGTGTCAGATGGTTGCTGGACTTCTCATGGGGATCACTGCTTTAGGTATATAAATGTTGATTAACTACAGTATACCCCTGAAACTAATATAATATTGTATGTTAGCTATATTTTTGATAAAAATCTAATAAATATAGTCAACCATAAAACATAATCTACCTATGTATTTAAATTTAAAGACAACACAATTTATGATCTTTGCTTTAGAAATAAAATACATCATTAAAAAAAGAATTAGATTTTAATGTTCTATCAATCATTTTTTTTTCTGATCTGTGAAGTTTTAGGCCATATTTAAAACTGTGTGTTTTCATCTTTGTATCTAATGGACCTGAACGTAATACCGACGTACGGTAGGTTCACAAAAAATGCTGTCTCACTGCAACTCCTCATCTTTCCAGTTCCTGGCGAAGCAGACCTAAGAGAGCAATAGAAATAGGCATCCCTGGGAAGACTGAGGTTGTCTGCTGAACTCTTAAGTATGTGAAGGTCACACAGACATCTTAAATGCAACAGATCCAAAAATCATACAGCACTATGAATCACATTATCGTGGTCTGATCAACTTTTGCACGCCAAATTGCTTCCCCAAGGCAAGTTATCTTACCTCTGATCACCGGCTCCCACTGATGGTACCGCCCCCCAACTTTCTCCTCTGCCCCCTCCATTCCTATTGTGAGATCCACCTGTCCCTCTGGAACGTCTTGTACATCTTCTGTTCCTACCTGGCCACGTAATATTTCTGGTTGAAACTCTGTGGTGGATCCCTGTCATCCACAGGATAAATTCCAAACTACCTCCTCCTGACACACAAAACGCTCCGTCATTTAGCCACTGCCTGTCTTTTTAATCTTATTTCCTTCCACCTGGGGTGACCATGAGACTAAGAAGGTTTCCAGGATGTGGGACCTTCAGTGCTAAAAACAGGAAAGTTCAAGGCAAACAGAGACTAGTTGCTTTCCTCTCTAGAAATGCTAAATTGCTCGCAGTTCTGTTATGGGCTCAATGCTTGTGTCCCTCCAAACCCTTATCCACCCATGTGAAGGTATTTGAGGTGGGGCCTTTGGGAGGCAATTAAGGTTAGATGAGGTCATGAGGGTGGGGCCCTCATATGGAATTAGTGCTCTTATAAGAAAAAGAAGATCTCTCTCTCTCTCTCTCTCTCTCTCTCTCTCTCTCTCTCTCTCTCTCTCTCTCTCTCTCTCTCTCTCATCTCAATCTCCCGCCCCTCCCTCTGTCCCCCCATAAGCACACACTGAGCAAAGAAAGGCCTGGTGAGCACACATGGAGAAGGTGGCTGTCTACAAGCCAGGAAATGGATACTCACCAGGAACCAAATCAACCAGCATCTTGCTCTTCAGAACTGTGAGCAATAAATTTCTGGTGTTTAAGCCACCAGTCTGTTCTGTCACAGCAGCCCAAGCTGACAAGTTCCCTACACTCGTTCTGTGGTTTTCTCATATGACTATTGTTTTATCTGTACACTCAGCCTAGACCGTCTCCCTAGCCCCCTTTTAACTGGTTAACTGCCTATCTATGCTTAAAAACTCAGTGAAGGAGGATCCTGAGCCCAGAAGTCTTCTTTGGCTTCATGCTGGCACGTCCGTAGCTGAGCTCCGTGCCTCTGTGTCCCCACGGAGGTCTAGGCTGTGGCTATCAGTGTACTACCATTGGGTTGAACATTCCACGAGGGCGTCTGGCTCTCCCACCAGAAGGGAAGTAAACAGGGGCAGGAACTTTGTCTCCTGCATCTCATATCCACAGCCCGGCTCAGCACCTGAAATGAGCTGAGGCAGGTCACTTAATGAGTGGATCAGTCACCCAGGACACCCAAGTATAAACCTTTGTTTAAAAAAGAAAAATGCTATTTCCAATTAAATAAACTTCCCAATCCTAATTAGCCTTTCAGCCATTTTGAATACAGGCACCTTCCAGTTTAGCTTTTGTGCAGTTTCCCTGAGGAAATTGATCCAGAATTGGCCAACAACCCTGGAATAACTTCTGTGGCTACATCACACTTTAATGATCAATTTTGTAAATGTGCTCTCCAATACTTAACTGACTGCAAATTTTCTTTGGGGTTGAGATATTCAGTAAAACAGGTTTTAAAATTTGGCCGTAACAATACATCCTTGTTATTCTATAAGGATTAGTATGCGCTTGACTGATGTAATAAACATAAAGGTGCTTCAAAATATGTAAGCACTGAAATAAACATAACACATTATCACTAAGGTTGTTTACATCCTCATTATTATTGTGAAGTGGTCTCCTGACGCACCCCACAGCAGACGGAGACACTGGGGGAGTGCAGAGTTGATGTAGCCCCTCCATTTACTAGCACATGGCTCACACAGTGATGTCACTGTTCTGTCCATCCCCAGCGAAAGCAGATGGGAACCATAAAATCTACCTCAGAGCCTCTGGGTGAAAATAAATGAGTTAGTGTGTGAACAAATCCTGGAGCTACAGAGGAGAATGGTGTTGGTGATGGTGTTGGAAGGGGAGGGAGCTGGGATGGGGATGGCACTGAGAAGGGGATGGAGCTGGGATGGAGATGGCGCTGGGATGAGGATGGAGCTGGGATGGGGATTGAGCTGGGATGGGGATGGAGCTGGGATGGGGATGGCGCTGGGATGGGGATGGAGACAGGATGGGGATGGCGCTGGGTAGGGGATGGAGCTGAGATGGGGATGGAGCTGGGATGGGGATGGAGCTGGGATGGGGATGGAGCTGGGATGGGGATGGCGCTGGGATAGGATGGAGCTGGGATGGGGATGGAGCTGGGATGGGGATGGCGCTGGGATGGGGATGGAGCTGGGATGGGGATGGAGCTGGGATGGGGATGGCGCTGGGTAGGGGATGGCGCTGGGATGGGGATGGAGCTGGGATGGGGATGGAGCTGGGATGGGGATGGAGCTGGGATGGGGGTGGCGCTGGGATGGGGATGGAGCTGGGATGGGGATGGAGCTGGGATGGGGATGGCGCTGGGATGGGGATGGAGCTGGGATGGGGATGGAGCTGGGATGGGGATGGCGCTGGGAAGGAGATGGAGCTGGGATGAGGATGGAGCTGGGAGGAGGATGGCGCTGGGAAGGGGATGGAGTTGGGATGAGGATGGAGCTGGGATGGGGATGGCGCTGGGAAGGGGATGGAGTTGGGATGAGGATGGAGCTGGGATGAGGATGGAGCTGGGATGGGGATGGCACTGGGAAGGGGATGGAGTTGGGATGAGGATGGAGCTGGGATGAGGATGGAGCTGGGAAGGGGATGGAGCTGGGATGAGGATGGAGCTGGGATGGGGATGGCACTGGGAAGGGGATGGAGTTGGGATGAGGATGGAGCTGGGATGAGGATGGAGCTGGGAAGGGGATGGAGCTGGGATGGGGATGAAGCTGGGATGGGGATGGAGCTGGGATGAGGATGGAGCTGGGATGGGGATGGCGCTGGGAAGGGGATGGAGCTGGGATGGGGATTGAGCTGGGATGAGGATGGAGTTGGGATGAGGATGGAGCTGGGATGGGGATGGCACTGGGAAGGGTATTGAGCTGCGATGGGGATGGAGCTGGGATGGGGATGGAGCTGGGATGGGGATGGAGTTGGGATGAGGATGGAGCTGGGATGGGGATGGCACTGGGAAGGGGATTGAGCTGGGATGGGGATGGAGCTGGGATGGGGATGGCGCTGGGATGGACATGTGGCCAGAATGGTGTTGGGATTAAGATGGTGCTGGAATCAGGATGGTGCTGAGATGGGATGGTGCTGGGATGGGGATGGTGATAGCGATGATGTTAGGATCAGGATGGTGTCCAGATGATGATGGTAATGGTTTGGGATGGTGGCAGTGTTTATGAGGATGGTGGTGATGATATGATGGTAATAGTGATATGATGGTGAGGGTGTTTGTGACGATCGTGTTGGGCTGGTGGGTGTGTGTATCGAAAGCTGTCAGATTGCCATGAGAGAGATCCATGCTTGTAAGGAAGGTATTCAGTAAATGGTATTTGACTGAAGGGGTGAAGCAAGTGGCTTGGGAGTCATTTTATTCTACTAGATTTTTATCACTGTATTAAATTCAATAGGCTCAATGATGTGTAATATTATCAGTTCAAACTACATTTAAAAAATCAAAGCAAAGACAGGCTTCCCAGGACCTGATTTTCCTACTAGATAATGATTACTTCAACTAGAATCTGATTTCACTTGGAGATTTTAAGTATTTTGCCTTGCCCTCCTTTTCCTTTTGCCCAAATATGACCTCACCTTGTTGAGCGATTCCGATAGCACATGTCAGAGGACCTTGTGACAGGACCTAATGCAGATGCTCCCACTGCCCCATGCCCTGTTGTGCTTGAATATCATAAGAGAGAGCTGACCTTGAACAGTTCTCTTCCTTTGCCTTAAGCACCACTTTGGAGCAATGAGTAGAAGGAAGATATGAGCTCAGTTCTAAAGTTAGAATTAGCCATGTTTAATTAAATCTAGATTTTGGCAAAGAAGTCATTTCAACTCATAGTTAAACTCCGAGGGTGAACTAAAGGCATGTGACTCCTTCTTAGCCAGACTGTAGGGGTCACCACCCACATCTGTGAATCAGAGGTCATGCTGATGCTTGGCCAGCTGGTTTTTCCCAACCAAACACCCACACTGCAAGTTAATGATTAGCCATTAGTCTTCCTTTCCTCCCCTTCAAACCAACCCTATTTAGTCATATCCAGACTCATTCCACAGATGCTTATGTGAGAGTAAATCTATATTAACTCCAGATGAGAAAAATATGCCTGAAAGAGGAGGTAATGATTTAGTGTGACAATTAAAGACTTAAATGCACATGTATAAACGTTAGTCCGTGCAGAGAAATTATACTATATCCATGATACCTACATGGGAATTGTGCTTGTGGGGTCTATGCAGCTGGAACATGGGCCCATAAAACAGTGTCACAACATAGACTCTGCTTCCAGGTACAGAGTAAATACGTTTATGTGACATTTATACGTAAGGCATTATTGATAATGAGATCTCATTGCATACACATAAGCATTTGTGCTGTCAATTGACTTCCTCCAAAATGCTTGTTATTGGCATTATTTTTTAGATCCTCAAACAATCTTGTTGGCATTTTTATTAGAATGTTATTAACTTATGCATCTATCAAAGTTTTCCTTTATATAGGATATGTCCTTTACTAGAATTAAAAAAAAAATTCTCCATAAAGGTCTATTGCATTTTTTGATGGGTTAATTCCTATCACACTGGGCTGCAGAAAGAATCCAGTGTTCTAATTGAGGAAAAGAGATAATCTCTATTAAGAACCAAAGAAATCATAACCAAAGTTACTTAATTGAAGGAACGTCCTTGACTTGAGAAGTGATTTTAGCTTTGATTTGTGGTCATGTCCGTCGTCTTTTCATTTACTCATTCACTAATTATTATTTCTTGATCACCTACCCTATGCCAGGCACTGTTCTATGAACAGTTTAATTCTTCTTTTGGCGTTACATTCCAAAAGGAACTTCCTGCAAAGAATAAACTATACTATGTGATTAAGTTCAAGTTGCTGTTTCACACTGTTATGAAGCAAAGCTACAGTATGAGGTCAGGTACAGAGACACCTTTCACATTCCTCACTTTCCCAGTTAATGCCATTAAGTCTAAATGTGTGGAAATATTTATTTCCCTTTGTCTGAAAATATTTATAGTTTCCTACCGTGGAAGCCATTTTTAGAAGCACTAAGGACCCTGATAAACCTGAACTTAGTACCATTTTTTTTTTCACCTGTCAAAATGAAATCTTATCCAAAGTATTTCCGTCTTTCCAAACATTTTTCTCGTGTGGTTCTGGGCCTGCTTATGTACAAGAAGTATAGCTCAGAGAACTCTCAAGTGGCCAGGAATCCAAAGTTCAGATTTCTCATCTCAGTTCTGCCACTCACTCAGTCAGGATCGGGTATGGAAGGGCAATTCTTTAGAGAAATTTTTCCTGCCTTGGAAAGGAGGCTCTCCTGGTGTATAACGTCAGTTACAGCAGAAACTGGGAGTGATTTTTAACTACTAAACTGGCAAGTGTCTGGAGTCAGTGGGCTCACACTGAGGCACGGGTTCCTTGCTTGTGCGTGTGTACATTGGGGCTACACGTAGGATCGGTGATTTCAGGCCTGGGAACAGTGCCTCTGGAAAGGAAGTGATATATTCATAAAGATGCGTAATCCAGGTGTCATCCAAAGCATCGCTGCCCGTGAACCTGTAATAACATCGACTAAACCCTTCAATTCCACCGCTGCCTGTCAAGACTGTGAATTTTAAGGACATTTCAGTCATGAGGTTCTTACTTCTGCACACGCTGTCCTCACTGTCCTGTCCACTCTGAAAGGAAACTCAGTGTCTTCCTGATTGGCACGGTCACATGCGCACGCACACACACACACACACACACACACACACACACACACCTTTGCGTGAGTGCAATGGTAAGTGCAGAAGCCTGGCGTGGCTGGAGAGAGGACTCCGCGGGGAAGCATCTACATCACAGCCGCATAACCAACTTTGAATTGACAATTGGGTATGGCTGCTTTTAAAAGAGCCTTTAGACACTCAGGACGCCACTGCAGAATTTCAGAAGTTCTTTTCTCATGCTTTTGTCCTTTCCCTTCTGGCTTCCTCAACCCCTCCCACGGAGGGTTATACCTCCTCCCAGGGTGGAGACCTCAGCCCCCTCCTACAGCCAAATTCTGCTCCAGGCCCTCCCCAGGCATCCAGGCCAGTGGGGTGCCCAGCAGAATGCGAGGTGCTTCCTTTTCTGGATCCACCTGAAAGCAACAGTGGTTATCGAGCAGATGTGTTCTCCCTTTACACATGTCCTGTGGAGACTGCTTATAGAATTGTGAAGCGTGGATTAACAATGCAGACGTTGAAGACTTAATTCTGCTGGTGGTTGCCTGGAGCTGGGAGGGAGCAGGACGATCGGGTGTGACAGTTAAAAAGCAAAGGGTTTCCCTTTGCAATGATGACAATGTTCTATAATTTTGATGATGGTTGCAAACTCTGTGAATAACTGAACACCACTGAATTATACACCTTAAATGGGTGAATTCTATGCTATATGAATTATATCTCAAAGCCATTACCCAAAGAACTACACTCCATTCTCATGATGAAATAGTATGTGACAAATGATGACAAATGACACGTGTGATTGGGAAGCCACCATTTACCTCCATGTCCACGACCGCCTCTGTTCCGGTCTCCTCCTTTGTGGTCTTGCCCTTCCTATTTGTCCTCTGGCTTCTCTATTGACGTGTTCCTCTTTCCGATGCAGCTTCTATTACAACTTTCGTACTGGATCCCACGTTGGCAACGGCTTTTGGACTGACATGCTTGGCCTTGGAGTCCATGAATGTTTGGACTTGATTTCCTCTCTGGACCATTCAAGAGCCTTGAGCAAGCCAACTTCAACACTAACTTTGCATGAGGGACACCAGCATCCACCATCACCACTATGACACACCGCTGCCCTGCCCACGGCCAGGCCGGGGCAAGTCCAGAGAGGTGCGCAGGGCATGGCACAACATTTAAGGAGGCACTCACTCTCAGGCCCGTGCAAGTGCAGAGTCAGCCCGTGAGAGGGAGCGTTTCCTTACCAGAGAGGCACTCAGGTTGGGAAAACTGAAGGGGGCTCTCACTCTCCGGTGTAGATCCCGCACTTCCAAGGGCCTGGGAGGGAGTACCTCTTTAAACATGGTGCCCAGAGAACCTCTCAGCCTTGTTGATCCGAGGTACCCAGAAGGCAGCAATACCAGACACTGGACAAGCAGGGTATGTGTGCTCAATTAATGAGCTTCATTCATTTGTTAACACTGGAATTATAACACCTTTTGCAGCTAATAAATTAAGTATGCCTAACAATTTTCACGTTTTTTAAATTTAAGACCCTAAATTTGATTCTGTTCCTTTGAGCAAATTTGTTCTGAGGTGGTAGGAACAGAGTGTGGTCAACAGGACAAACATCCAATTTTTTCACTTTCATAAATATTCAAGAGATAAGTTTGGGTCCTTCGCTAGTTCCTGATGAGTACTCCTCTACTGCTAGGGCCACCTGAGAAATTTTGAAGTATATCACGTGCCCCCTGCCCCCACCTGGGGGATTATGTCCATGCCAGTGGTCAGCTCCAGTTCTGTGGGAGCTGTAGTCACCTATACTTTATACCCTTAAATCACATCCTTTGGGGGAACAACGTCTCTTCCATTGTACTTGGTTCTGGTGTCACTTGCTATCTCACCCACTCCTGGCTTCAAGGATCATCATGTGACCTAACCCTGGCCAATCATGATTCATTACACATCTCTGTCTAATGAGTGGGACGGGACTTGGCAGAACCAACCAGAGTCCTGCATGCAAACTGATATGTGCACGTGGTGGGGATGGGTGTGGTCTCTCTTCCTACAAGGTTCTCAAGACCCTGTGAGCCAGCAGATGCCAGTGCCCATCTTTGCCAACATGTCCTGCTAGAGAATAAAATTATTGCTGAGAAGAGCAGAGCCAAAGGATGGAGGTAGAGACTGAGTCCTGATAATGATGTTTTAATACCTGGATCCAGCTATGTCTGAAATCTGACACCCCTAGAATTTTACATAATGAGCCAGTTATGTTGGGGATAGAGGAATTTTTTTTGTTTGGCTTAAGGTATCTGAGTTGTATCTCTCTCAGTTTCGGTTGCAACTAAAGAGGGTCTAGATTTAAAAAGGAAGTTCAGGTCAAGATCTTATTCATTCAGTAGTTCCTCTTCTCTGTCTTTATTGCCCCCATCACTTTCTCTTCTTCCTGCTTCCTGCATTCTCATTATCATCATCACCCCTCTCTCTCCAAGCCCAGTAGGTGCCCAGGCCAGGCTTGCCAGGGCAGACTACATTTGTGATCGCCCAGGCCCTTCCCTGAGGGATCATTAGAACCTCTGGCTTCACACATAGAGTTCTGAATTCACAGTTTTGTGATGTACACACCGGCCTGTTGATGTTTCCGGATGAGCAAAATTTCTACAGCCCGACTCCTTCAGAGAGAACTGCAACCATGACGGTTCATGTCCAAGGCTCTGAAGGCTCTGACAGTGTGGTGACCACTAGCATGAAGGTTTTCCTCAACCAGTATATGCCTAGGTTGGTTGGTGGTGACTTATTTATTAACTGAAACCATGCTGGGCAGAGCTAATTCAGTGTAAGTCACAGCAAAGCATGTACGTCAAGATTCTCTTGTAATG
Source organism: Rhinolophus hipposideros (assembly GCF_964194185.1). Classification (NCBI taxonomy): domain Eukaryota; kingdom Metazoa; phylum Chordata; class Mammalia; order Chiroptera; family Rhinolophidae; genus Rhinolophus; species Rhinolophus hipposideros. The sequence continues at coordinate 96,652,235 of NC_138052.1, forward strand.
TTTACTCCTTCATCCGAGAATTTCCGGTAGATTAAGGTATACAGTTGCTTGATCCAATAGATGTAGTATGAAGATATATAGATGTATTACTAAGGAACTGGAGATAAATACTAAATGTTTGAAATGAATGCTTGGGAAGTCAGATCAGTAAATCTTCTCATTTAATGATATCTATCAAAAGTGGATAGGCTCACAGATCAGTGAAAACTCTTTCTTCTTTAGATATATAATGGAGTTTCTTAACGACTACAAAAGTTATTCAACCACAACATGTAAGGCCACAATAGTCTTGGAATTTAAAAAAGTCATCATCAAATTAATCATGAAGATAATAGAAAATTAAAACTATTCAAGAGAAGAGCGTGGACATTCTATTCCATGCCACTCTTTGGGGAGGGTGCCTCCACACAGCTCTGGAGAAGCCACCAAGCATGACATCAGCTCTGAGTAAAGACAGGAGAGAAATGTTGCATGGAACCGATTAGGAAACAAGGACTGAAACCCTTTGACTGGATACATCCTGTAAGCAGAAGAGTCAGTCAAGGATAGTGAGATGGAGAGGCCAAGCAAGGTAGGAGGAGAACAAACTGGGAATGACTATGAATACAAAGCTAAGGATCTGGACTTATTTGGGAGGCAAGGTCCCTGGAGACTTTGGAGTCATGTCTAAAGTTTGAGCACACCTTCTCCAGCTCCCTCCCCACTTTCTGTCACAGGTGTGTCCCTTCATATAATTCTCACACATTCCATTTGGTCTTGTCATCTGCTTCTTGAAGGACCCACACCTCCACAAATGATAAAAATTGTTTTGTTTTTTGTTTTTTTATTTGGGTTTTTTTGGTTTTAATTTATTGGGGTGACAATTGTTAGTGAAATTACATAGATTTCAGATGTACAATTCTGTATGACATCATCTATAAATCCCATTGTGTGTTCACCACCCAGAGTCAGTTCTCCTTCCATCACCATATATTTGATCCCCCTTACCCTCATCTCCCTCCCCCCACCCCCTTACCCTCTGGTAACCACTAAATTATTGTCTGTGCCTATGAGTTTTTCTTTCTCATTTGTGACAACATGGATGGATCTTGAGAGTATAATGCTAAGCGAAATAAGTCAGACAGAAAAAGCAGAGAACCCTATGATTTCACTGATATGTGGTATATAAACCAAAAACAACAAAAGAACAAGACAAACAAAAATTGTTTTATTTATATTGAGACATTATAAGAATCTATGCAATATTATGACATTATCCAAAATGTCAAGACTAAACAAATCACGACAACGCAGTGATGACAACAGCTAAACATCCCTGAGCACATACCCAGTACCATCTCTACGTAATCGCCCACATGAATCAATTCAGACCTCACGACCTGCTAGGAGGTAGGTGCTACCAGTATCCCCATTTCAACAATGAGTAAACAGAAGCAGAGAGTGGTTAAAAGATGTGCCCACAGTCCCACAGCAGGTAAGGGGAGAAGTTCGGACTTGACCCAAGGAGGTACCCACGCAGCCGCCATACAGAACCCTGGTTCCCCGCTCTGGTGTGCTTCCTTCCAGCCTTTTGATCTGCACGCTTGGCTCTCAGCCTGCTGCTCTCAAGTAAGCCATTCTCCATCTCCCATGCCACTTGCATCTTCCACAGAACCTTCATAAGTCTTCATAATATATGTATCTTTGGGGCCACTTCTTTAGAAGTTTCCACCCTTTCTCATCGTGCTCCATTTTCCCCAGTGGGCCCCCATTCTCAGAGAGGACAGGACTTCTGTGCCAGGATCCACAGCCCGTCCTCCCCGACACGTGGGGGGTGCTCAGTCAAGCATTGCTGCATGCTGTTAGCCGCCAGCACGCTGCGTGTCGTCACTACGGTACCATACGTGTTTTCCGTGTTGCTCTGCAGTCTTCAGTATGATTGGTTTTAATGCTGCATAATAGACCCTGACTATTAAATGCTGACACTTAATTAATCATTCCAACAGTGCTAGACATTCAGAGCCTCTCAGCTTTTGCCATTACAAATGGTGATGTGAGGAGTATTTCCATGTGTACAGCTTTTCCGTGAAAATCAAACCCAAAATGACCTGTGAGCACAGACAGGAAAGGAACCCGAGCAAGTACATTTCGTCCTTGACCAAGTGGTGTCCCTCTCACTCCCAGGGTGTCGTGCTCTGCGACGTGGTGCGGGAGGAAGCGTCTCATATCCTCCGTTGAGCCAGCCCACACATCCCCACCTGTTCTGTTCCGTCTCCTGCTCTTACCAGGCCCTGGCAACCTCCGGCTGGCTGCTCTGCCCGGCCACACACCTCCTCTCCCTTTGCCCCCTGAAGCACCCAGTGCTGGCCCATTAGCGGCCAGTACAAGGAAGCAAACAACCTCATGTTTAAAGCCAGGCCTGCCTGGCCTTAGAAATGCCATCCCCAGTCTCTCACATGGGGCATCGCTTGTGTCTGCTGTTTCTTTTCAGGTCCCGGCCTCTGCCAAGTGCCACCGAGCCTGTCCCTCTCTCCTCCTGTTCCCCTCCCGTTGCCCCCACCCCTGGCTAGCCTCCCGCCTCCTAGATTTCTATTGGCATAGGTTAGCCACACACACGTACACACACACACACACACCTCAAACTACTCTACACTTTGCATTTTCCCAAACTCATTCAAGTGCTATGAAAATCAAGGGGCCTTGGCAGCCGTCGGTTCTGAAATCAGTTTTCTTTATCGAGAGCAAATCCAGGGGGTGCACACACCTCTTGCAGATCTCAGGCCACAGGGTACGTCCTGGGCAGGAGGGCCAGCTGTGGGCTGTGTGGCGCTGGCGACTGGGGACAGCCTGTGTCCCCAGAGCCAGCGGCCAGCGGAGCAGGGAGCCTGGTGGACCACAAGACATAAATCCTTGGAGGAGAAGCTCCCTGACGGCCGCATACAGCGCACTTTGACGGGAGTGTTTGCAAGTCCTCTGTCTAGGTAATGCTTCACCAGGGAGCATTTGAAGCCTTTCTCCTCCTCGTGTTGGAAATTCTTTATAACAGACTCATAGCGACGGCAGAAAACCCGAGAGGGGGGCTATTTTTAAGTCAATAGCGCTTCTTCCCTTCTGTTCACTAACTTGGGAGACTAATGGCCAGTATCCATCGAACATCCTCCAGTTGCCCAACAGTGCCTGGTGTTCCCCCTGCACTATCTCCCTGAGCCGAGGACAGTGCCAGGTGCAGAACCATTTCCTGAATGAGCAAAGGAAAGAATTCTGCGTGGGAGGTAAGGTCCTAGTGCCACCGGCACTTTACACACAGGGAACTGGTGCCGGGACATGCTAAGATCACAGAGCTGGAAAACACAGGGCGTGGATTCAATACCAGCACCCAGCCCCTAACCTCCCGTCATCCTGCCGTCACCCTGGCCAGCCACCCTTTCTAACATCCCACAGCTTCAGCAGGTGGGGTACTGCGTGTCCAACCTTCTGGCGATTACACTGATTTTTAGGAAAATCTTTGTAAAAAAGATGTATCTTTCAATTGTAGTATAGAATCAAGAATGCATAGGGTATAATTACACACATATTCAACAGAGGAATTATATTTTAAGTCAATTCCAAGCCAAATAATTAAAGGTGAACCCCAACGCTACTATTGTTTGATTAAGACACATGCGCACATACACACACACCACTGAATATTGATGGGAGAAAGGAGGAATTGAGAATTCTGCCAACAAACAACCTGTTTCTAGAGTCTGATCCCAGAGGGCTAAAAAAATCATTTAAATAATATTTTCTAGCATTTGACTCCATGCTGTTTCTGAGAATCTGTTGGGATTACAAACCCAAGTGGCTTCTGACTCTAGAGGCCACTTGGTGAAGTGTGTTTAAATTCATCTGGGAATTCCGTTCATCAAAATAACCCTCAGAAGATGACTTCCCAAAGACTGTCAGGGGAAAGATCGTTGTACAACCTTCTGGAATATACTCGATGTGCAGCAATCCCAGCCCGGATCGCTGTTTTCAAACAAACATGGCAGAGCTGGCCTTTGGATTCCCTGTCACGCTCAGCCGCCTCCGATAAGAAAAGCCCACAAGAGCGTTTGAACCCGGATGGAGCAGAATTAGCGGTTATATGTGAGAACGAACTCCAAAGCCTGTTTCCCCTAAATTGATTAGGTTAAGACATCTGATCTTTGATCTCTGGTAAACATTACCCTGAAGTACACAGCAGCCATTCATGCTGGAACCGCTTTGGCAACACAATGTTTCTTTTTACAGCAAAGCCAAAATTCCACCACTATTTGTTTGGCAGAGTCCAGACTACCACAGCACCAGGCTTTTGAGAAAGTTTACATAGTGTCTTTTTCAAGAAGGGTCATAGAGGTGGATAACATGATGGTTGAATGTGACACTGTGCCCTGACAGAGGCCAGGTCCCCTCCCTGTCCTGACCAGCTCCTCAGACGGACAGGAGCCCCGGTGGGAAATGGGAGCCAAAGGCAAACAAATGCCTTTCTAGGGTTACAAAGCTCCACCACGGGAGGCTTTCAAAGCCTCCAGCAGATACGTAAGAATTATTTCATTTCAATAATCTACATGAAAATAAACAAACATGTTTTGCAGAAAAATTTCCTGCATGAAACACTAGCTGTATTTGTGAGGCACGGTGGGCAGATGAGCTTTCTCTTAATTCTCTGTTCCTCAGAACCAGGTCAGAAAGAATGAATGCAAATCCATGGGACTATGTTGTCAAACAAGATCACAGCACCTGAAACATGGCTCCACCCACAGAGCACAGGTCCACATGCAAGGCCTGAGAAGATCTGCGGTAAAGAGACCCATTGAACTATTTCCAAGGCTCAGGGACAGAGAGGCCTGCACTTGATGTCCTCGGGCTCCGGCTTAGAACCTGGCAGCGTGGGTGGCAATTCCAGGAGCTCTTTTGCTTCATTCTTAATTGAGTGCAACTGACAGTGGTTTTGACGTTGCCCCTTTTCTGGTCATTTAAGCAGTTCGTGAACTAGAAGCAGACACTTCTGCTTCCAGTGCGAGTCTCCGTAAAGAATCACTGGGAAAAGGAAGCAGCCTTAGGGAATGTACACATTCACCCCTGAAGTTACATATTTGCTCTAAAACAAACTGGCAGATCTGCTGTCTGGCGACCGCAAAGAATAATCATCTGCTTACACCTCGGGATGACAGGGGTTTGTCCTTGGATTGGGCTCTTTTCACCAATAGGGAATATTTGGAGTCAGGAATTGGAGCCAGAATTGCCTCATTTCCCCTTTGGGGGCTCTGTCTCTGGAACCTCTGGATGGGCCTGGTGGCCCCGAGGGGGCAGCAGGGTGTTCCGCACGGTTGAAGCTGTGGCCCTGAGACCCATGCCGTTAGCAGACGTGGCCCTCAGCCTGGGACGCTTCAGGAAAGAGGAGCAGATGCCCTGCGCTTGTCCTGGGTCTCCTGCCAGCCTTCAGTGCTACATTGCTCCTTCTATATGTGGGCCCATGTCCTTCAACCTCACTTTGAAAACTACAGCTCTTGTGTGAAAAATAGTGGGCAGAGGTCTGGAGAAGACGAGCAGTGATGGGGAACCCTTTACAGGGCCCCAGAAGCATGGGTTTGGCCTCTTTCTCACTTTTCCTGTTCCCCAGGAGGTCCTGGCCATAGATTCTGCCTGGAGTCAGGATAGATGACTCATGCTCCAAGAATTCTTCACTTTACTTGAAAGACAAGCCAAAGAAAGGAAACTTTCTTGCATCTGGCATCCTTCTGGGGAACATGGGAGACCCAGCGCTCTCTCCCAAGTTGGGAGAGGAAGGAATGTTATTCTTTCGCAAAGCTGCAGATGTATCAGTTTCCTGAGGTTGCTGTTTATTCTTCTGGAGGCTGAAAATACTGGGTGAGAATAAAGCTTAAGTCCATCCAGAAATACGGCTAATGTGGATTCTTAGAGGGAAGGACATGTCAATAAGAAATGGTCCTCAGTGTTCAGTTCCAAAGACTGCGTTTATTCCAAAGACACAAACAAGGCACTCCTTATTTATTTCTTACACAAAATTTCAATTGGTTGGTAACAGGTCATGGACAAGATTCTTCAAAAGAAGAATTAGTGATGGTTACAAATACCTATGAAAGTCAAAGGCCGTGAGTTTCTTTTTTATATCCAGCAAACAAAAATAACAGAGATAGTTCTAGAAAGCCCTGGGGTCACATTGCTCACCCCCAAACTAGAGTTTCCAGGTGCCTCAAGGGAGGGTCCTTACAGATACATGGAAAGAGGGGTCAGCATGTATGATGGCAGTGATTCTGGTTAAAGAAATCCTCGTTCAAGACCCCAACTCTAGTTCTGAAACCCAAGCCAAGGTGAGGTGCTGCAGAAACTCTGTGCATTGTTCCATGAGCTCACCACTAGCTGTTTCCTTGCTTAGCAATACCGCATGTCATGCCCAGAACCAAAGGAGCCTTGAGATATGCTGCACAGGCCTGTGCCAGGCAGCGAATCAACAATAGCAGACAATCAAATGTGCACAGATTTTGCAAGCCAGCTGTTAAAATGTTGGTAGCTTAAAATAGACCCTGATAGCAGTATTTACACCACAGAAATTGGCAGATGCTACAAATCGTGGCTTTGTTGCTGTTGCTGGGGACAGGTGATTTAGCAGCACCTCGTTGCCTGAGGTGGAGTAGGAAGAAGAAGGAAGTGGGTCTGGCCCAAGAGCAAGACTTCAAGGCAAGTCACTAAGGGTTAAACGGTAAAGGTGTGAACAACCCTTTCATGGGGTCTCCAGGCCCGGAGATGCATGTAAAAAGGTCTGACAATTATGTTTGCGAACTCATCCTAGAAAAAGTGCTCCATACCTCATTGCTGAATGTCACTATGGTCACCTTTGAAGCACTCCCCTTGTGAAGCTATGCACCGACCTCAGTGCCTAGTCCACCCTTCAAAGCAATTTTGGAACTCTTTTTCTGGAATGGCCATCAGAGCTGTCGTCGTATTACCCTTGATGATGTGAATGGAAGCCATCAAAATGTCTTCCTTTCAGTATTTCCTTTATTTTCAGGTAAAGAAAGAACTCATTGGGGGCCAGATCGGGTGAGTAGGGAGGGTGTTCCAATACAGTTATTTGTTTACTGGCTAAAAGCTCCCTCACAGACAGTGCTGTGTGATCTGGTGCATTGTCATGATGCAAGAGCCATGAATTGGTGAAAAGTTCAGGTCGTCTAACTCTTTCATGCAGCCTTTTCAGCATTTCCCAATAGTAAACTTGGTGAACTGTTTGTCCAGTTGGTACAAATTCATAATGAGTAATCCCTCTGATATCACTAAAGGTTAGCAACATCACTGAAACAAGTTCGTGAACTTGGTAGTCAGACCTCATATACATGTAAAATGCTTATTTATGTATAGTAATATATAATGTGTACACACATAGTTTTTTTTAATATGCACAGAAAAAAGCCTCCCAAAGCATAAATATCTAACTGTGCCCTGTTTATGCATGGAGGTAGTTGGGCTGGGATAAGGACAAAGAACTGGAGAATTTCACACTTTATATACTCCTGCACTGATTGAAGTTTTCATAATAATTATGTATTATTTTATTACTTTATTTTTTTTACTCAATAAGGACAGTCACAGTGTATTATTTTATTATTTAAAAAATTAAGATACAAAAATCCTGACTTCTGGAAGTCAGTCAATGACTCTTTTTTTATTTAAAAAAATGCTATTTATTATAGTTTCTATTTACTATAGAAGCTATCTTTTATAAGGATAAGATGGAATCTGCAAGAGAGCAGGCAGAACTCACTCATCAAATCATTTCGTTCTGAGTATAACGATTTAATTAGAATTCAACTTGTTCTTCTCCTCAAAAGGTATATGAAAATTTGACATGTATGGTTCCCAGCTCCAACGGTGGTCCTCTGACTGCAAAGTGGTTTTCTGAAGATGTGACAGATACGTATCTCCCTGTGCTTGTCCATCTTTCAGCTCTGAGCGTTGTCGGCCCTTTTCCAGCTTGCGTTCCAAGGGGGAGAGCAGATCAATGGAGACTGTTTACAGATCCTTTCAGAGGTGATGCCACTTACTCATCCCCATCATGGGCCTCTGAGGACACTCAGGGTGTTCATCACCCCGCAGAGCATGGGAGCGAGAAGACAAAATCTCCTACAAGCCCTGGGCAGGCACATCCACGGAGCTCGCTGTACAGTTGGTGACGGGCAGTGCCAAACACTCTGGAGTTGGCAGGGCACGGCGCTAAAGGCTGTCTAACTCAGTCGTTACCAAAAGCCATGGCATGGCTCGGACAGGTGGTATTACCTTTCTGTGGCCATGGAAACAGCTTTGTGGAAGGGAAGTGAGTTGCCCCGGTCTGTACCACTGGGACTAACCTGTGTTCTTTACAACCCACAACCACACACTTGAACTAGAATGTGAGCAGTCTGGAGCCTAATTCAAACACCACTGAGGGGATTAAACTATGTTAACCTCTATGAGAAGCAGTTTGGAAAGTTCTGCCAAGTTTTTAAATTATCGCATCCTTTGACAATTTCATTTCCAGGAATTTATTGTACTCATACCAAAGTATTAAAACAATCCATCGCATGCCCATACATATTCATTGTAGCATTGTTTGCATTATGAAAAAGTGCCAACAACTTAAATATCCTTAAATAAATATTCAAATTAATTAGGGCACATAAAATGGAATCTAAACAGTCTTTTAGAAAAGAAAGAAGCAGCTTGAGATGCCCTGTTGTGAAATGAGCTCTAAGATGTAGCATTAAACATCAGAGTAGGGGAAATGTTTGAAAAGTACGCACGGTTGTAGATGTACAAAGTGGGTGGGGTAGAGATATTCATGCTTGGAATGTACTTTATATGCCTGGATTATCTCTAGAAGGCAGCACAAGAAATGAGCTGCAGCGATGGCCCCCGGGGGAGGAAACTAGGGCTGAAGGGGGCTGGGGCCAGTGGAGAGGGCCTAACATTTACTCTCTACCCCTTTTACATCTTCTGAATTGTGTGCACGTTGCCTATGTAAGTTGCCCAAAATAATTAAAGAAAGAAGGAAAGTCCATGAACTATGGCACCTCTGCAGACACATACTGTGCTTTCACTGGACTGAGCACCGCTTTGCAGTGACAAGGGCAGAGAGGGGTTCAGGAAGAGGTGACTGGAATCCCGCCCTGGAGAGAAGATCAGTGGGACTCACGCATCAGTTATAAGTGGATCATGGACTCTCAAGCTGGAAAAGCCTCAGGGTCCTGTAACCCAAACCTGCCAGACACTCGCATCCTGACGTTGACCTTCAGCTCAGACTCCTCCATCTAAGAAGTGATGACGCTTGGCTCACGTTTGCCATTGGCATGAATGAAAAGGGCACAAGGAAACACCTGGCACGGTGCCTGGCACAGAATACCTGTCCAATGAATGGTGGGCCTGTGAACATAGATCATGCAGAACGGTAAGTGCTTGGGGCAAAGGCTGCACTGCCTGCATTCTGCCCACTTCGCCGGCCATGAGTGGTTCCACTGCATTGCCTTGGAGTGGCTGCATGACGTCCTGTGGTTGGAGAACCATACGTCCTTAACTACACATTTAATATGCACAGTTTGCTTTGACATTTGCAGAGATTATAAATATAAGTATAAATAAGCATCTTTTTGGCATATAACATGTTATTTTTCACATGTCCTTGGTTCAGGAGCACAAATATGCAACCAAAGCACTGAACTTTTATTTGTTTTAGGAGGGAGGGTATTTGTGGACAAAGTACATTGCTGTGACATTCTGAGGCATGTATTCTCAAATCAAAACTCCAAAAGAAAAGGGTATGGGGGCAGGGGAGAAGATATGACTATAAGCAGCTATGCAGATGAGATGAAAAAGCACGAAAGTTTGGATGGGAGAACCAGATTCCACTTACAGCATCGATCCCAAAACCATCTCTGACAGTCAGAGTCCTATAACATTTTGAGACCTTTACACAATATTTTGGTTAAAAGTAAAAATAGCAAAAAGCCTGGTATTTCAAAAGGGTAAAGAGTTATAACATCAAAATACAGGAAGTTTTCATTTCCTCTGTCCCCAAAGAGAAATATTTTACCTGCTGAAAGAAAGAGGGAGAACAGCATTTTACAGGCAGAAGAGTGGGCAGCCTCCTACCTCCTGAGGCAGGAACGTGGGGGAATGGGAGCTTTGCTGGGGGTGGGGAGGTTCACAATGGGTGGTGACATTGGGCGAGGTGGTGTGACCTCCCTGATCCTCTGTGTTCCTAATTCATGAATTCACCATAAGAATTAAGTGTTCGAACAGGCCGATTCCCAATGCCATCTTCCACATTTCATTAAAACGCTTCTTGTTAATGAGAGGTCCCAGGCTAGGGGAAGCTCACGGTGGAACTTCAGTATAGAGACCCCTACTCCCTGCTCAGGGGATTGCTTGGTCTGGTGCTATGGTCAGCGTCTGGAGAAACACCAGCCTGCTGGCTGCTACCACCTGCTTTCCATGGGGTTCCCTCCTGATGGGACCAAACTCAAAAGCAATGGCCAAAGAGGAAACAACGTTAATGTACTAACAGCTGGCCAGTGGGGCCCAACACTCTCTCAGTACTTCCTCCACATCTACAAGCTTTACCTGACCATCACATGATGCCCACGCCAGGAAGCAGGCACTGATGTGACCCCATGTCACAGATGAGGACGCTCCGGATATGCCCCCTGCTGGCTTCTCAGATTAGAGCTAAAATGAAATAGTTGGATTAGACTGAAACACAGACCATGGGCCCAGCATAGCCAGTTGTCCAACGGGATGGAGAGAGAGAGATGAGAAAAACACGGGGTCAGCAGGGTCAGACGGTCTGGGTCAGCCTTCCGTGGGTGCTACAAGGCCTGGAAGAAGATGCCTGGCTAGTCCCATCCAGGATGGCAGGCTCTGCCAGGGCCTGGTGGCAGGAAAGAGAGCGAGACACGCAAGAGGCGGCCCTTTTCACACAGTGACCCAGCGCATGGTACCATGGCCAAATCAGGAACTGATCAACTAAGTGACTTCTCCTTTATCAGGCAAGAGCAGCGAAAGCCAATGCTATCCAGAGATGAGGAGAGAGGAAGGGCCCTGGCTTCCCAGCTCTCACAGACCTCCAGGCATCCCCTTTGGGGCTTATCTGTATCCCTGATAAGGACACAGATAAAGGACCAAGACTGGGTCCTTTAGCTCGGACCTAATCTTGTCATTCTGTGGCCCAACACCCAGCAGAATGCCTGGGTCAGAGGAGAAGCTTAGCATGCATGGATTGACTGAGTAATTAATACATACACGAAAACCAGAAAGTGCCCGGTTTTTTAAAGTTGGAATTGAATGTAAATTCTAGGCACTTATTCCTGCCCTTTGCTGTGGTGAATCCCCAGGATGGGCCCCCCACTTCCACCATCACCCCCGTCTGTTCCGTACCTGCCTCTCGCTTCCTACCTCCTCCACCACCGCCTCCCTCACTGCTGGCTCTGGCTTCTCCCAGCTTCTGTTTGTCCCACATGTGCTGTCAGGGTCGTCACAGAAACACCATTTTGTCTCCACAGTCACCTTCTCTGGAGCAGATGAAACTTCTCCCCGTTGTACAGCACAGGAAACTGAGGCGAAACTCACGCAGGGACCCCGTCAAAGATGAGTTCAGCCCTGGGCCCCCTGATTTCCAGACCAGTGTCAGTCATCCCCCCAGCCCGTCTTCTTCTTACAGGTCTCACAGCAAGAGGGGAGGCCCCTCTTCACCACCTGACTTCACAACTGTGTCCATTAGTTCCACCCCAGCACTCTTGTGACAACAGGAGAGGGTTTCCTTTCTCTGGACAACAGAAAATGCTGTCTAGGGCAGCCAGCCCCGGGTCCGAGAGGGACCATGCCATCACCTTTACCACCAGGCACAGCCGTCCAGGGAAGGACTCCATCCAGAGACGCCCTCCCTGACTTGCACCAGCAGTGGAGAATGAGAAGATAAAGGTAGGCAATTGGTGACCTGCGTTTGCCCTTTCCTCCTTTTCATCAGTAGGGATAAATAGAGTCCTTTCCCTCTTCTTTGTCTCTGGGAATATAATTCTCACTTGGGTCAAAACGTGTGTGGCCTGGAGGAAATGAATGTAAATTCTACAAATAACTCAGGCTATTCAAAAGCCATGACAATAAAGGCAGAGCCTGAACTCCCAGAAGCCTACAGGGGCTGGACAGGGAAAGCCAATATAGCGGGCTAAGCGTGTGAACCAGAGGGAATGAGCCCTGGCTGAAGGAAGTGGCCAGCTGACTGCTCCCTGAGGACCCAGAGTTACCGAACTGTCCAACTTCTCAGGACAAAGAAGAAACGGTTTTCATAAGAAATGCACTGCTTCAAATGTAATTAAAAATCTTTAAGATACCGCAAGGGCCAGCAACATCCGGGTCCCCCACCCCCAACACTAAGGAAGAAAGACGAGGAGCACGAGGGTCGTGATGTCAGTCCAGGGCCAGGAGACACCAGACTACGGTCACAGCCTTGACCCCTTTCATTCTCCAGCTCTCAGAGCAGCAGAGGCAGAGACAAGTACCCTCAGGGAAAGAAAAACAGTAAGGGGCACTGGACATTTGCACCTGCTCCACCCTCCAGAGGAAAAAGAGCAATCTGTGGGGACAAAATGCGTTAAGAGGTAAGCACTTCCAACCTCCCGCCTTCCCTCATCCATCCAGTCCAGGAGGGGAGAACCGAGCATGCCAGGCCTGGGACAGGCGAGGGGAGGGGAGTGTGGGCTCTGTGGCATCACCTGGTGAGGAAACCAGACAGCTGTGACCAAGATGAGGGGATCCCCACTGTTCTTCAAGAAGCTCAGTGACATCTAGAAGGACTCTGGCCACCACGCTGTGTATCTGAATTCAGTAAAGCCTTGCGGAGACTGGGCCAATAGGCTAGGCCAGGAATTAGTCTGTTTCCCAGGTAAAAAGTCCTGTTCTAAGAATGAAAGGCAAGCCCCACCCCCACCCCCCAAGGTCTGCAAGTCTAGGGGCATTTTCTACAACATTTAAGTCTCTGGGACTTGCCAAATGGTTCCTCGTGATGACTGTCTTATAATGACAATGTCATTTAGGATCATTGAGGCCACGTGGTGGCAGGGCAGGTGGCCTGTGTCCCAGCCAGTCTGAAGAGGAATTCCTGATTAGTTTGAGGGCAGAAGATGGACACGGAGAGGTACAGAATGAGGAAAAGTGAAATTCGCCGCCAGCATGGGGGCAGGATAGGTTGTCTGGAAAACTGATGGGACCACCCAGAAGAAGCCCATTCTGAGAAGGGATTGATGGAGGAACATCTTGGGAGAGAATTTTCCCAAAAGAGCCGTGAAGTAACTTCAGGCAAGAACAAAGACTTAGTCTCAGAGTACAACAGACTGCGCCCAGGCCAGGAGACCTGATCCTGCTCATGGACATTGGCCGAAATCCTGGAGACACAAGACTTGGAGCCAAAACAGAAGAAGGGTCCTCATCACAAAACAGCCACACTTGGGGGCGCCAGAAAAAAAAGACCGTTTCATCCCCATTTCTCCCCAGAGCCGCCCCCGCTGTGCTCTAGAGGGGACAGCCTCCCTGGGAAGGGGCTGCAGGGGTCAGCAGAAAGGACTGGCAGAGCAATGAGGGCTGGGGAAGCAGCGGGGTCCCCAAGAAAAGACCAGTGCCACACGTTGTTACATACAAATGAGACATCTAGAGACTCCCAGAGTCCCTGGGGGAAGGGGGCCATGCCATCAGATAATGATCAGGTGCAAGAGAGTCCGTGTTTAAATGTGACGTTACTTACATTTTAACTTCAATCTTGGGGGCCAAGAAAGCACAGAATGTAGGAACGTCCAGACATTCCACGGTGATAATTTGGGGCATACTGTTTTACCTCACTAAGGTTGTAAGTCTTGGAGGACAGGTGTTATCGTCTCATTTATTTAAGGCTCTCTCTCCAGCGAGCAGATCGTGTCTGGTATATCGTCATGTCAGTAGTTACTGATTAAATACGTTTCCCAGCGCATTTCCCCATGGCAGACCTTCACATCAGCGGGTATCAAGCTCTTTGTAGCAGCAGACCACTTTTTTGAAATGGAACCTCAAGCAGAAGGAAACACACACACACACCAGGTAAAGGAGGACTCACTCTGACTGGAGACGGGGCGGGGGGTCGCTGCACAGCCCAGCCAGTTCCTCTTGGCTGACCCAGTGATTCCTCTGGGCTGTTCCTAGGGCTGCAAACAACACGGTCTGAAACACAGCTAAGGTCGTGACGTAAAAGGGGAGGCTGATAAAGATGCCGATGCCTGCTATCCCTCAGGCAGCATTTGAAAAATCTCACGATTAGAGAGGAGGCCCCTTGGGGGAGCAGGAATGACAGCTCAGCACATGGATTGATGGAGAAGTTAAAGTCAGGGCAACCTTCAGTTGACTGTGCAGTGACGGAGAGCAGAGCAACCGAAACCTGGGACGTCACGCTGCTCCAGCCAACCTGTCAGCACCGTCTGACACCTCATCAATATTAATGCCGTTGGCTCAGCAGTTTCTGAATATTTCTAAGTTTGAGTTCTGTCTCAGCATTTTCCGGGACGAGGAGCCAGCTCAGATGGAGCTGCAGCCCTGACAATGTCATAAAATGTTGAGTTTAATTATATTATCATTTGATGCTTCCCACCCAAACCTCAAATTTTGCATTTATATTGAGTTATTCCTGACTAGGTCTGGTGGCAATGTCACAGTGTCCCTGTCAGGACACATTCCACACAGTTGAGGTGATCCTCTCACTCCTTCACATCGGTGTCTCGAACATTTGCCAAATCCAATTCCAAAGACAATGATGTGAGGTCCTGGGGACAACCAGCGCCCTGGAGCTGCACCGTGTAGACACAGGGGTGGCACGGGCCTGGGACCAGATTTCTGCTGTCACTTTTGCCTGTGAGTGTTGCTGACTTGAGCAAGTGACTTTGTTTTCTCTAAGCCTCAATTCGACACCTCTAAAGTACGGGGAATAAAACTTGTATCTGTTTCCTATTCCTCCTGTAACAAATTAGCACAAATACGGTGGATTAGCACAAACAACCCAAAGTTACCTTATAGTTCTGGAGGCCAGACAGAATGGGTCTGAAATGGGTCTCACGGGATTAAAATCAAAGTACCAGCAGGGCCGCATTCCTTCTGGAGGTTCCAGGGGAGAATCGTTTCCTTTACCATTTCCACCTTCCAGAAGCTGCTCACATTCCTTGGCTTATGTCCCCTCCTTCCATCTTCAAAGCCCCTGATGGCTGGTCAAGTCTTTCTCACATCCCATCACTGACTTCTGCCATTTATAAGGACCATTTATAAGGATGATTGCTTTTATTTATAAGGACCTTTGTGATTACACTGGACCCATTTGGATAAGCTTCCCATTTTAAGACAAAAATTGATTAGCAATCTTAATTCCCCATGGCCATGTAAGGTAACATAGTTACAAGTTCTGGGGATTAGGGCATGGGCATATTTTGGGACCATTATTCTACCAACTGCAAGACCTACCTCATAGTGTGGTGGTGAGGGTGACACGAGGACAAGTGCTTGCCATATAACTGAGTGGCTTTCTCCAGGAGCTGAAGATAGTGGGGCATATCAACACCAGGAAACTGGAAGACGTGTACCATCTTGCATTGTCCCTTAGGAGCTGCTTGTCCCAGTAAAGGCTACCATCCAGCTTTGCCAACCTAGCCTACCAAACTTAGGACAAAGCAATGATCCATTATGGTTCAGTCTACCTCCCTTTTCCCTTTGTTTGCCTGGAATCAAAATAACAAACACACCTTATGCCCAAATCTACTCTTTCATTTTTTATCCTACCCATTAGTAGCAATGACTCTGAGTGGGGTCCCCACTAGAACCCCAGGACACATTCAACTACACATCCATGAACCTCCCCTTTGACCTCTGGGAGCCAAACCCCAGGATCCCTCCTGAACCAGACACCCCCCTTATATGCTTTTGGAGTAGTTCAGCCTCACTCTCAGGAGACAAGTGGATGGCCAAGCTCTTCCCTGACACAGTGGGGACATGAGTCACCAGACTGACATGAATCAGCCAGGTTGTACAATAATCCCCAATTCTCATTCTCTCAGAGTCTTTCCCCACAGCCCTTATGAGCTTACCCTCAAGCCATCCTTGTCCTTTAAAGCCTGAACAATTCCTAACTGACAAGACACCCTCATTTCCAGGTGATTTTTTCTGCTTAATGTACGCACCATTCATCATGGTAACAGTCTGTGCAATCCCCATGTGGCTAAAGGTTCTGCTAAACCTCTCCACTAAGTGGTCTGTAGAAATGGGCAAACTCTGCCTTAGTTACCATAGCCACACAACTTGAAGGACATAAACGGTTAGAAGAGACCTATTCGTTACCACATAAAATGAGTGAATTAGAAGTGGTACAGGGAGGAAGGCATGAGTTTGGATGAAGTCAAAGCTGGGTCTGAAGCATTATTCCACCACTTTAGAGCAGTGTGACCTTGAGCAAGATAAACTCAAATCTCGGTTTCCTCATCTGTAAATTATGATTAGAAAGAAAAGAGAAAACACCTGCCGAAGTCACCACATCTGGTATCTAGTTCTGTTCTGATGACCCATTGCTGCGTCTCCAACAACCCAAAAATATGGTTCCAACAGCACCCGCTTCATCACATGTCACAGATCTGTGAGCAGCACTTCGAGCAGGGCATGGCCAGGGGACGCCTCTGCTTGGCATGTTGGCAGCTGATGTCTCCGGGCGGTGGTGGGCAGGACAGCTTCACTGAACAGTGGACTCTCATTATTCATAGTAGTTATGTTCTAGAAAACTGCCCCGGGCACAGGGAGCGAACACTGAGCCATTCCTCCCAAGGGAAATTCAGGGTAAGGTCCTTGCAAGCCTCTGCTCACAACATTTCTGCTGACTGATCAGCATGTAACCGTCCTTATTTGATGTGTGCTTCTGTTTAAAGATACCTTATTTAATACATGTGCCTTCAAAACAGTTAATTACATGAAATATAATTACGAGTTA
The DNA here is from genome assembly GCF_964194185.1 of Rhinolophus hipposideros. Classification (NCBI taxonomy): domain Eukaryota; kingdom Metazoa; phylum Chordata; class Mammalia; order Chiroptera; family Rhinolophidae; genus Rhinolophus; species Rhinolophus hipposideros. The sequence goes on from NC_138052.1 coordinate 96,669,264, forward strand.
TAATTCAGTAGTATTCCTTTATCCTTAGGACACTAAGCTGAGAGGGTTTGACACCCCCCTTCCCCTGAGTAACGTGCCCGTGGCTCTCTTTGGTTTTCAGACTCACCCTGTCTATGCCACCTTTTCTTTAATCCGTCATCATCCCATGAATCCACAAATTTAGCCACTTTCCATATTTTCCGCAACTTCATCACACACTATACATGTTACTCTCGCGATGACAAGAGTGGTCGTATGTCCAGATTGGCAAATTTCCTCTTCCTTTTTCTCTTTATGCTATATTGTTGACCATGAACAATGAACTCACAGCCGACAGCACTAAAACTCAAGTCTGAACAAAACTCCTCTAACACACATACTTTCCCCATGAGGCATGTCACAGCCTATCTGCACTCAGGATCGCCAGACAGCTCTTCCACATGACGCTTGGGGCCACTTTAAACAGCGAAATCACCAACGAAAAGCACACCAATGTGAGAAACGTGGCACTCAGTGGATCATGAGAAGGACACTTGTTTACAGTCTGAGCGGAAACAAGGAGGCAGAGCGTCACCTGGTTCCAGGTGAGAACATGTCTGTCGGGCAACTCAGCTTTTCCTGCCACTCTGCTCATATCCATGTGGGCAAGAACACAAAGATGGTACAAGTATTGATCTTGGAGTTACAAATAAATTTTCGTGAGCGGGAGAAATCACAAATTCAGAGTTTGAATAATGAGGTCAGCTGTTTCTGGTATTTTTGCAGCAATGGCTACACACAGCTGGGACTGTCCCCTAGGGCGTGTGCATGTGGGCTCTCCAACATGGCAGCCTTGGGATCATGTGGTGGCTGGCTTCCCCCAGAGTGGGCATCCGAAGGGAACAAGGAGGAAGCGGCCTGACTTTTCCTGATCTAGCTTTGGAAGTCACACAGTGTCGCTTCTGCCACATTCTCTTGGTTGCAAGTGAGACATGGGACAGCCCAAGTTCAAAGAGGGGAGAACTAGCCCTCCATATCTTGATAGGGGAGAGGTTATTATGGCCATGTTTCCAGCCAGAGTGCTGGGAAAAAACACACAGTAGCTACTATTTGATGCAAAACAACAAAAGATGTTTCAACCAAATACCCGCAAGAGTAGAAGCAATTATTCAGAAAGATCACTTTTGTGATCATGTCCTGCCTTACAACCTTAAGGAAAAGACAGATAAGAGTTAAGAAGAGTTAAGACGAGGTAAGGAAACAGGACAATTATAAAAGCCAGGACTTGGGGGGAGGGAGGGACAGAGAGAGAGAGAGAGAGAGAGAGAGAGAGAGAGAGAGAGAGATCTTCAAATCCAATTAGGATATAGTCTGGTTCCCACCAAGTCTCAGGAATTCATGTGTGGCCCACGGCGATCTAGAACATTGGTTTACTCAAACAAGCAACTGAAGCCTGTTAAAAAATATGCATTTGTTAAACCCTGATTCAAACATGTAAATCTGTAGGTCTCTCATATTTTTGACAAATACTCGAAGTCATCCTGGTGTAGCCACCAGAATAGGGACACTTCTGCCACCTGGGAACTGGGAGGAAACCACAGTCCCCATCATCACTCCGCTCAACCCCTTCAGATGTTCCCAGACATCACATGGAAGCACTTCTAGACCCATCTCATGTGCCCAGAATCTACTGAGGAGAATGTGAGTGAAGGGGCTGTCTCCCAGCCACTAGAAAGGGCCCTGGGTCTCCGCTACTCTGTGACAGAGAGGAACAGGAAACACGCTCCAAGGGGCCTTTGTAAATCCTCTTTTAAAAGCACCTCTCTGTCAATAGGTATTATTGTAGAGAGAATGATAATACACCCTGCAAAAGACGTCCATGTCTTAATTCCTAAAACTTGTGAAGATGTTACCTGCATGGCAAAGGGGAACTAAGGTCGCAGATGGAATTAAAACATGCCCTGTATTGCACTGTCGTTGGTTTCTCATGCAGAAGCAAAGACAACAGCATGTTTGGCACATCGGAGGGGCTCGCTCTCTAAACGGTATAATAGATGACTAGAGCGCTCCTCTGTTTTGCTTTGCTCTTATCCTCCAATATTCATAAACAAACACTCAATTTTACTTTAGTCAAAGAGAAGTTAATGCAACAGAACTTTGGAGAAAGCATGAAGCAAGAAAATTAACACAGGCTTTGAGGGTTAGCCTGGAGCCTGTGGGTAAACATCAGCGACCAGCCGTCTGCATTACGTTCATCCAGTTTCTGTAATCACTTCCCATTTTTAGAATCAAAGGCAATGGAAATGTATTCCATCAACAGATATTGACAACTGAAATCACAGGCAAAGGGCCAAGCTCCCTAGTATAGAGAGAGCTCTTAGAAAGTATTGAGAATAAGACAAAAAAAAATGAAAGAAAGAAAAGAAAACAGACAAAGACATGAAAGATACGGTAGATACTTCATGGAAAAGAAAATGGGCTGTGGACGCAATGGAAATACACTGAACCTCACTCATAATAAGAGAAAAGCAAATCAAAACTACACTGGAATTCAAACATGTAATAACAATCTGTTGTTGTTACCTGTTGTTTCTTGAGGAGCAAAGGCTTTTACGCACAGCAGGCAGGAGTGGGAGTCTGTACAGTTCTATGGGATGGTAATTTGACAACCTTTCAAAATAGTAAATTGGTCCCTTTTGTCCATCCATCCATTTGGGGAATTCATCTGACAGACCTGCCCACAGAGAAGTCAAATCACACACTGCAGCTTTGTTTGTGATAGCAAAATATTGAAACAACCAGAACATTCACCAATAGGAGACTGGTTTTATAATGATACATCCATTTTGTGGAATACTACAAGTGCACCACTGTAAATAAAAATGATAAAACTCTCTAGGTGACATGGAAACATCTCCAAGATATATTTTTAAGTGGAAAAAACCAAGATAAACAGTGTGCATAATATGCCATCTTTTGGGTTACAAAGAGGGGATAGAAAATAAGACTATCTTTATATTTTCTGGTAAGTGTGCAGGGAGGGTCTCTCAAAGGATTCATGAGATTTGAAAATGAGGTTGGAATGGTCAATAGAGAAGTATCTTTTTCCTCATGTAAAATATTAGCCTGGGAAACACACGAGAGGAGAAACTTAACAGAAAAGTCAGATGAAACAACCGTAGTTTAGAGGACTAGTTTAAAAAGATGTTAGCTTTAATTTCTGTTTTAAGTAAAATACATTTCTATTGTGGTATCGAGGCATAACTGAAGTTTTGTTGGTTTTCTGTGTTTGTTTTTCTTGATTATCTGAGAGACAGAGAGAGAGACAGAGAGAGAGAGAAACTTAATGTCTAAATAAATTAACTGTGTAACTACATATTCATTATTTAGACATGTTAAGGACAGGAGAATTCCATGGGTGTCTAATAGAAAAAACTTACCAAAAAAGGGCTATGATTCCACGTGAAATATGCCTTTTCTCCAATGCTTCTCATTGTGCTATGTTTCAAACATGAGCAATCTGATACAAAAAAAAAATAACACAATTATTATCATAATTGGGCCAAAATGCATTAACAATGGCAGTTCCTGGATATTATTATTCTTTATTGGTCCCTTAAGAAATTACCAGGCTTGACATACTTAGAACAGAAATCCATCACCAAATAATTCCCTTTTAGTTGCACAAATCTACATTCTATCCATTTAGAAATAGTCGTTCCTATTTACCTGATTAATAAAAGAACCACATCATTTATCATCCACCCGGGACACTTTGAAGCTAAACAGGACACTCTTCATAATGACGTGGGGACACAAGCCTAGGAGAGGCTGCCAAGGCACGCCGAGGTATTTTACCTATTGTGGGATTTATAATAAATGTAAACTGCGGAGGATTTATAAGATTGGCTGGACTGTAATGAATTGTATCTTTCCAATTATGATACAAATGGCTTCCAGGGGACACAAGTTGAACTCTTTTCTGTAAAGACACATTGATCAGTATCGAATCATTTCTTAACATCCTGCAAACCATTACGTGACCTGCCCTCCAAACCACCTCGCTGCTATGAAAACCTGTGATGTGTCCAAAGAGATTACTGACTGCCTGATAAACTTGGTGGAGCGTTCCAACAGTCAGTCAGTCCCCTGTGGTGTATTCAAATTTATCGCACCTAATTCTTTTCCTAACCTGAAATTCATTTCTGCATGTTTTTATTGTTGTTATTGTGCTTTCTAGGAGAATAGCCTTCAGTTTCTACTTCGCTCCATTCAAGACATAACAGAACGCACCCAATGCGTCAAGGCAGTTATGGTTCCGGTGCTCCATCCTTTTTCCTTCAATGCACCCCCAAAGCCAAGTCAACCAACACCAAGAAAGCCTTAGTCCACCTTGTGTTCTCTATACTAAAGTCAGAGTTTTAATTATATCACAGATTTTTGCCCATTTATCCCTTCGTGTGGACATACCCCAAATCCTTTTATCCTGTTTGTAACGTGGGAACAACACTGTCATCATTCTAGTGTTAGTCATGCTTATGGGGAGTCTTGCAAGGACTTGAGGCCACCCGTGAATCCACTGAAACTGTCTGCAGCATGTTTCGTGTGTACATTTTTTGTTGTTGTTCTCATGAGAAATGGTTCCGAGTGGTCATCAGATTCTCAGATGGGTTACCTGAGGGCTCAGGAAGGGTTAAAACAGACACACCTGAGTCAGGAAGGCACCTTTCCTCTGGGTATTTATTCTGCAGACAGAGATGTCCACTTCGATGGAAGTTTTCCCACTAGATTTGTACATAAACAGAAGCAGCCTGTGGTCATGCCACTTCTGGGTGGTCCAGCACCCAGACTCCATTGCAGTGGCGTCTCCCATACTGCCACCATTCTCAGGTTGTTCATGATATACATGGCTCATGGTCCTCTTGAATTGAAGCCTTTGCATAATGGACTCCGTGCTCACTTGTACTTCTGACTCAACTAGAGAGATTAAAATAGTCGAAATCTCTTCCTGGTGACTTTTTGCTATTTTCATATTTCTCTGGTACCAGAAAAGAGCCCTCCCTCTCCACGTCCCACCAATGTATTGCTGATAAATCACAACTTCTTCTGGGTTATAGCAAACATAACACTTGCCCTTCTAATATTTGTTTTGACAGGAAATGTTTGGTAAATAGAGAAAAAAACTGGCCATTTTACATGACGGAAAGGAAAACAAAATTTCCAAGATATTACTCAGGATTCTATGAAATTCTTCCTTTAAACTTTTCATGGCCTCGGACATAATAAATGTGTGTGGGAGGACCTGAGTTAGCTCACGAGATCAGATAACGAGGACAGTTTGGGGTCACCGCTGCTCTCGGTTGGCATACACTAGCCATCCTGATGAGTACTTTCCCCAGCTCGTTGACCAACTCAGGGATTCTAAACTGTGATTGGTGATTTAGGCCTCCTTCTAAGTGGATTTCATGCAAGTCCCTCTCATAGTTCATTAAAAGCTCAGACTAAAACACTTACCTGGGGAAGGTCGTGATGTGTGCCAGTTTCCAGGCACAGAAATGGCATTTGAGAGCTCTTATTCTTTGTTCCATCTTCCTGTAGAAAAGGCGCCCAGAACAACAAAAGACACGTGGCAGGGCTGATGATGTGTCGTAGCCTCGATGCTGCCACAGCACTCTGTTCTCCCTGCCCCATAAAGGTGGTGTCCGGGAATAACGCACTGGGACTTTCACCTCCATCTTGCGGTTGGGTAGATTAGGGACCTAAGCTCAGGGAGGGGTGCCCCTGTTAGGCTCTGTCTCAAATCCACAGGAATTTGCCCCATTTTATGTCAGTAACTTTGCCTTTGCAAGTTTTAGTAGCCTTCTTTAAAAACAAAAAAGAAAGCGGGGTGGGGACAGAAAGAAAGAGAGCAAGAAAGAGAAACATAGACAGAAACAGAGGAAGGAAGAAGGAAGGAAGGAAGGGAAAAAGGAAAGAAGGAACAAGGAAGGAAGGAAGGAAAAACACCATACTCAGCAGGGCCTCCTTGCGCGGGGTAGATAGAGGAGGCTGACTGCACTAGAAACCTCTTTGGAGCTGTCTCGTCAAGGCCAACAGCATCTCCACAGGAGTGAAGTCGATCGCTGTGGCCTGACTGCACTCTGAGAGCAATTTGTGTGGTTTGAAAGTCGTTTCTAATAGGAGGATATGATGGAATGACGGCTGGAGTCTGGACTGAAGCTGTTCTTTTTATTTCCAGTGTACATTGACCATCTTCTGACTCTGCTGAGAGCTGAGTGACAGAGATCCATCTTCATTTGCACTGCTTGTGTCTTATTGAGATGGTCACATATTTTAGCTCCATGATATTTCGAAAACATTCTGGTCCCCTGCCTCTTAACGACCATCCATGCGCCATCCCATTAAATATATCCAATTTCTGTATCTTCCTCAACTACAAAATGTTTCCAAGGCAATTCCCTAGATAAACCTCAGGGCGTCCCATTTTAAATGGCATGAAAGGCCAGAGCCAAGTTTGCTTGCTTTCTGAATCTGGTTACATAAAATTCTCCACTAGGCAATTTTCCATTTTAGATTCCCCATAACAATATTAGTGACATGTCTCCGAAAATGCAAAACTAATATTTGCCAAACACACTAAGGTAATTATGTCTGCCTTACAAATAACAGTATTTTACAAATATAAAACAGCTTCACATCAAAGTTGATCTGACTATGTTTAAACTGAAGGCTGATATGCCCGGATCCTGTCTGAATAGCCATGTGTGGGCTCCTGGCACATGGCAGGGAAAGAAAGAGAAGTGATAGTTGTAGAGTATCTCCTGTGTTCTTATACTTTTAATCTCGTTTTATTCTCACAGCAGCCTCAGAAGTTGGTATTATTCTTTTCCTATTACAGATGAGGAAACTGAGGCTCTGAGAAGGTCCATGTCTTGCCCAAGGTCATTCCAGCTAGTAGAGTCTAGATTTGAACAGAGATTCAGCTCCGTGCCAGCCTGTGTCCTTGGGTAAGGGCCAAAGGGCAGTCCCTCGGGACCAGTGACCTCAATCAAAGCAGTAAGTCAATTTCCTGCTGAATAACATAGCATGTGGCCTAGAAATTGGAGTACTAAGTAGATGGAGAGAAAAAGAACCATCCATGAAACAATGGCAAAGGGTGACCTTCAGATATGACCTAAACCCGGTTCTCAAAGGACAGCTGGGTGGGCCTTGGTGATAGTGATAGGACAGCTTGAGGAGGTCTGTCCATGAGGCAGGGGGACTTCAAGATACAATCAGGGCAAGAAAAAAAGAGTCACACTGGAGTGAGAGAACTGACTCTCTGTGGGCTGATCTGAACTGAGTCCTAGGGTGTGGAGAGCTCACACTGGATCCACGAACAGAACACGGCAGGAAGTCGCTCTGGGAGGGTGCAGAAAAGGAGTGGGGGGGTCAGACGAGGGTCCTACCCTCAGGGGAAAACCAACAGTATTGGGAAAATCAAAGAACCAGCTCAGAGGTGGCCTGGACAGACCGTGTGTGTGACAGCAAGGGCAGGGAGCCTCTGTCCCTGGGCACCCCAAAAGATTAGCATCACCTTGAAAATGTAGCAGGACAAAACCCTCAGGAACTGCCCCTTTCAGCTCTGAGGAAAAAGGGATTGACCAGCATCCTCAGGGCAGATGTGGGACAGAAAGCACTGGAAACCAGCTCAGAATACATCCATGTCAATTGCATGGGAAATTAGAAAAGAAATAAAGATGTCCTACAACTAAAAAGCTAACTAGGAGTCTGAGAATAAAAGCTGAGGCCTTTTTCCCTTAGAAAAGATGTCCTGGCACTGCTTTGTTTCATGACCAGTGTTTAGTAGAAGTCTGGGAAGGCAACTGCTTGGAGTGGTGGACCCGCCCAGTGGGGCTGCAAAGCACAACCGGTGTCTGGAGCTTGGGGAGAATTGGAACACATCAAATTGATAGGATGGAGGGGATTCCAGGTGTGGAAAGAAAATGAATGGAGATGAAAAGGTTGGAAACCACTGTGGGTATTTGGGTAACACTGAGTCAAATAGCTTTTCAGGGACAGGCTGCACCCCTGGAGGATGAAAGAGAGGTACCCAGAGCGGGCACAAGAGCACGGCTGGGGTGGCTATGGGGTGGCCTGCTGCAGGGCATAATCATAAGCAAGGTGAGCCCAGTGGGATTCTTTCACCTTCTCTGGTAAGGAGACAGCGGCTCTCCAATTAGGCATCCCAGCTGCTGAATCCGCAGGTCAGACTCCCCAGCAAAGGTGCAGACTGGCCTCAGCACCAGGGAACCTAGGAAAGAGGAGGTGCATTGGGTGCTTCCTGAGACTGTTTCTGTACAGGATGTCACTTGCTGTCATTGCTTTCAACGGTCAGGCAAGCTCATGTCTGGGGTGTCTAGAAAGAGAGAGCTTCCCTGAGTTTTAAAGGAAAATGATTGACTTCTCTCTCTGCTGCCAGATACGCATGCATAGACATTCTTTTCTCCATTTTGTCATAGTTTTCTCTTGTCTGGTGGTTATCAGGTTTTCTTCTCATATTTTTATGTGTAAGAAGTGCTTTTAAATTTGTACATCTGAAGAAACAGAAGGAAAGAGCCTTTTTCTCCACATTTCTAATATTTGGCCAGTCTTTTGCCAAATATGTTGACCTCTATTCTGCAGATGGTTTCACTGGGTCACAATCATTTCCTATCAAAATTCTAAGGACACTACTCCATTGCTTTCTGGATTTTGATTCTGTGGAGAAGTCTGAAGCCAGGCTTGAGATGTGGATTTGTAGTTATTTCGGGGTTACCCAATTTGTTTTTGTTGCTGTTGCTTTTCTTTTGTTTGTTTGTGAGTCCCTTCTTTATGCCTGAAATATAAAAGTGTCACTATGCTAAATCTAGATACTGGGCTCTTTTAATTAATTTTGCCTTGTTTTTAATGAACCATTTCAATTCGAAGGTCTCATTCTTTCTTCAGCTCAAGAAAGTTTCTATTTGTTTACTGCTTCTTTTCCATTTGTTCTATACTTTTTGATATATACAAGGGGTCTCGTTGATCCGTCGTCTGTGTCCCTTCTTTTCCTCTTGTCACTTTCACTTTCTCATCTTTGTCATATCTTTGTCCACTTTAAGGTACAAGAAGAATTTCTCACGCCTATCATCTACTTAACTGATCCAATTTTCTGTGACATTGAATCCGTTACTCGCTGCTTCCATTTAGGATTTAAAATTCCACCATTGAGGTTTTCATCTCCACACATCACTTGTCTTCCTCTCTGACTGTCTGCTCACTGATCACGGATGCAATCTCTTCCTGAACGTTTTACGGAATACACAGCAGAGAACTTACAACATTTACTCCTATTCCTTACGGAACTCCATTTCACTGAAAAACATTTGCTCTGGTTTCTTGCCAAGCCGTTTGCTGCTTTGGCTAGTGATTTTCTTCATAATATTTCTTTATAAAGCCATTAATTTTTTTTCTGTCTTTGTTACATCCAATGAACAGTAGTCCCTGATTGTTTATTATCAAGAATCAACATGGATTCTGACATATCTTGTTGGAATTTCTTCCAGATTCTTTGGACTTACTGGCAATTATAAACATTTACAGAGTTCCTTAGCCACTCAGGTATGCAGCACTGTACAGAGACAAAGGAGGAAGCCTGACCAGCTGCTTTAACAACAGGGCGTATCACTGCAGCCCTTGGCAGCCTCTCCCCATGCATACTCCTTCTGACACCCAGAAATTAATACTTGAGTATAAATCCTGAGATACTGGGATTTTGGGATTTATACTCCCAAAATCTCCAAAATATCATGACTTATCTAAAAATACCTTGACTTATGGAAGCTGTTGACCTTAAACAGATAGCCAGATATTTCTCCAGCAAAATGGGTTTATCTGGGAAGAACAAGGAATTGCAATTCTAACCATGGGGTCTAATGTTGAACCAGGTGCAGGAGAAGAATGCTCTTTAATGGACTTGGGAGGAGCGGTTGTAAACAAAGAGCTCATTGGAGGAAACTGAAAGTTCGAAACATAGTGATTTTTCATCGGCTGGTCCTTTACTGGGCAAGGAGGAATCTCTTCTTCCTCCTGCGGGGGTAGAAAAGTAGTGTCGCTGCCTGTCAGAGATGGAAAGTACTTCTCTTCCTATTGGGGTCAGTTGTGTGCGTTGAGTGACACCTGGATGAGAGTTTTCTTTTAGCTCCTGACTCTATTTTAAATGAGGTTTCTGTTCATTGATTTTCACAAAGCAAATTAAAGAATAGTACAATAGTCCACCACATTGTTGATGTAAGAATGTCCAAACCTGTAGAGAATTTTTATAGGAGTTTATTTGAGCCAAACTGATGACATACCAGGAAGAAAGATCTCATCTGTTCCAGAGCATGACAGTTTCTTTTATGCATTTGGAATTAAGGAGGAAATAAGGAAGATTACATAGAGGTGGGAGAAAGCAAGGAGGGGATTGGATTACAGGGTAGTTAACAAGATTACGTGTTTCCTCTGAAGGGTCTGAAAAAGAGGCATTTCAAAGGTGTATTAACCTAGAACAATGGACAGGGCTTGGACAGGGCTTGGACAGGGCTTGCTTAAGGCAAAAATAAAACTTTTATAGGCATGGGGCGTGACAACCCACCATGACCTGCCTAATTAGGAATTTATGATCAGATCACCCTGTGAGGATACTTTCACTTAGATTTATTACAGAGCCCTTTTTTGTCCATAACATCAACAGACTAAAGAAGAAAAAATCACACGATCACGTCAACAGAGGCAGAAAAGGCATTTGACAAGATCCAACAGACATTCACGATGTAAGAAACTCTCAGCATACTATTTCTATAGAGGGGAACTGTCTCAACTTGATAAAGACTATCTACAAAAAACCCCTACAGTTAACATCGTGCTTAATGGTGAAAAACAAGAAGCTTCCCAACTAAGACCCTAACAAGACAAGTATGTCCATTCTCACTACTCCTTTTCAACACTGGACTGGAAGTTTTTCTTAATGCAAGAAGGCAAGAAAAGGAAATAAAAGGTACACAGATTGGGAGGAAAGGCATACAATTGTCTTTGTTTGTAGATGACATAATCATCTATGTGGAATAAAGAGTAGGCAAAAAAAAATGAAAAACCTCCTGGAACTAATACGTGATTATAGCAAGTTTGCAGGACATGAAGTTAAGTAATAGTATAGTATACAATACTACTACATTATTGTACTACAAAGGGATATTATTGTACATACTACTTTTAACTTGCTTTTTTCCCTTAATGGCATACCTTAGACATCTTTCCATTTTAGTACATGTAGGTCTTCTTCATTCATTTTTAGGTATGTATAACATTCCATTAGATGATAGCAAATTCACTTTTCTAGTCCCATATTGATGGCATTTAGTTGCTTCAAGATTCATTGGTTGATTGGTTGGTTGGTTGGTTGTTAGCAGTATGTTAGTAGTAGTATTTCAGTATTCCCTTAAATCTTTTCAAAACACAAATAAGGACTTTTACAAAAATATCTTCAATATATTCATTTATGTAAATAAAAATTTTAGAATAATACTGTTAATAGTGGCTACCTCTGAGAAGTAGATCAGAGAGGAACGTCATATGGCAGGAATATACTGATTTATTTCACTTTATATCTCTTTCTGCTACCAGAGTGTTTACAACTAATTGTGATGCTTTTATAATTTTCATTAAAACATGTCCATGTATAATGCTGCAATAACAGTTACACAAAATGGTTTTGTTCTTTAGAGCTATGTCTCAGGGGGTGTATATAGAAATTAGATTACTGCGTTAAATGGTATGCTCTCAAAAGTATTGTGCCAATTCTCATGGTCTGGAGTGATTACAGAGGTGCATCAATTCTGCAGGAGGTCCCACCACCAGGGAAAATAGAAGCAGCCGTACACAACTGAGTATTGTCTAAAACTCAAATTTCACTCTTGTGCTAGGGTGGAGGGTTTGGTGTCAAAAATCCATTAGAAAAGATTCAGTTGTTGGAAAGGCTGGAACAGGTCCTGCATGATGCAACTGCATTCTTGCCAAGCTGTAGTTCTGGATCCAAACCTCAGGGTGAGTCCCAACGGCTGTCTTCTGATGAAAACTCAGAGAGGTAGTTGGTAAATTGAAGGGTGGCAGAATGGTAAGTCCAGCTCAGGCTTTATAAAAACAGGGCTCCCGCCCGTTTCTTGGAGATTTCGTCTGTTCCACCTTTTTCTGTCTCTGGCTTTGTCCTCCAGCTGGTTTATCTCAAGGTCACAAGATGGCTTCTGGCAGGGCTTCAGCTGCTTTGCCCACATCCAGAGGTTGAGAAATAAATCACTGAGCTTTGAGCTGATTGGGCCACCCCTCAAGCAATCCCCATGGCCAGGTGACTAACAAATGCTGATTGGCTTTCGGCTGCAGTGTTCAGAACCAATCACAGTGGCAGGAAAAGGAACAGGTAACTATAATTGATTGAGTTCAATCAATACATGTCCCAAGTCCCAGAGGAGCGTATCTCAACAATGCCCAGGTGCCACACAGTGAGAGAGGTGGCCAGGCAGAGGCATGAGAAACCTACTCGGTGTATCACATTAGAATTTTCCATGGTCGGAAAGGAGAAAAAAACCAACAGGTATTGAGCCAAACTGTGTACTAGGCACCGAGTAAGGAACCTTTATTATTTAATCCTCACAACAACTTTTGAGATAGGCACTGCCATCCTTGTTTCACAAATCAGGAAATTTCAGTCCGGAGAGTTTGAATCATTTGCCTAAGTTCAGGCAGTTAAAATGCATCAGAGCCTATCTCACTGATTTCATACGCTGCTTGGCCCAGCTTGCAAATGACCCTGAAGTCCCATCTAAGTTCAGCGTGATAAACAGAGTTTAGATTCTATTCCCTTGAGGGTTTGGGGAGGGGTTGTTTTTGTTTTGGCTTTTGTTGTTGTTGTTGTTTAAAAGTCATGTACAGTATTTAGTATATATGTGTATGTATAGTCTAAGACTAAAGTCCAAAGGAAAAGCAAAGATTTGTTTTGTTTTTTTCCAATCAAGCATTTTCTACCGGTAGAAGTATTTGATTCGTGTTATCAGATTCTGGCCTAGAACCAGATCACAGAAATGAATCATTGCTGATGTAATGTGCATCTTAGCAGAGCTATTATGTGGTACCAGGTGCACTGCACTTTGTGGTATAAAATCAGAGATCTGCCCTTGTCCCGGGTGAGCAATTATGATGTCATGAGCTAGGTACTTGGATGCAGTTCAAAGAGTTGAAGACAGATTGTGAAAACCAGGGAAAGCAAACCTTGGGATCACAGAGAGGTCACCAGGTCTCCCCTCACCTGCAGACATCTCTATTACCTCACCTGGTAATATCAACTCTCTATGGAACCTGGTGGAGAAAATCATGAGTCCAGGTTTGCACTTCTGCCCTGAAAGAGGAAAGGTTGTCAAGAGCTGTGGAGCCTCTGGGATGGTGAGTCTTCCAGAAAATTTGTTCTTGAGGGACTTCATGGAAGAGGAAATCCCACATTCCTGGCAAACTTTGGGCTTTCTGCTCTGTTACTGGCATTCGAGATTGGATCAATAGTCCCTGATTGCAATTCTGGTGGAATGGAGTGTGTCGGGGTGCAGGTGGGTGGAGGTGGGTGCCCGGGCCAATGCACAGACTTACACGACCCAATGTGGTGGTCACGCTGCCCAGGCTGGGGAGCAGCCCTGTGCGGCCATACCAGGAAAATAGCCAGAGAGGGAAGGTTTCTGCAGCTTAATCCTTTGTGCTCAGGAAATGCTAAGGTTAGAACCTGCTGCCTAGGAAAGAGAATCTTTCTTCAGAGAGACTACGTGGAAGTTCTGCTGTTGGAATAATTCATTGTGCTGAGTCACCTGAAATGTTTAAATATCCTCAAACCATTTCATTTTTTGCCTTTACTCAAAATAATCAGTTACGATCTTAAGTAACGTGAAGCCTAGTACATGAAAGGTGTAGTTTAGGCCGATAAAAAGGGAGGTGACACCCAATTTAACAGTTTCTCAGTAGCAGTTTAAAAATGACACTCTTAAGCATAATAGGCTGAGGAAAGATATATTGTTTAAAACATAGCAATGCACCCACACGTGAAGGCAGGTGGGGGAGACTGCCAAAATATTACTGCTTCAAAAAAACTGCCTTTCCTCCTAAGGAAAACTACTCAGGGCAGTTGCCCCAGGTTCATGCAGAGGCAGCCACGTTTTCTGTCATGTGACCTTTCGCCCACAAACTGATTGGACCACAGGTGGCTACTCCCCCCAGCCCCCCAACCACCTCGCGTACCCCCCTTCCCTCTATAAGGTGATGAAAACCGTGTGATACGACTGGGGGCAGAGAGTTACACAATTTTCATTCAAAATAAATATGTGGGTTCATTTGTTCAAAAAGCAGGGGGAAAATGTCATTAAATGTAATAAAATATAAAGTATTTTCCTTTTTCTTTGTTTTCCTTTTTTTTTTTTTTTTTTTTTTGACGTGAAACAACAGAAATTTATTTCCTCATAGTTCTGGAGGTTAGAAGTCAGAAGTCAGGTTGTCACGAGGGCCATGCTCCCGCCTGAAGACTCTAAGGAAGAAACTTTTCCATGCCTTTCTCCTGGCTTCTGATGTTGCTGGCCATCGTTTGTGTTCCATATGAATACACCACTCTAATCTCTGCCTCCATTGTCTGGCACGTGGCATTCTCCCTCTAAAGCTTTTTCCTTTCTTCCTCAGTCTCTGGAGGGTTTTTATTTGCTATTTAATATCATTTTATTATAAGGAAGGGAGAAATAAAATTTAAAATTTTTACCATGAATTTTATCATTCTTCTCTATATTGTGCAATTCTTGTATAAAGGCAAATGAAAGAGCATTTAATTCATTTGCTGAATATCCAAAATTACACAATTTATATTTTCTAGCTCACTCATGCATATATATTTCCTTCTTACCAGAACATTGACAAGGCTGCAAAACATGAACTCAACTGATTTTATTCCACTTCTTTATACGCGCATATTCTAACACTCTACTTTCAGCTTACTTATGAGTAAGAAAGGACTAAAAGGAAAAAAATAGTTTCCCATTTATGTCTTTTCCTTCTTTGCCACCCTTTTCAGTTTGAATGTTTGGCTAACACAAAGAAATAACATGAGTAAGAAAGGGTATGATAGGATTCCCTGGTCATTTGTGTTTCTCACAAAACCACTGACTTCTCCCCGCATTTGAAGCAAGTTCTGGAACTAATGGAAAGTATGGCTTTTGGGGGTCATCTCTGTCTCCCTGCCCTTAATAGTCATAGATGTAACAGGATTACAACTTACCCGGTACTCATTTTGAGTCTCTCAGAACTCCCATGTACCACAAGTCCATGGGGATTCCGTGCTCATGGGGCATCACAAAGGTGACATATGAATGGGGACGTGCGTGTTGTGTGCTCCTCCTCTGCTCACACATGTGGTCCCTTATCCCACTGGGTTTCGCTTACAAAACCCAAGTTCAAAATTACTGTTAATCATTTTGAGCAGCAGAGCATAAACCAAGCCCGGGGTCCGCTGAGTGCAAGGTTCCTGTGTCACACAGGTCTCACACATTGACAACAGTGGCCCTGCTCCTCCGTGACAAGGATCAAATTAGGTTGGCCAATCAGTCTCTCTGTTGGGAATTTAAACAGAGATGTAACAATGACAGAAGCATCAGTCACTAAGTACCAAGAGAAGAAGAAGAGGGGAAAATATCTGAGCCACAAACAAAACACTGTCAACACAATTCACACACTTCTGAACCCAACTTATCTAGAATTTTCCCGAGCTTCTGATGACCTTCCATTTCCATATCTGTGTGTTCTGAGCTCTACCACAGTTTCTGCCTTCCACATGAGGTCTGGATATGTGGCTGAAACTTAACTTATTACCACACTTACCCTCGTACTGTACCCCTCATTACTCAGCATAATTGCCACCATTCTATGTTTTTTGAAGCTAGGAGCCTGACACAATTAAGGTGAATGGTTGTTATTGATGCTACCATTTTAGAACAAAAGGAGGAAAGACAGCTGGAGTTTAGATAAATTAACCCTCAAAAAGAGCATGTGAATGTCCTTAGCACTTCCAGGTGAGGTGATACTTATTCAAGCAGCAATTCCCTTTTTAGGCAAATAGAGATGAAGCAATCAATGACAGTAGTTCTTAGATTATCCAACTGATGGAACTATGTAAACACACACAGGATGTTCTTCCTGAGTTATTTGTAACAGCAAAAAAAATTACGAACAACCTAAATGTCCAGTAATACAGGATTGGTAAATAGATTACATCATTGGGATTGGATGATATTTTTTTCAGGCAGTAAAAAGTCTGTTTTTAAAAGAATATTTAGCAGTGTACATGTCAAGATGACCATAATAACATCCCGATTACGTTCTGACAGTCTAAATATTTACTTACTTATTTACATAAATAGAACAAAGACAAGCTCTTTACAAGCCATTTGTCTCTGGACTAGAGTACTAAGAGGTGTTTTTTTTTCTATTTTCCATTTTATAATTTTCATTTTAATGTATTTTAAGCTTTATAAAATAAAAATATTTTATTTTTATTTTATATAACAAATTTCAAATTTGTTGAATTTGAAAAATAACAAATTTCTCCAAAAATGTATTAAGTTTCCATCAGTATAATTTCATACTCAATAAATAACTTTATAATTGCAATTTGACCTCTCATGCAGTGAAGTATGAGGATTAAGATGCAGTGAAGTATGATGATGTTTCTGAAGTCAAACAGCTCTTGGTTCAAATTACAGGTGTCATCTTCTAGCTATTTGACCTTTAGCAAGAAACCTCCATCAGCCAGTTTCCTTATCTGCAAGATGAGGTTTTCAATAAACGACCACTTTCAGGGTTGTTATAAGGATTACATGACATGATAAATTCCCTTCAAGCAGGGCTTATTGTCCATTCTGTTCATTTTACATTGAAATGACTAGGAGGGTAGCCGACACATAGTAGCTGCTCAATAAATACCAAGTGATTGACTGGGCATGTACAAACAACCATGCACGTATGTGCACACGTGAACAAATGACAATGGGACTCGTAACGAAAATCAGACCAATGTAATTTTATTTTTCTGCATCTTTTTGCTGAGATTTCACTTGCTATATGTACAAATGAGTACCAACTTTTAAAATCTCCAACTTCCTTTTATTAAAAAAATCTTAATGCTATGTTTCATCGCAATGGGCAGGAATTCATGTTCTGTCTTTAGGCTTTAATTACATTGAAGATCTAAGCTGACATCATAACTGATAAACCTCTATTTTATCATTTTTAAATTAAATGTGTTTATCTAATATTAACAAGTAACCAATTTTCTGCGCTTAAAACTTTAAATAATTTAAAAATGAAATAGACATAAAATTCTCTTTTCTTCCCCTGTTGATTTCCCCCTGAATCCCACCTCTCTCTCCAAACGGATAACCGCTGTTATCAATCCCTTCAGTACTTTCCTCAGGTTTTTAAATATATATCTATAGTCAATTAAATTGTGACCCCAAGATACGACTAAGCCTGAACTCCCAGTATCTGTGAATGTAACCTTAATTGAAAAAATAATTTGCAATATAACTAGGTTAAGGGCCTCGAGATGAGATCATCCTGGATTTAGGGGGTGCCCTAAGTCCAAAGACAGATATCTTTTTAAGAGAAGAAAAAGTCAGGGGAAGATTTGAAACAGAGAGACATGAAGAAAATGGTCATGTAAAGACAATGGAGTAACTCTGCCACAAGCCAAGGAACGAACACCTGAAGCCACTGAACGCTGAGAGAGGACCTTTCCCAGAGCCTGCAGAGGGAGCACAGCCCAGCTGACACCTGGATTTTAGACTTCCAACCTCCAACATTGTCAAATAACCAATTTCGCTTGTGTATAAGCCACCCAGTTTTCGGTCATTGGTTACAGCTGCCCTAGGAAACTAATATAACATCTCGCAATGTAAGAAAAGGTGCTCCTTTCGTTCTCTGTTTAACAAGCATGCGTCGAGTTTTGATGTGTTATCTACACTGCTGTCAGAAAAGCCAAAACCCTGAATAGTTTTAAAACCATAGGATAATTGCAAGAAAAATATTTTCGACGCTTTGATACTACTGGGGCTTAATTATAGTTCCTTGAATTGCAGCCACAGGGAATTTCAAAACACATAATTTAGCCTTCCTCTACCATACGAAATATTCTAGTGGAGCAAACAAGATCAGGGCTATGATACTCATTTTCTCTTACCCAGAAGGTAGAAGGAGCGCTTCATACTTTCAGAGAGAGGGAGAGAAAATTTACCTAAGTGGCCAATTTCAATTTCTGCATTTTCTAAGTTTTAACACTGGGGCTAAGCTCTAATTAATGCTGGAAACAACTGTGTGTTGCTCAGAGCCAAAGGCATAGAATTGTGAGCATCATGACTAGTGCCAGGCATTAACCCTTTGGTCGCCGGACAGAGGGAATAGGGAGGGAGGCTGGGGTTTGGGGCGGTCAGAGCAGTGAGGAGCCCCAGGAAGTGGGGCGAGGGGGGCTTGGGAGAGCGGCGAAGTCCTTCGCCGTTTTAACAACCAGTACTCTCCTCCAGCACTTGTCAGCTGGATTCGGCTCCAGAGACATTGGTACCACCTTGTCAGACACTTCCCCACTCATCACCCTGTCTGATTCCACAATAAGACTCTGCGATAACTCTTATCCCCATGTCACCGATGCAGGCACTGAACAATCTGGGATGTGTGCAAACTGACTCCACCAGGGTGGCTCCAGTAATAAGTTGTACAAGCACCCTGAACTCGTATTTGGGGATTTCAGAGTCAGCCCTCTTTTCATTAAACAACAGCTGCTTTTGAAATGACGATAAATCTTGGGCAAATGACCAAGCTGGTTCTATTTCAGACGAGAGAACCAAAGAAAGCCACAGCAGAGCCGGAGAAGAACCAAGGACAAGTTGAAGTTGAGGGCGCCATGGGAGTTGTCGGGAGCGCCAGCTTTTCAAAGGGAGAACTCTCAAGGCTGTGTTATGGATGAGACCTGAATATCCTGATGGGGTGAGTAAGGCAAGCATAGAGCATTCCTCAGCGAATTACCTGACAGAGTTCAACATCAGAGTAAAGACATGTCTATTTTACCCAGTAAATAGCAGGAAGTGATAACCCTAAATGTTCAAGAATTTCGCAAGGGGGTTTATACTAACGTGTGGATAGCGTCCAGAAGAGATTATTTTATAGGGGAATGGGATTGAGAAGGGCACATCCTTGCATTTGAAACTGACACCAAAGAGCATAGTTTACCTCTTTGGGGGACCCCTGAAGCTCCCTGGAAGCAGATCTTTTGTGTGCTGTGTGCTGATGAGGGCATCTCTGAAGGTCAGGTCTGCAGACAGACGACTGGCCTGGAGCTTTTGTATAAGATGTGCCAAGGCCATAACTGAGTTTTGCATCTCTTTCTACATATTGCAGGCAGAAGAAATGAAGCATCTCCCTCTTTCTGGAAGTCTGGTGGGCCCAGCAGTTGCCAAAACTGAAGTATGATGTGTGCTGTGTGTGCAC
Organism: Rhinolophus hipposideros; assembly: GCF_964194185.1. Taxonomy (NCBI): domain Eukaryota; kingdom Metazoa; phylum Chordata; class Mammalia; order Chiroptera; family Rhinolophidae; genus Rhinolophus; species Rhinolophus hipposideros. The sequence goes on from NC_138052.1 coordinate 96,688,809, forward strand.
TTCCTACATGCTGCATTTGCATATTTTATTCCTGTTTTAAGGCTGAATAATAGATTCAGGTTCTGAGTGGTAGAAACGCTACATAAATGATTAGCCAGGTTGTGCTTAGGTGAACCTTGGCCCACTTTTGCTGCTGCTGCTCTTCGAGAATGAACTCAAGGCACACATCTCTGAGTACTGAGACCCGGGAGTCCGGAGAGGTTGAGGGGTGGCTGGTCCAAACTATAGGATGTTTTCCTGATGATGGCCAAGGGCTGCATTGTCTGCGGAATGTTAAACAGCATAGGAGGCCGGCATTGCCCTACTAAACCTGAGTATGAGTTTAAGCCTGCTGTTTACTGGGAGGAACTACCCATCAGTATCACATGACACTAGGGGTTTGAATGACCTCAATGGGGCACATGGCCACCTGAGAGATGTAATCATGACAGTTAGGAACAAATTTCTTTGTGGACCAACCAACTATTAATGACTCACCTTGTGTTCGGTAACATGTTGAAGACTAGAGAGATAAAAGGAGACTCCACCTTTAAAAAAAAAAAAAAAGACAAGGTAAAGTAACTACATGTTATTAAAACTAATAAGAAAATTAAAGACGTTGTCAGGCCAAAAATCAACGTGAAAAAGTCAATGATATTTAATCCCGGATTTGCTTCAAAATAGTTGAGCAGGGAGGGGGGATTAGGTGGGGGAGAGAGAAAAAGAGACTAGTTCTGAGTTAATAATTGTAGAAGGTGGGGGTTGGGGACAAAGGAGTCCCTTATTCTCTCAAGTTGTATATGCTTTTGAAACCTACCACTATAAAAAAGATGTTTTTAAAGCATCTCATTTATAACAACAAAAACTATCAAACACACTAAGTTAACCCTTCCAAGAAATGTGCTATACCTACATAAAGAAATCTATTACACCTAACTAAAAACCTAAAGATCCAAATAGACAAACAGAAACTTCCTGGATGGGAAGTTTTGCTTTCATACGACATCAATTTTCACCCGAATTAATCTAGAAATTCAATGTAGTTTCAATCAAAATTCCAGCAGAAATTTATTAGAACTTGATTATCACATTTATGTGGAAAAGAAAATATGCAAGAATAGCAATGACATTTTTTTAAAAAAATAAGAAGGAAACTATCTTTTAATTAACTATCTTATAATTAAAATAGTGTGATATTGGCATAAAAAAGGACATGTATTAATAGAACAAAATAGAGAATTCAGAAATAGACATGTATTTATGGAAATCTAGCTTAACACAGAGATAGCATTTCAAATCCTCCCCTTCCTGATGTGGGACAAATTCAGTTTTTCATGTGGAAAAAATGTATTTGTGAATATTCATTTGTATGCTGATGTATTTGTATATTGACATGTCTCTGTAGCCTATTTCTATTTTTATGTAGCAATATAAAATTATGCATTTATTTTAAATACCTATTATACATTTTTATACACCTGCTTTTGAAAAATGATTAATATTTGTTTATATATTCCACATAGGTAAATTGTACAAAGACTAAATAAAGGTAAACAAAACATTTCCACCTGTATGGTACTCACAATTTACATGTACGAGTGTAGGCTATGTTTAATGTATATACATGAACATATATGGTTAGATACATGAACATCCATGTATGTATGTGTATACAGTTTGTACATATGTATATTTAGTAGTCTCCCCTTGTCTGTGGGGATACCTTCCAAGACCCCCAGTGGATGCCTGAAACCTCAGATAGCACTGAACCCTATATATACTGTTTTTCCCTATACATACATACCTCTGATAACTTTAATTTATAAATTTGGCACAGTAAGAGACTAACAACACTAACTAATAATAAAACAGAACAATGATAACAATATGCTGTAATAAAAGTTCGGTGAAAGTGGTCTCTCTCTCTCTCTCTTTCTGATAACCCAGTGGCCACTAAGTGACTACTGGGCCAGGAATGTCTACAGTGTGAATACACTGGACAAAGGGCTGATTCACAGCCCAGGCTGGATGGAGAAGCACAAGGGCTGGAGATTTCATCACACTACTCAGAGCGTGTGATGGAATCGTATGAATTGTGTATTTCTGGCATTTTTCATTTAATATTTTCAGACCATGGTTGACTGCAGGTAACTGAAACTGCAGAAAGTGAAACCTCAAATAAGGGGAGAACCACTGTATATATTTGTATGTATGTGTACTGGCATGAAAGAAGCTGTGGAGACCCAGAGAGGTGCAGTGGGGGAGGTTAAGGAAGGCTTCCCAGTGGGAGACCTTGCAGGCAGAAGGAGACTGGTCCAACCCAGTCACAGCCCGGAGAGCCCAGATGGAGAGACCTGAAGGCTCCCCATGGCTGGGCTGTTGTAACAGCACAGTGTGATGGCAGGAAGGGATCTATGGCAGGAGGGTACAGTAGTGAGGGTGGAAATAAATGGAGGAGCCAAATAATGACTGTCAAGAGTATAAGACTCATTCTAGGAGGATCCAAGATGGTGGAGTAGATGAACACTCTGCCTGCTTTCTTCTGTGCACACATTAAGATTACAACTAAATTATAGAACAGTCAACCTGGAGAATCATTTGAAGTCTAGCCAAACAGAAGTTTTATAACTAAGGACATAAAGAAGTGATATCGAGACTGGTAGGAGGGGTGGAGATGTGAACTGGACTGGCCTCAAACCTCCGTGTGGCAGTTGAGAATCAGGAGGGATATCTCAGCTATGGAGGTTCCCCCCAAAGGAGCAAGGGTCCCTAGGCCCACACCAGGTTCCCCAGCCCAAAGTACTGGTGCCTGGAAGAGGAGCCCCACAACATCTGGCTGTGAAAAACAGTGGGGATTCCGACCACCTGGGTGGGATGGAAGGCTGCAGGAAACCCAGACGTCCTCTTAAATGGCCCACACACAGACTCATTTGCTTGTAAGACACTCACTCTGGACTCCAGCAGAGGGACAGTGACTTGGGGGGTGTCAGAGGCATGTGGGGGGGAGACTGAGGTGTGTGGCTATGGGGCCAGGGCTGAGGACAGTCGCCACTTTCCCTGTGTGGGGTCCTCTTTCCATGTAGCTGGCAGGTGGTCGCCATCTCTCCTGTCTTGAGCCCACCCCCAAAGGCCAAATCTGAATCTGATTGGTCTGGTGAGCTCTGCTGCCCCCCCCCCATACTGACTCATTGTAATTTTGCTTCTATGTGGAACCTAAAGCACCAAATAAATTTTAAAAAAGAAATAAACTCATAGATACAGAGAACATTTTGATGATTGCCCAATGGAAGGGGGGGTTGGAGGTATGGGTGAAAAAAGGGAAAGGAATTAAGAAATGCAAATTGGTTGTTACAAAGTAGTATAGTGATGTAGGGTATAGTGTAATGAATGTAGGCAATAATATTGCAATAACTATGTGTGGTGTCAGACAGATACTAGATTTGTTGGAGCGATAGATAAGAGGGGGTTGGAGGCAGGATGGAAAAAATGAAAGGATTAAGAAGTACAAATTGCTAGTTACAAAATAGTCATGGGGATGTAAAGTAAGGCATAAGGAATATAGTGAATGATATGGTAATAACTATTTATAGTGCCAGGTGGGTACTAAACTAGTCAGAAGGATCACTTCTTAAATTATATAAATGTCTAACCACTCTGATGTCCACCTGAAATTAATATAAAATAATGTTGAATGTCAACTATAATTGAAAATTTTTTAAAGGAGGGAAAAGGGGAATAAGAGGTTCAAATTTCCAGGTATAAAACAAATAAGGCATGGGGATGTAATGCACAGCATGGGGAATATTGTCAATAATATGATAACATGGTACAGTGTCAGACGGTGATCACTTCCTTAGGCATATAAATGTTGAATAACTATGGTGTACCCCTGAAACCAATATAATATTGTATATTAACTATATTTTTAATAAAAATCTTAAAAAGAGAGAGAGAGAGAGAGAGAGAGAGAGAGAGAGAGAGAGAGAGAGAGAGAGAGAGAGAGAGAGACCCATCCTAAACTGAAGGGGGAACCAATAGATGTTGGACAGGAGGGAGGACAGAGGGTAGATGTGACCAGGTGGGTGCTAGAAGGACCCTCTGGAGTATAGCTTAGAGATAGAAGGACCAGACACAAGCTGACTCATCTGGAAGCCACTGCCGTGGGCCCAATCCAGAACACAGGACTGGAGATTGGAGCGGAGGGAGGAAGGCCAAGGAAAGTTCAGGTGAGAGGACTGGCCTACAGCTGGGAGGATGAGGGAGGTCAGGACACTTAGACAGGGTCATAACCCTAGTCCCTGATAATCACCTGGGGGCTTTTTGGCATGTCAGTTAAGTAGTGATGCAAGGACAATGCTATTTCTGTCGAAACATCCTTGGGTCATTCCACCAAACAGCCGGAGTCCAGAACCACTGAGGCTTTGGGCCAAGATGGCTGGAGAGGGCTCTGAACTGAGGTAAGGAACCAGGAAGAAGTGGTCATTGGAAGAAGCTTGTTTGGCTGGAGTTTGTGATACCTGGAAAGCATTATACTGGTTCATTCATCCACAGGTTTGTGGTGCCACAAACTGTCATCACAAGGCACCTGTCTTATGAGCTCAGGCCACCATGACAAAGTACCACAGACGAGGCAGTTTCAACAACAGACAGTTATTTCCTCCGTCCTGAGGCTGGAAGTCCAAGATCAAGGTGTCAGCAGGGTTGGTTTCTGGTGAGACCCTTCTCTTTGACCTGTAGGTGGCACCGTCTCACTATGTCCTCACTTGGTCTGTCCTCTGTGCACTTGCTTTCCTGGTGTCTCTGTGTGTCTCAATCTCCTCTTCTCATGAGGATATCAGATCAGATTGGGGCCCTCCCTAATCACCTCATTTTATCTTATCATCCCCTTAGAGGTCCCATCTCTAGGTACAATCACAATGAGGTAGTGGGAGCCGAATTTGGGGACCATAATTCAGCCCATAACAGCATCTTAGTGGTGGTGGACAAATTCAGCAGAAGGCAGCTTTGTCCCAGCTGCCAACAAGTCCTGTCTGATCAGGAGATGGTGACAGTTAGATGCTCATAGAGGGTGTATATTGTTTACCTCCCTGTTGTCCACCTCTACCCAACGCAGATGGATGGAAAAAGAAGTTCTGATGACCTGTGTCTCACTGGGGGAATAAAGAACACACTCTTATTTCCTAAAAGTCCAAACAAGAACAGTTGCTTCTCACCCTTGTTGAGTGCTTCCTGTGCCAGGCACGGGACCCTGGCGTACCATCTCATTACCTGCTCACATCAGCCAATATGCTATGGACCTACCATCATGATCTTTGTTTCTAAGATGCACAACAGGTTTGGCATGGTGGCTAGACCCGCTAAAGGTCACTGAGCTGGGAAGTGGCCTTGACTGGGCCCATCTATCTCCAGAGCTCGTGCTTTTCACTCCCACATTATGCTGCTTCTCCTCAAGTTATGTCTACTACTCTTTTGCTTAGAGACATTCCTAATTGTTTTAGAACTAAAAGTTCTTAAAGAAATCTCAATCAAGGAAGTGATCTTCTGGCCAAGTTTTCAAGGAGTTTTTTAACCCTGTGACTCTGAACGCCCTTTACAGTGTCATGGACACGATGGTTGGCAGCAGCCCAGTTTGGACGTTCTCCTCATAGATAGAACATGTGTAGTTTTCTCAGGCAACCCCAACAAAGAGACAGAAAAGGAGAGGAGAGATGATGGGGCCAGAGGTGGCACAGAAGACATGGCAATGACCGCTGAAGGGCGTTTTGATGCCCATATCCCGGCAACACCCAAGGCGGGTTCCAGAGAATGAGCTGGGCTGAGTAAGTGACATGGTTCAGGGCTTGCTAAAGCAGTCCATGCCTAGTGGTTCCAGAACAAATGGCGGGGGTGAGGGGGAGAAGGGGGAATAGAGAAGTCCCCCTGGGCATCACACATGACCATCAGGAGAGTAGAACATCAAGTCAACACAAAGACCTACGTCTTCGTCCATCATCAGCCAGCTGCCAGTCACTCTCAGCGACAGAATTTCACTGCTTGGTGGAAGATGGGTGGTTTGCCACCTTGTGGGGACAGAGCCAGGAGTGCAGTTTCCAGGCTCTCGGCCTCACATAGAAAGGTGCTCACTCGGGTAGTAAATGGCCATCAACTGTGATTGGATGGCCATCAGCTGTGGCTAGTTGGCCGTCACCTGTAACCCGTGAGCCATTGGCCACTAATATAACTGCTGTGGCTACGCTAGCAGCAAATGGGGGCTAGCAAGAAGATGGTGGCTGAGCTAGCAAGCACGGATTGCAGCTAGCAAGCGAGGAGAGGCGAGAAGAGTGGAAGAGAGTGGAGAGTCGGTAGGTTGGCAGCAAAGCGGACAGCAAGTCGCACATTGTGTAAACCCAGCCTCCAGTGAGACCATAGTGGTATGACTTCCCTACCTGTGGCTCCGTGGGTGTTCCTTTTTGGCCTAACCGCATCCTGCGTTCTTATGTGGGGAGCGGGACCAGAGACCCTGCAGGCTGTCCCGCGTGACACACCTTCATATAAGAAACATCAGTGTCATTTTATGTTAAGAGCCCCTTCCATATTCCACTTGGAAAAAGTGGCATGCAACCAGTATATTCCAAAGAGATTAATTCCCTGGAGAAGTTGTTTAAAAAACAATAAAAATTATACAGAAATCAATGTTGCCTATGATACTGGGCCTTGTAATATAATGATATGTACAGGGTTTCAGCCCAGGGGAATGCGTTCCTTAATTGCAAATCTGTGATTCATAGAGGTGGATGTGCAGATAGCCTATAAGCTGACTTGCTGAAGAAATGTGAGGTTAAACATATGTAATGCAGAGTCTCTGGTCCCGCTGTACGCGGGTGGACACAGAATATGGTGAGGCCCAAAAGGAATACCAACGGAGCCATAGAGGGTTATACCATCTCACTGACAACTGGGTTGGAGATACAGGAAGAAGGAGCCACACGATCCGCATCCGTTTCTCTGCCAAATTCCTTGTCCGTGTAGCCATGGCAGTTATATTAGTGGCTAATGGCTAACCAGTTAGAGCTGACGGCCAACTAGTTACAGCAGATGGTCATCTGATTACACCTGATGGCCATCTAATAACCGAGCCAGGACCGTTCCACATGAGGCCAAGAGCCTGGAAACTGCTCTCTGGGACTCTGTCCCTACAACATAGCTATTTTCTGAGTATACGCTTCTTGTCTCCAGTGTGCAATAAGATGAAAATCATCAGGGATCTCTGGAAATCATCTCTGAGTTGAAAATATTTGGGTATTGCAGAAAATCGAATGAATTCACTGGGAGGGAAATTACCTTACTTTTCATAGATTGTCCAACCAGCATAAGTACACTCAAATAAAATAAATTTTCTTTCAGTACCTGCCCCAAGAAGCCATAAAAAAATATTGGCACCATCATAACAGATATGTTTGTACTTAATGGCAAAAAAATATGAATTGGAATGAATAATCCTTATTGCTTAACAGATAGTTCACCCCCTACTGACATTATTTATGGGTGTTTTCTCAACTTTGTGGATTGGCCATACCCGAGTCCCCCTGAGGACTTTCCCTGGCCATCCTGCACAGGTCTGGTCAAGCAGAAGTTTGGTTTCTAAGGGGCAGATGGGCACAGCTGAGAGGCTGAGGAGGCAGGTGCAGCCCCTCCCCGATCTGCACAGGGCCTGTGGGAGTCAAGGGCAGGGATGCGACTCCAGGTCCATTGCAAATCCCTTTGGCCTGGTCTCTGGTCATGTGACTCCATCTTTTCAAATGGAATGGGTGACTAACACATATAATAGATGCTATTATGTGTATAGACAGCAGTTATCTTGAATTTCAAATATTCTAATAGGACAAAAACGGATGTATGTTCCTCATTATTCATTCAAATATATTCTGGTCCTTTTGTGTGATAATTAGTATCTTGCCCACTGTCGGGCGGGGAGGCCTGCGGGGTCTCTGCTCCTGATCCCCACATAAGAACGCAGGACATGGTGAGGCCAAAAAGGAACACTCACGGAGCCATAGGTAGGGGAGTCATACTACTATGTTCTCGCTGGCAGCTGGGTCGGAGAAACAGGAAGCAGGAGCCACACTGTCCGCAACCCTCACTGCGCCATTTGCAGGCTCAGCCACCATCTTCTTGCTAGCTCCCATTTTTTGCTAGCGAAGCGATGGCAGTTATATTAGTGGCCAATGGCTCACTGGTTACAGCTGATGGCCATCCAATCACAGTTGATGGCCATTTACTACCTGAGCCAGCACCTTTCTATGTGAGGCTGAGAGCCTGGAAACTGCACTCCTGGCTCTGTCCCCACACTCCACCCCTACAGGGTCTTACCTCACAAGTTACGCGACAAGTGTCTACCTCGAGGGGGGTCTGTGTGAGGAGCCTGGAGGTGAATGCAGTATCCTGGACACAGCCAGGCTCTCTGGGCACAACCAGGGCTTCTCAGGGCACCACCAGTCCTTCTGGGTGCAGCCAGACTTCCTGGACACAGCCTCTCTCTCTGGGCCTCTCGGGGTACCGTGCTGGAACAACAGCAGCTCACAGTCAAGGTGCTTACGTATTCTTGATGGCGGCCAGTCAAGACACAAAAGCAAACATCCACCAGTTCCACTACATGGTGGCATGTTCCCAAGCAAACAGTCAAGGTCCATTAAATTAGGGATGGAGCCCATTCCCCATAGTCCACAGTCATTCTCTAGGGCTTTGCGTTAGCCTCACAATGTGTGCCCTCTCTTCAGGGCGAGGGCTCCAAGTCCTCCCCAACCTGGGGGTGGGGGCCTCAGCAAGCACTGCCCAGCCCACAGGGCCGCAACAACCTTCGCTTTCTCCGGCCTGTGCTGGTTGGGGAACCGTCCACGTCTTCCCACCCCTCCACGGGGTCCAGCTCTCCGGCAGCTGCTCCTCCTGGTCTTCCTAAGCCTGAGTGTTCATACGCACAAACTGCTCCACTGCCCTTCGGCGAGCTTTGGCCGGCACCGTACCCTGCTTATGAAACTGAGCTTTTATACGTATAAACTGCTCCATTACCTTCCCGAGAGTTTCAGCCAGCACCACACCCTGCTCGCTGTGCCATGTGTCACGCGGGGCGGCCTGCGGGGTCTCTGCTCCCGCTCCCCACATAAGAAAGCAGGACATGGTGAGGCCAAACAGGAACACCCATGGAGCCATAGATAGGGGAGTCAGACCACTATAGTCTCACTGGAGGCTGGGTTTACACGACGTGCGACCTGCTGTCCACTTTGCTGCCAACCGACCAACTCTCTTCGACTCTCCTCCACTCTCCTCAGCTTCCCTCTAAAGCGGCGGCAGTTATATCAGTGGCCAATGGCTCAACGGTTACAGCTGATGGCCAACCAGCCACAGCTGATAGCCATCTACTACCTGAGCCAGCACCTCTCCACAAGAGGCCGAGAGCCTCGAAACTGCTCTCTGGGGCTCTGTCCCCACACCCACCATGTGCTGACTCATTCTGCTTCTTGGAGTGTCTTCTTTTTTCTCCTTCTCAAAGGACCCAGTCAGAGCCTGGAGTTGGAGACAGCTGGAGGGAGAAGAGGCTGATAGAAAGCAAGTAGAAACCAGTGTCTTCTTTCCAAGTGACTTCTTTCCAGCTTTCCAGCATGACTTCTGGGTCTCCAGCCACCAACACAGGGTGTCATGTGGGGAGTCATGCAGGAGACCCTGCTCTCTGTGCCATATGTCATGCGGGGTCTCAGCTCCCTCTCCCCACATAAGAACGCAGGACATGGTGAGGCCAAAAGGAACACCCATGGAGCCATAAATGGGGGAGTCATGCCACTATATTCTCAGTGGCGGCATCCGCCTCTCTGCAATCTGCTCTTGCTAGCTCAGCCACCATCTTCTTGCTAGCCCCCATTTTCTGCTAGCGTAGCCACAGCAGTTATATTAGTGGCCAATGGCTCACTGGTCACAGCTGACGGCCAACTAGCCACAGCTGATGGCCAGCCAATCACAGTTGATGGCCATTTACTACCTGAGCCAGCACCTTTCTATGTGAGGCCGAGAGCCTGGAAACTGCTCTCCTGGCTCTGTCCTCACACAGGCCTGGTGACCCAGAGACCACATCCCATGTCCTACACCACATTTGTGTCTGTACCTTATTTGGTAGCTCATCACTCATGTTTGAAAGTTTGAGATCAGGAGATGAATAACAATTAACCAAGACTAAATGTTTGAGTTTCCCTCCCTGAAACAGCTCAGGTGGAACCCACAACAGTGGGCACCAGGGGAAGGCACCCCCTGTGAAGAGAGCAGTGGACACTCACACAGGCAAAGTGGGGGTGGACTAGGGGGTCTGGACATGACCAGTGTAGACGAGCTATAAACAAACTGTGCATTCCACACCTGCTTTTTAGCTGCAGAATAACATCTAACATCTGCTACGTGTTGCCCAGAAACCTGCTAGAGAGCTAATATTTATTAATTATTTTAATGAGCAATGTTATAATAACATTATAATATTATTAATTATCTCCATATCACACATGAGGCGAGAAAGAATGAGAAGGTTTGGAAACTTGCTGCAAGTCACTTAGGTCATAAGAGGGAAAGCTGGACGGCATACCCAGCTTTTGTTCACTCTGCACACAGACAGCGTAGCTCGCTCGCTAGAAAATACCTTCCCAGAGAGAGGGTCACACCCATCAGATTCACTGCTGTATCCTCCCTACACTTAGTAGGTGCTCAGTAAATAATACTGAGCAAATTGCAATCCATATAAAAGGGTTGCATGGAGTCACAGCCAAGGAAATGAAGCAGTGAAAGGAATTCAGGTCTTCAGTGACTCAAAAATGCCAAAGGGAAAACAGACAAACCCTGTGAGCAAACTGTCTTTAATGGCCTCCTTCCCCTTCTCCTGGCTCTCTATTTCACTCCACAACTGATAACTGCTTCCTCCAATGCCGTTGCTCTCACCAGAAAAGCCCCTTGAAAAGTTTTCTCTGAAGCCCAGCCAGCGTGACTTTTTAACGTCTCTTCTCCCTGCTGTTCTCCCAGAACTTGTAGATTCTCTTCTGGCTAACTAGACCCACTTCATCTTTCAAAATCTTGACTACTTTTCTCTATGCTACAATCATTGAAAAATATTTTACATTATTTTCTTTTCAATCTCTGCTTGATTTTCAGCCTTACATTTAGTGTTGTCATTGTACATCATTTTTATGTCTTAAAGTCTGATTTTATTTGTCTATCGGAATCGTTTATTATTTTAAACTTGATTTCTCTTGCCCCCTTTATTTATTATTGGGGCCACATATCATTTTTTGCCTTCGGTCCTCTCCATTATGTCTCAGGTTGGTTTTACTAACTTTGGTTACCATCATTATCATTCTTCTCACGTGGCAATTGGTGTGATGGAGCTCAAGAGCTGTGGCTGTCATGTGTGCTCCCCACAGGCGCCAGGGCTGCTTGGTACTTTTCTCCTTTCTCTCTGCTCTGCAAGTCCCCTTAATAGAGACCTTCCATCTCCTTCCATGCTGACTCTTGTTTGTCTTGCAAACAAGAGAAAACATTTCCGCCTAGATCAATTATGATTCTCCGTGCACAGATTAGACATTTGATTTTTGGAATACGTGGTGTTTTTGTTTTGTTGTTTTGTTGTTTTTACATCATACACCAAGTTCCTTTCGGAGAGAGTCACTTGGTGGACATGCAACCCTCGCTGTCACACAGGGACCCGCTGGGCTCAGACGGCAGTGCTAGGTTAATACTCCGCTCTAGGCCCTTCTAATTTTGTAGCTAGTTCTATCTGGAAGGAGCATTTTTCTAAAATCCATCCTCTCGTGTCTTTAACCACTGGGAGCTGAGACAGTTGCACACACTTTGTGTTATGTGGTGGCAGGCCATTAAGGAAGGGCTGGCCATGCAAAGCGTGGGCAGGTGTCGCTGAATTTCCCTCTTGGTTTTCATGGGAGGAAGCCCAGTAGAAGCTCTGTAGCCAGTCTCTTTGAAAGCGTTTCTAGGCAGCCTGCCTCAAAAGTGGTGTGTTTCCCGTATGACTGGAACTCATCAATGTGCAAAAATATGTTGTTTTTTCAATTTCCAGTCCCTGAAAGAGGTGAACAAACAACGAGGAACTCTACAGGAGGTCGATGGGGTTCTAGATGCCATTTCAGTTCTTACTGGGGGCTTGGAAAGACCCACTAGGTCTGTAGACATGGTAAAGTTCAGGACCCCAGTCCCGGGGGCAGCCTCGGGCCCCTGCGGACCCCACTCTGCAGTGCATCTCCCCCGACTTCCGCCCAGAGACCCAGTCTTGGCCCCAACCACCAGCCTACAGTCCACCTTAGCTTATCTCCTGGCCTAAGTCCCTCCCAGAATTGAGGCCCATTTTGACCGTCTACTTAGATCGCTCCCTCCCTCCTGAGACCTGCCGGACCCCTCCCCTTTGTGCCGCAGCCACAGCAGGACAGATCTCCAGAAACACAGCGTCACCCACTCTCCTTAGTGGTTTCCTCAAAGAATTGCTCAGTGCTTTTTGAGGGCTGTCAGAGCAGCTTCCCACTGCCCTTCCTGCCTGGACTACTCACCACTGAACAAAGCCAGCCTCACCGACTGATGAGGGTCCTGCAGCCCCTGCATGGGACTCCACCTCTGACACACATTCCCAGCATGCCCCAGCAGGTTCTCCATGGAAAGCAAAGCAGAACAGAACTCATCAGTATGCAAGAATGTGTTTTCATAGTCTCCAAAGACTGAAAGGAAATTTTTTCTTTTAAATAATGCTGTAATAGCTGGATGAGTTATCAGATGACTTTTCTTTCTCTTTTACCCCCAAAAGTTTATAAATGTTTTGTTCTTGTTTTAACAAAGAAGAGAACTATTTGACTTGCCCAACATTGTAAAGTTTATCTGGGAAATAAATTCCTAAAAGTATCTAATACTTTTTTTAAATAAGATAAAGAAGTGAGGCATACTATAAAGAATATTATAAAGCAAAACAGAAAACGATGGCAAAATTGAAACAGTATGCTGATGACCCAGATACAATCAAACCAATTAGAAAGGACAAACACACATGTAAATAAATGTAACGTATTATAAGGATAAAATTACAAATTAGTAAGGAAATGAAAGACTTTTTAGCAAAATTATATTTGTACAATTGGTTAAAAATTTGAGAGATAAAATTATGTCCTTGCTTTTCATCTTAAACCAAAAGGAATTCCAGACAGATTAAGGATTTTGAATAAAACAAAGCCATAACTATAACAGGAAAAAAAAAACCCTGGTGAAATATTTGTATTACATCAAGGTGAAATCAGGACTTAAAAGTTCGACACTGAAGTCAGACATGTCAACAGGTTGGTTTTGAGCAGGACTGCCAGACGTTTACAAGGCCCGAACACAGAACAAATGGTGGCCCACGTTCACTCTAGCAAATGTCCAAAAGTTTTAAATCAGGCTAACGCTTTGTTAAATTAGATCTGTTTTCTCCTTCTAACTTGACAAGCACAGTCATAACAAACAACAAAAACAAAAAATTTACATAAAGCCATGGTTTTTATATCATTGGAAGTTGGCAAAATATCAAAGACTGAATTTCATAATCACTCTGTCGTGACTGGGTGTTCTATTGCTGAGCAAGCTGTATTTGGGTAAGTCATGCAATAAATATATACATAACTGATAAAATGTTGTATTTACTCTATAAAAATTACTTTCTTGCCTTCACTTCAGAAAAAAAAAATCATCACCATATTATTTCTTTAATTTCCCACATAATTTGCATCTCATTGACACTAGTGAGCTAAAGGATTAAAGAGTACAATTTAATTGCATTCCAAATGTACAAAATTTGAATTCTTTTCTTCAACAATGTACCTTGAATGAAGATTTTTAAAATCTAAAATTATTTTCATGAGTTTTCAAATAATACTTTTCTTCTAAAGTATCCAACGTTTTTCTGCTAAAATTAAAAGACAAAGTTTTAATTAATGGCTGTCAGAATTGTATATCACAATTATTTATGCAGAGCTGAACATTTTAATTTATTTTCATTAAGTCCTACAAAATATTTTAATAAAAATAACAGTGTCAGCAAGTCCCACATTCACCGTCCTTGTTGCCAATAGAAGGAAATGGAATGCATCGCACCTGTTCTGTTTACACACATGTGTGCATGACGAATTCTTATAGAGGGAGTGATGTGTATGTACACATATATATGAATTATTCAGTATTGTGACGTGCTGGTTGACCACCATGTGCAATTGTGAACATCACACTAATCTGGAAGATCCCCAGATCCAAGAATTTGCACACACAAAAAGCAAGAAATGGACACTCCATCTGACCACCAAGTTGTACTTTAATAGGCTGGACTGTACGTAGCTCACACTCTCCAAGAGGTAGGGTTTTCCCCCAAAGCCCTCGTGTCACCTGTCTGCTCAGGAGCAGCGGGGCTTCCCAACTTCAGCGGGGGCACCGCACACATGCCATCCTGATGTTGGGACATGATCACCTTTCATTTCAAGGACACAGGCAAGAGCTGAGACATTTTTTTTCCAGGAACCTGATCATTAGTCAAAACAGCTGTTTTTCAGGGAGTGGACCCCTCTGTACCCCTCTGCATACCCAATCATGGTATGGGTATGGAGTCATGGGCTGTGATATATATTTTTTTAAAATCACCTTCTCGTAAAACAGACAAAACAAAACAATCTATGAATAAAATAAAAGGCAAACTAGAGTAGAGCTGTGCAATATACACGACAAACCAAGGATTAATATCATCACTAAGTAAAAAAAAGAAAACTTTACAAATATTTTTACAAGTACTCTCAAAGTGTGCAAAGATAATGATACCAAACAATCACAAAAGAAAAACAATAGATGGCGTGTATACATACATATGTACATATATATTATATGTACATGTGTCATTCCAACTTGCTAATAGGCCTTGCCTTCCAGGCGGAGACCCTGGTGGAGCTCCTGAGCGGCCTAAGACCTCGCTGTTTGCAAGTTTAGGAGACGTGCTTTTTGAGAAAAGAGGGGATGGGAACCCACGAGGAAAGGGAATTAGGAGGAGAACGGTGAGGGTGCCAAGGGTACAAGTTCCGGGGGGGGCGGTTCCTAGGCCTTGAGAGACCCAGGATCTGCTTCCTTCACCTCTGGAGCCAGGACATGAAGGAGAGGCTGCACTTTCCTCCATGGTGTTTGGTTGTGATTACAAATGCCAGCTGAAGGAGTATATGGTACCATCATCACCGCTGCTCTGAGGGCCCGTTATGTGTCACACAGTGTGCTAGACACTTCCAGGGGGCACCTGTTTAAAATCTGACAGACTTTTTCTCATTTGCCCAGAGACAAAATACAGTTCATGGCTCTGGGGAGGTCCCAGGGACCTCTGAAAGAGCGAGTCAGTAAACCTGTGGCTATGCCAAATGTGGATTTGTTTTGCGGGGCAGGGGCCCGGGTCCTGTTTTAATTGGCCACATCTTTTATTAGCATGGAAATTAAAATCATCAGCTTTTGCTTAGTTATTGGACTTTGCATCTAAACATCACTGGTTTTTTTTGTAAAACAGAGCTAAAATTTTTTGGCTACCAGTATTAATTTAAACTAGCAATAAACCTTTAACTAGATTTTAGGACAAATAGCCAGTGTATTTAAAAATAACCTATTTTCATCTGCCATTAATTGTGCTGAGCACTTTCTGTTTAGCAAAGGACATTATAAGTCATTATTAAAAGGAAATATTACAAGAGCCAAGTCTTGGAAACCACCCCTATTTGGCACGATGTCACACATTGATCTATTAAATAACAGAGGCCCAGATAAAATCGTAACACACTTTTTTCTCAGTCTCCTTCTCCAAGCCACATTCTCACCGGAATACTAGACTAAAGAGAGTGATACTAATTTTATCCAAGTTTTAACTAAATTGAGATAATTACAACCCCAGATTTTAGTTTTAAAAAAATTGTTTAGTTGCGTTTTTGTTTTTTTCTTTTTAAGTCTGTGGTCTATTGCTGCAGTAGGTTACCAAGCTCTGCTACCGTCCCGGGCCTCCCCCCACAGAATGCCATCTCTACCTAATAGAGAAACTCTCCCTGAAAATAACACTTGATTCCTGAAATAAAAAATTGCATATGAAAGTGCTATCACTTGCCAACTTCAAAGGTGGTCGCTAAAGCAGGATTTCTGGGTTTTATCTGAAATTATATCTGCTTTTGCTAAATAAACGCTATCTGGAAGAACGAGAAAGAGTGCAGATATAAACCTTTCTTGAGTCTGATACAGCAGGATGTGGGGCGATGTTTATTCCAAAGACCTCTCACAGAGCGACGAACACTGGCTCAGGTCATTTTCTTCTGCCTTCTGAAATATTCACTGATGGAGCTTCAATGACCCTTCTAAGCCATGCAGATTCGAAGGCCATAAAAGACGAACTTTCATCCCTCCTTTGCTCTTGTCTAACAACTCATGTCAAGGTTTTATTACTAATGAAACCTCTTAGCAATTGCTATCATTGTTGCTGTTCTTCTTATTTGCACTGTGCTGTTCTGCTATTGAGATAGAGAGACAGAAGAAGCTTCACCAAAAGAGCTGACACAGTCTCGACATAGCCAGACTACCGATACACATAGACGAATGAATAGTTTTAATTACATAACTTTTGCCATAATTAAAAAAAAATCCTGAGGTAGCTGGTTCACCGTGGGTCACACCGCTGGTGTTCAGGTATAGCTGTCCTTCAGCAATTAGTCAAAATTCACATCACACCCAGCACCTCTGTGTTCTAAGGGTTAAGGATAATACGCCTAAGAGTTCAGACACGTAGCTGGAGCTTGTTAAATATCTATTTAATGAATGTTAAGGAAACGTGTTCAGGAGCCCTGTTTTCATGACCATTTCTGAGAAATGCCGCAATCTATCTGTGAGACCTTGAGCTGCTAACTTCCTATGGCCAGTTTTGCAGCAGATGGCTTTGGCACTAGCCCCCTGGGGCAGACGCTGGCAGAACTTACAGCGATGGTCCATCCCGTGGGAACCACCGTGTCAAAGGAATGCAAATCTATCCAGACATGGCTCAAGAAATCTAAGGCAAGATGGCAGAGGGGAGGCTTTTCAGTGTGGGATGGAAAATGAGCAGACATCAGGCAGGAAGCGGACACTGGTCGAGGTGGAGGGAAGGGAGAACAGAGGCACGTTGGATTTCAGTCCCTGCATGGACGGACCCAGCCCCAGCAGGACAGGACTGGGAATAGAAATAGGACAGACACCAGACACCACAGGAATGAAAATAAGGATCAAAGCCAAGGTCCAGACAGAATTTCTGGGACCTGTGGTGGGCACAGTGTCTTGGGGCCCAGAAATAAAGGAGATTCATTTATAACAGCCCACCCTGTCAGCGTTGGGCTAGTTGCAAAGGAGGAACCTTGCTAAGCTTCTCAGAGTTGGTCTGGCTGAGTCTAAATATCTGTCTAAGAAGGAAAGTAGAAGAAGCAACGTCCCTTGGACCCCAGCTTAAGGAAGAAGAGAGTCCTCAAGAGTGGGCTGCAGAAGGGGTGAAACCGACATAAAAAAATACGATTAGACTGAAGTCATTCCCCCCAGGCTATAAAACCATTTGATTTGACCCAATATGACTGTAAAAAAAAAAAAAAACTCCTATCGTAAAAATCAGGAGAAGGGGGAGGCAATAAATAGGATTAAGTGTCCCCACATTTAATTGCTATTAAAATCAGATTTCTGGTAGATAAGTGAATAGTGCATTTACCAAGAGGCGACATTTACAAAGAAACTTTTGTTTAAAAATGTGTTACTGTAGACCCTCAATTCTTAAATAACACATTCAGTTCCTGCTACTATTAGGAAAAATTGTGGGAGACTTTGAAGTGGGCAAAAAGAAATAAAAAGGTCGCTGTGTTTTGTCTAGCACACCTTGCCAGGGTCCCTGCTCACTGTCTTTGAGCTATTTTATTTGCCTGTAAGTTGTAGAAAATTGATACTACTGCAAATTATTGTTGCCCACAAAAACGCAGGGATGATAAACAGGATTTTGCTCACTGAAAAGAGGCACGTGGGAAGGAGGGGTGTGGCTGGTGGACTGCACAGACCCAGGGCTCAAGGCCTGGCAGTGACAATGTCCAGAAGAGAGGTTTTACTGCAGTTGTCCTGTGGTAGAAAGAGCAGCCCTCCTGACACACAAATTATCTTTGGCCAATCAAATAAGGAACAGATATGACGGCCCTTGCAAATTTCAATTTGAAAGAAAGGAGAGGGTATAAGTGAATTGACAAACTGAAGCCATTAGTTTTGAATATGTACATATGTATGTGTACTCAGAATATATACACATCTTCATATATGTGTGTATGTACGTATGTATGTATGTATAAATATTCAGAACATCTAAGAGTGAAATGTCCGCATATCTATGGAATTTTTAGAAGTTATTCATTTGCACATCTTTGGTGAGTATTTGTAGGCCCAGGTTTGGGAGGAAGGGCTGTGGGTAGAAAGAGTTACTGGCCACCAGTTTAGGACAAGCTGACTCTCGTCTTACAGGTCAGCTTTACAGAGACTCTGAGAAGTGACTGAACATCCAAACCGTCTACCCAGAGGGGTGGGTGGACAGGGTTGATCCTCTGGCTTCCACGCCTGCTGGTCAAAGCTTACTCATCAGAGCACCAGGGCCCCGTACTTTTGGTCTGAGCAAGTACAGACCTGGGGGTCCCACAGGGCCACACCTCGGTGACCACGGGGATGCTGAGAGACAAGAGACCCGTGGCACGAGCGTGAGTCAGGGCCCTGTCCAATCTGGCCCTCAGGCCACACCAAGGACTGGAGCAGCCACCTGGGTCAGTGCCTAAGGTGACAGTGGCTTGGATCCCTGCCATTGCCAGGGCGACTCTGGTCGGAAATCAAGGCAAGCACACAGATGTGGGAGGTGCATACACAAGTCCCAAGTCACACACAGTAACATTCCCATGGTCTTTATACGTAATTTTATCTTGGCTTCATTTACTATCTTCCTTTTTTTTTTCCCATGAGAAAAATGTCTAATCACTTCTGTGTCCATGGCTCAAATGAGATGCCTACATTTCTTTTTTTATGCCTCTCACTTTGCTTCATGCATCAACATGAAATATATTTTAAAACAACTCTTTAAGGAGAGTCGTATTTTCAATATATTCACTCACCTCGGAAAAATCACATCTTACGTGGGAAAGTTCACTGTCATAACTTTAAATTGTCCCTAGAGCCAATAAAATTCTGGTCCTAGGACCTGTATATATCTTAGAAACCACTTCCTGTTAACAGACCCTAAATCTTCCATAAAGAAGGAGTTATTAAATAGAGGAATGAGCAGATGGGTCTCATTTCCTAGTGTCTGGGGGGCGCAGGGGGTGCATATTTCTACTTGGATTAATGGCGTCCCTCTAACTCAGGGGCTCTCTCTTCCAAGTTCCATTTGAAATGAATCTACAGCCACATCCAGCTGAAGCCTGGCCTTGACTTCTGAGTTTAGCAACATTTTTCTGCTTCTTTTGATGCTATTTTTGGTCTCTAATTTAAGTATCATATGTATAATACTCTTCCTTGATAAAAAATGTGTTGAAGAGCAAACATGAGCTTTCTGACATATGTTTGTTATGGTATGGCAGACTACTCAGCATGACAGATGACAAGAACCTTGTAAATTTTGGAGCTACACACAGTAAGTCGTCCAGGTAACACCACCCTGGAGAGGAGCTCATGATTACAATCACGGTCTTTCAGAGAATTTTGTTTGTTTGTTTGAGCCACCATCTGCCACGTCAGCTGCCAACTCTTTCTCCCACCCACCTCACCCCCAGTCATTACCAGGAATCCCCAAGGGAACTTCATAGAGGTCACGTAGAGATTCTGGTTTCTCTGGTGATCTGTGGCTGTGTCCAGTGTTGGGCAAACAAAGCTCTGATCCCAAGCTGAGGATCCACGTTTCCCCCTGTCAAGTAGAACTTTTCAGTCTTTGCAAATTTTTCTTTCCTTGTCCAAGGGTCCTTTCTTGCATGAAGGAATGGAATGATGAGCAGGCAGTCTTTGCAATGGGTTCTCAGTAGCTCTTCTGGCATTGGCTCCCAGGTGCCCTAACTCTTGAACAGAGTTTGGCTGAGTGGGTGGTTCCTTTGAGAGACATCCCTAGAGCCCTGTGTGTCCCCTTTCATAAGCCATGGTCTATACTGAACGTTGGCGCATTACCACAGAGCTCAATTCCACTCAGTTGCAAAAATCCTCTAGTTTGGAGTGTCCTGCGTCACACCTAGATGGTCAACAGGTCTGACGACCCCTGGGGGAAGACTGAGCCTCCAGCCAATACTCCAGGTCTTACAAGTCCTTTATCAATGTCCACAACTCAGATTCCAGCAACATGGCCACCAGTCCTCCATCTCTTCTTGGCACTCTCGCCCACTTGCCTGTATATTTCTTTAAAATGAAGCATATTAGCTATCTTTCTGTCTCTGCCCCTTACCGTCTAACACCCTCAGGGTTTTAGATTTTTATGAAGCAGCTTATCACAGTATTTTCTTAAATAACTCCCTTTCAAAAAATAATTCTCATTCAGTTATTAAGCTAATAAAATTTACATCTTCCTACACATATGGAAGATAGATAGAGACATAGAAATATAATGTTCTTTAAGACTACTACATTTTCAGGATTCTAGGTTAACATGATCCTAATTGTTTTACTCTCTGTGAGTCAGAAGTTTCCAGTTTCTATGGCAATGGAGTACCTCCATCCATACCTGCCTTTTCTGAGGTGTCTTATAATTGGACTATGACATTGGATATCAAATCCAGGATATGCAGCTGAGTGAATAGTACATCATTTTGACAATGCATTTTACAGTGAAACGTAAATGCCCATGCATTCAGACTGTACATCAAACACATGTATGGGGTGTTAAATATTCAGAAAATGGGAATGCCGTATTAGCACTCTTCAGAGCTCACTCAGAGCCATCCCCAGGAGAACAGGGTGGGAATGCTCAGCCTCCACCTCCAAGTCCATTTTAGAGGCAGATTCCTGGAAGTGCCAGGGGACCCACATGTAAAACTTGCCTCTCCACATAATCCCAAATCATAAAGTCTGCTACTAGAACAGCAAGACTCCAATATACATAGCTCGATATTCAGCCTCTTTTAGGATACAAAGTATGAGGACTCGAGAACATTTTGTAACCTGTTGTTGATTTGCTTTCTATTTCTCTAGAAAATGCATTCATCTGTATGACTTTTGTCACTGGAGCATTAAAAAGAAGACAAGAAAAAGCATGAAGTGTAAGTCTCGGGCATCTGCCAGCGGCCTTGCAAGTTCTCGAGCTGGGTTCCCAGGACTGAGCTGGGTACACTGAGGAATGGGGTCCAGAAACCCATGCCAGATTTGGGAGGCCATTCGGCACAAAAGATGTGCTCAGCATCACCTGCCATTCTCTGCAGAAACACCCGTGAAGCCCAGGGAAGGGTGAGGCCACAGAAGGGCCCACTGTGGACAAGCCAGCTCTTTCATCGGAGAACATGGCTGAAAGCCTGTCCCATCTGACTGGCCTGTCCACATCAAATCCACATCCAAAGCTGAGCAGGAGCCCATTGTTGCAACAATGCATTTTACCGTGAAACCCCATGGCTCACCATTGTTTGGAGACAAACCAGTGAAGAACAGAACTGAGCTGCTGGGGATGAGCCAAGAAGGAGCTGATCTCCAGAACTGAATAAAAGAGGGCAGCCTGGTGGTTCTCAACACACACACACACACACACACACACACACACACACACACACACGCAGGTCTCTAACACCCTGAATGCAAGCAGGTCCTTCAGCAATGCCATTGAAGTGGCTAGAGCTAAAAACAACAACACATTTCCATCCACCCAACACAGCCCTGTGGTCGGTTCTCCAGTCACGAGGTCATGTCTTCTGAACCCCGGGTCCAGATGGGTGAACGGGGTGAGTCCTGTCTATAGCAAGGGAAGTGATGGAATTGGACGTTGACTGAACGCTCGCAGGCAGTGTGCCATACTCTGTGTTTGTTATAGGCTGAATTGTGTCCCATCAGAATTCACGTGTTGACGTGCTAATCCCCAGTACTTCAGAATGTGAGGACACCCTCCTCTAGGTCTGTGAACACCTGAGGAGGAGAAGAGAGAAGCAAATCAAATGAACATTTACTGGAACTCTGTGTAGACGCTGTTCTGGGCACATCACAGAGTGCCAGTTAGTAAAAGACATAGTCCTTGTCATTAAAAAGATGACAAAGTCAGTAGAAACTTGAATAATTAAAATGCTAAATAACAGCTGAAGATAACAATTGGGTGGATACCATATGGCATTCAGGAATAATTGCTAGGTGAATTTTAAAAATAACATTGCTATTTGTAGAATATAGAATTGTACACAAACTCCCACAGACATCTTGAAAACATACTTTTCAGCAGGATGGGTAATAAGGACCAGTTCACAAAGTGGTCAGTTTTACCAAATCTTGGTGACATTAGTCATTATTAGAACCTTCGATAAGTTTCTACATTTCTGTCTAGTTGGACACAGAGTTGGTGTTTGTTTGTTTGTTTGTTTGTTTTTAACCAACACCTAACTAAAGGAATGTGGATTATCCAATTTGTGGATTTCTATAATAAATACTAAGTTGCAGGTTTCTTCCTACAGCTGTTTTGGAAATCTTTCCTGTGATTAGCTAGAGCGTGCTCACCACGAGTGAGAATTCGTACTCAGTGTGATCTGGCCGAAGAAAACAACTGGGCAGGACCATTGATGGAGGCAGGGAGATGCACTCTAAAGCTAAAAATAAAGACCATTAGGTTTTCTGCCCATTTTACATTATCTTCCCATTACCTCCTCCATTAGCGCAAATAATTTAGTTTTAGAAAGTACATCAAAGCTATTATGCAAGTATGAATTTTGTAATAAACTCTTTCCTTAGCTCTGCTTCAAGGTTTTCATTTTCAATCAGACGTCGGATGCCTTCCCCACAACTGCCTCTTTCCCCTTTAGAGAGAAAGAAAAGCACTGGCAGCATTTTTGGAAAACAAGGCAGGCAATCACAAGCTCCACTCCCCTGAGTTACACTTGACCCGATGAGGCGCACAGGCATTGCACTGTCCTGGCCATAGGAGCTTAGGAGCAAGGCCCTGCTTCCGGCTGCTATCACTCTATCCTTCTCCTCTTCCAGTAAAGTAAAACGGATGCCCGGTAAGGATGCCATCCTGGAGGGAACAGCCCTCGTTTATTTTATAGTAAACCATTTGCCCACTTTGGTCCTTTGTGCATTGCCAGCAACGAATAAGTTGGAGACCCTCGTGTGACTCTCACATGAAAAGAGCTGGCAAAGGGAATAGAATAAAACCACCCCTGTCATTTTAAGTGACACACTCCAAAAGGGGAGAAAGAGTGGCATTTGTTTTGCAAGCAACTATGTACACCTAACTTAAGCCCAAAGTCTCCGAGGACAGTTAGGTGTAGATAGGCTTAAGAAAAGCCATTCTCTCTTACCAAGTAAAGTGCCTCAAGGCACCCAGTTATAGAGAGTGTCACATTTTCCAAGCCCCAAATTAGGACAAATCTGCCACATGCGGTCAGAAAACAGACTGAGTATTTAAATTCAAGATGGTCCTCTGAGACCTAAGAGATGGCATGAAGTCAGACCAGGGAGGGGCTGTGCCACTCAGCCCGAATGGGAATGAAGACGTACAATAGGAGTGGAAGCAGTTCTAGAAAGACAGAGAAGAACCGAGGAGCCGCTCTCTCCAAGTGAGAATGAAGAGTGTGTGTTGTGCATGTCCTGGCGCCCAGTGAGGCGGCCCTGCGTTGTGCCCTTCAGGCTGCACTGCTGTGAACCAAAAATGGGGAAAAGCCCGCTCCTGATTCTCTGGTTTCACTCCTCTCTTTGGGACTGACAGGAGACCCCCTCCTCCTGACACTTTGCATGCATCTATTTTTAGATACGTATTTCTTAACGTTAGAACCACGGCGCAAAGCATAGCAGAACCCAATCTATTCATAAAAGATCGGCAAGCCAATAGCCAAACAAACCTTCACTGTTCTCCATATCCCTCTAGTTCTGTGGAGTCAGAGCTGCTCTCACTTTCTCCAGGCAATTCCATAAACAGAACTTTGAAAGAAGATTCCTACAAAGTAAATATTTAGAAGGCATGCTTGCCGATAAAAATATTTCATTAATAAATATTTAGGGAAATGAAAGTGTTTCTGTAAATGGTGCCCAGATGAGCAATTCTTACACCAAGAGAAGAAACATCTTCAGTTAGTAATAAATGGTGAGTCTATTTTAATTCTTTATTTGGGGAATCCAAAGTCACTCAACAAAGCTGAAGACATTCCAAAATCTCTGGAAACTAAAGCTTTGGGAAGCAAAGCAAAGGGATACAAACAATTGAAACACAGTGGAATGGTTTTAAGGAAACGGAGGTGTTCCTGAATGATCTCTGTGAGAGGGGAGAGTGCGCGTGTGCTCACACACATGAGTTATATTTAGTCATTTCACACTGTTTTAAACAATGCAGCAAAGTGAGCAAATTATCTGCATGTTGTCTCGCGTATTCTGAGGCTGTTCCGTAGCACGTAGCACGTGAAGGTTCCTGCATATTACACTATCGGTCCTTTATTCTTTCATCCCACCAACACTGACTGAGCGTCAGACTTTGTGGGACAGGGTGGGACAATCCCAAGCACAGGCTCTGCTGGCCTGTCCTCGGTGACAAAAGAAACAGAAGTAAACCTGGAATTGCAATCTGTGGTGAGCACCCTGGAGGAAAGCAAAAGGGTCTTTCCCGTCTCTGTGACAGAGGGACTCAGGCTGGCCGACTACCCTGCTTTGCCGGGGACGGTCCCAGTTTTGTACCCAAAGTCCCTGGAAAGCCTCAGTCCTGGGCAAACTGGAACAATCGGTCACTACTCGAGTTGGGTCCTTGAATCAGGCAGGAATGACCACTGCTGGGAAGGGGTGCTGAGCACCGAAACTGCAGCCAGAGGATGGAGGTGACGGAATGGATGTGGAGGGAGCTGTAGATTGGGGCTGTTAGTGTGTTGATGATACTTAATGGGGGGTGCAGGGATGATACCCCTATGGAACGTGTCTCTTATCAAAGTGAAGTGACCTCCATGTTCCTGGGGACACTTTCACTTTGAACACGATGAGTGACCCTAACACATCCACCCTCACTTCCTTTTTGCTTCTTGTTACCTGACATGTTTGCTTCGATTATTTCTTCTTTGGCATCACGTCTCAGGCCTGCCTTTGGGTAGGATAATGTTGTTAGATTTCGTTTAATTCAATTTTTTCCTTTTACTCAGAGAATGAATCCATGTTGACTGGTCGTGATTACTTCTATTTGGTCTTGCTTCTGTCATCGTGTTTTATGCCCTTCTGTTTGCTTTCTATTCTATTTTGTTTGGATGTCTTTCCCCCCTGTTTGCTTGTGCTGTACAGACTTCTGCAGGGATTTGGAGGGCAAATGGCATTTTGATTCTGTTAATTGTTACATCAAAGATTTTTTTAGATGCACTTACAATGCATTTTTAAACTTAAGGAAACCAGCCGTCAGAAACAGTAAGAAAACAGGCCTGGGAGGTCCTTTCAGGAAGACGGTAGGTTTGCGGTGTGGAGATTAATTTATGCCTTTTTCTCCTTGTCTCCCTACCCCACCCTCACAATTCATGTCAAATTAATCCAGACCTTTAAATGCTATCTTTTTAATTTTACCCTGCAAATTATTTGTAACAACAAAAAATATGTTTTAAAATATTGTCTTAAAAAATGATTCAGCTTTCCCTGAGTATGTTCAACTGCACACCACCTGCTTTTTCCAGTCATAATTTCCCCAATTTTGAGTTCTAGTTTAGGGATGGTTGACATTATGTTTCACTATTTCTTTAATTTTCACTTTTGTTCCATCTCCATTCTCGACGCTCTTTCTGAAATGCTATTATCCATAATCTTAGAGCTGTCCTTGGTACAGTTTTTCTTCCTCTCTTAGTCTCAGCCAGCTCAGGCTGTTATAACAAGCACCACACACAGGAGCCACTCAGTCAATTCAGCTGAAATCGAGGGGTCACTCTGGATACTCCTTCTCGCTCTTTCCCTCCACATAGCCTGCAAACTGTACAGTTTCTGCCTCTTTAATATCTGCTCTCTCCATCTGTGTTCTCCACTTTATTCCCCAGCCACAGCCCTAGTCCCAACGCTCAGCACTTCTTGCTCCAATGTCTACAACAACCAGGTAACTGTTCTCCCTGACCTAAGTCTCGTCCCCTTCTGGTCCACCCTCCATATTCCCGACAGAGGGGACTTGCAATTTCATTATGTCCCCATTCTGCTGTAAGTCAAGAGTTTTCAGCCCAAATCACTTGGAAAAATGACCTGTTCACCATTTAACTCTCAAATGCTTTCCTCCCCAACACACACACACACACACACACACACACACACACACACACACACACACACTCTTCCATCCACCCTGAGTCACCACCGTTAGCCTTTGCAATATCTCTTGCTGCTCAGATCCTCATGCCTTTCCAACTGTTTGTCCCTCTGCTTGTAATGCCCAGAACCTCTTCAATTAATTCATGCCTGTCATCTTTCAAAACACAACCCCAACGGGTTAAGTAAATTCTGGCACATCCACACAGTGAAACACTGTATCCATTCAAAAGAAGAAGGCAGAGCTCTGAATTTGCTTCGGAGCCATCACCAGAATATTCTGTTTATGCAAAAAACAAGGTACAAGAGAGTGTGCATGGTATGCTATCATTTTCCTAAAAATGAATATTGGAAATATAAAGCTGCCCGCCTACGTCAGCCTGGGCCACAGCACAACGCCACTACGGAGTCGGCAGCTAAGCTGTGTGCTTCTCCGCGGTGACCACCATGTGGCTCTCATCCCTGTACCCCCAGCACCTAGCAGGGCGACATGTAGTAGGTGCTCAAGAAATACGTATTGAATGAACGATCCTGTGATAAGCAACCAGACTTGATACTTTCCTGACCCTTGCGCCTGTGACACATTTCCTCCTGACTGCCACGCTCACTCCTTCCGAGCAGATCCTCTCCTCTCTAGGGAAGCTGGGAGGGAAACAGCCATGGCCAAGGACATCCTGGGTGACGCAGGGCAGTGCTGGTCCAATGCTGTGGGTGTTGGACCCAGAGGTTACCCAGCAGACCACAGAGCTCAAGGAAGAATGAGAGGACCTTGAGGGCAAATTGGCCAGTTTCAGAAAATAGTTGGTGCTTTAATTGAGCTTGTTGACCAACTTGCAGAAGAAGCAGAAAATGAGAAGATGGAGACCACTGGTGCTCAGAACTTGCTCCAATCTATAGCAAAGCAGAGAGAAGCCCAAGAGCAGCAACTCCAAGCACTGGTAGCAGAGAAGAAATTGCAACTTGAGAGGAATCAGGTTGGAGATAAAGCTTTGTGTAAAGTAGCAACAGAACAAAATGAATTTATTGACGAATTTCTTTTTTAGAAATGAACTGAAAATTTCATTTTATAGCAGGAGGGGGAAAAAAATAGCAACAACAACAACAAAAAACACCTCAGAAAATCTCTGTACCATTCAAGTGACTGACTAATGACGAAGTATGTCATGTGAGATGATGTGTGAGGAATGCAGCATCTCTGAAGGCAAGAAAACATGCCTGGGGGAGCTTGCTCCAGATGTCAGTGCATATCTGGTGGTCACCCAGTGACCACAACGGCCCAGGTTGTCACTTCTTGCATATTTAGTCTAAACTGGGCAGTCCGTAAACTTTGGTCTTCTTTTTTTGTTTGTTTTTTGTAAATTCACAAAGCTCTGGAAGAAAAAACAATGAATAATTGTTTTTCAAATGGCAAAAAAAGAGAAATATAATGGTAGAAAGAAAAAATATTCAGTGGAAAATTTGAAAAAAAATGGAGGATATATCTCAAAAAAACAAAACAGAGCAAAAGGACAAAGAAAGAGGAAATAGATGAGATGAATAAAATAAGGAAAATGGACATCAATCCAAGAAGTCAAACATGCAAATAATATGTGTTCCAGAAAGACAAAATGGAGGGACAATTTATTTGTCTTTTTATTAAAGAAAAAAGTCAGGATAGTTTTCCACAATTTAAAGACACTTGTTTCCAGATTGAAAAGGCTGTTAAATTATCCATCACAAATCATAATAGATGAAAATGGAACCACATCAAAAGATATCTCAATAAACTTCACAATCTTGGGAACAAGAGAAGTTTTTATTATGTTGAGAGAGAGAAAAAAACATACCCATAAGATGGTCTCTGCACATCAGAAGTGAAAAATGTGATCTCTAAGGGTAAAGTGATAAAATTCCTATTAGTTGATGATACATAGATTCATAACTTACTGTTTTCCCTTCTCCACAGTTGCCAGGGAGCTCAGAGTTCAGATCCAGAGTACCTCAACAGCAGGTACTCTGATCAGTCCAGTTTCACCAGGATAAACAACTCCTTCCATCTTTAATTCATATTAGAAAGCTCTTAAACATTTATTTTTTATTTAATAGTTTTATGGCTATGCATTATTTAGCATAACCTGTCTAAACCCTTTTGGAGTCACATGGGCATGAAAAAGAAGCCAGAAGGAAGATCTCCCTTCCGGCCATCACCCCTTCCCAGGTGTGTCCCACCTCTTGCTCAGAGCTTACCTACAGCCCAGGGCATCTCTATTTATGGCAACAGCCCCTCCGCCTGAATGGCTCTTTCTTCCCTCAGAATCCTCCATAATCTTCTTTGACAATGGTTGTCATATTTGGGGAGAGGAGATAGGAAAATCACTAATTTGGACTTTTTTATATGGTTATTGATTGTCCGTTTCCTCTACCAGATTTTAAAATCTCTGGGAGCCTCCCCATTGCTGTATTTCTTGTGGCTACAACATTGCCTGGCACATAGCAAACGCTTCTGTTAATCTGCTCGGGCTGCCATAGCAAAATTGCACAGACCAGACACCTGAAACAACAGACATTCATTTCTCACAGTTCCAGAGGTTGGAAGTCCAAGATCAAGGTGCTAGAAAATTTGGTTTTTGGTGAGAACTCTCTTGCTGGCTTGCGGATGGCACCTTGTCACTGTGTCCCCACCTGGCCTTTCCTCTGTGAGCTGAAAGAGAGAAAGCTCTCTGGTATCTCTTCCTCATCTTATAAGGACGCCAATCCCACTGGAGGAGGGTCCCACCCTTATGACCTTGTTTAACCTTAATCACACCCCAAAAAGCATCCTCTCCAAATGCAGTCACATTAGAGGTTAGGGCTGCAACATAGGAACTGGGGGGAGGGGCACCATGCAGTCCATAACAGCTCTTACGTGTTTGTTAAATGAATAAATGAGTCTGGAATCGTGGGGCTTGAGGGGACTTCGGAGACGTGCATCTGCTTGTTTGACCCAGACTTGGAGAGGAAATGTGACCTGTCCAGGGCCACACGGGCAGAGGCGGACACACCTAGGACTGCACAAGCTTACTTGTTAGGAAGCAGCGACAGGGGGGAGATTGGCTGGGGAACAACACCTACTGTTGACGAGAGCCGGGTTCAAGGCTGATGTGTCCCTTTCAAGCTATGCATGACTTTCAGCAAATCCGTTTAATCAATGAGAATCCTTTTTTGTAGAAATGGAAATACAATGAGGTAAACGGCATAGCATAACGTCTGGGATTCCAGAAGCACTGAAGAGCTGTTAGTTAAACTGGACTCAATGTTTCTTCAGGAAGGTGCTGCCCTGGAAAGTCTGTGTGGGACCCAAAGATGACAGAGGTAGCCTGTGCCTTTGACTGACTCCTTCTAGACCCCAAGGCAAGGGGATCAGAGTCCCCCAGCTCATGCTGGGTGGGTCACCTGCAAGGTGCAGAGCAGAATAAATGTCAGGAAGGCTCCCAGTGGAAACAGCTGAGAAAGGCTTGGAATTCAGGCTGCATTTTGAGCAGAAGTGCCGACAGAGCACCAATCACCTGGGCCCGAGAGGTGCGGGTGACAAGGAGCTAGTCACCAGTCCTTGTGCCAACGAAACAAGTCAGGTTCACAAAGGACTAGAAAGCAGCCCAGAAACCAGCGTCCCACTGCTTACGTTTTGCACCACGGCCGCTAGGAGGAGGAAAGAACTGGAAAGTGGTATCAGATACCCCGATGTCTTTCAGTGTGCAGCATATTGTGATACACTTTTAACATAGCACAGTTCTTGATCAGTACTTCCAGGACAAGTGCTTTTGTTACTGTCTAAAAGAGGTTGTCACATACGAGACCACCGACAGATGATGCTTCGTACCCCTGTCTATGAAAGTTTAGCATCTGATGGTCAGAGGGGAAAACAAAGAAGCCCCCTCAACTCTCTTTCCAAGAATGTCTGGACAGAATCTACCTGCTTACCGCCCCATGGCCGCCCTCTCTGAACATGTCATTATCTGGCTAACTGCCACCTGGCCTCTGCCCTACCCGACTCTAATGTGACCTTGTCTGGGGAGAGTGGCTGCAGCACCTCAGGCTGGTACACTGACCAGCAGCTCAAGGGGAGCCACTGGAGCGGGATAGCCCCAAAGCTAAGCCATTGCAGCCACCTCTCAACACCGCCCCCTCCTCCCGTGTCATGGTTCCAGCGATGCTTTGCTGTCTGCTGACCAGAGCAGGTCTGCCTAACAGCTTCAGGATTCCTCCCCAGGACTGAGCTGTCCGCTTTTAGACAACCAATGAGGTCTGCTGGCAGCTGGGGAAGAATGAATGATGAGGTCGAGACTGAGACTGTCTCAGAGTCCCGACAACCACGACCTCTCCTTGACACCCAGTGTCAAGGACAAATGGGTCGCCATGCACCAATGGTGGCTGGAAGCTCCGATTTTGGAGTGGGGCAGACCTAGAGTCAGTCTCAGCTGAGTCGTTCACATTCTCTGGGCCTTGGTGTCTGTATTAACCATGTCTTTTATTTTCTGTGTTCTGAGGCTTTGGTATCCGGGATCATTTCCTAGAGATAGTAAACAAGCTGCCTGCAGGCATGAGAGCATGTGCTGTGCAGGACGCCCAGGATTGGAGCTCACCTGCCTGGTCTTCCTCGGCCCGCAGCACCTCATACAGCAAGCCACTCACTGCCTCCCCACAGCCCAATCAAGCTCCATGCACTTGTGGATTCCGCCTGGGACACCCCCCCCACCCCAAGCCAATGCAAATCATACTTTCACTTGATCCTCAGCCGGGAGGATACCTACTCTCACCTGATGGGTCTGGGTCAGGTGTGTACCCTGACACTTGTTTGACTACTTCTCACTCTCCAGAGTAATCGTTTGTCCCCATGACCACTATGCTTCTCAGATAGAAGGATCTAGAATGTACTTATCTTCCTATCCCCAGCTCCCAGCACACTGCCTGGCATACCATAAGCATCCTAGACATATTTGTTGAATGGATAACTGATTAAATGCGCAAGGACATGAATATTTATTTAGAAGTATTTCTAGAAGTTTCCTGAAAGCCACAGAACTCCTTTTAGCTGACTATTTTCTCTGCATCCCTTCTGGTTTCCACACTAGTGAATCCTGTGCTCCTGTGATACTCTAGCTACGCCCCTGTGTGTATGAATTAATTAAGGACAGCCAGCAGGACGGATGGCTCAGTGTCACAGCATTTTAGGGTTGGAAGGATAGAAGCTTCCCAGAATGGCAAACAGGTCACCCAATGTTGTCTGACAAAAACAGACTCTATTTCTGACAGCTGGTGTCTTACTGAATTCTTGGCCAAGCTGCTTGGGCAGCGGCAGAGGATGGAGCAACACCTCATGACCTGGCAATACTTCACACCCCTGCACAGTCACCGGGCTTGGGCGCCTGGCACCTGTGAATCTCCTCATTCTCGCCTCTCACTGTTCTCCGCCTCCCTCTTTTCACTCCAGCTGCACTGGTGTCATTGCCGTCCCATAGGGTGTGAAGCTTTATATAGCCTCCAGGTCTTCACACATGCTGTTCCCTCTGCCTGGCATATCCCACCCCACCTCCTTTCCCTTTGGGTCTGATGTCACCTCCCCTGAGGGCCGTGTCTAGCAGTCCTACCAGTGTTTCTTGATATCTCCTTTCTCAGCCAATGGCGGTCTCCTTTAGAGCACTTGACCCCTGCAGGCGTGTCCCTCTCTTTCGGTCTCATACCATCCCTGGAATCTCAGCACCAGGAGAGCCAGCTGACTCTGTCTTGCCCAGTCTCATATTCTCAGGGCTACGCCCAGGGCCTGGCACACCGTACATGTCCAAGAAATATTTCTCGAGTGTACCAATATCATTCTTCGGGCTTGTGAATCATGCAAGAAGCACCTTCTCCCTCAACTTCACCCACAGATCATGTTTATCCAAGTCAGGGTTTCCCAACAGCCCCCTCTTCACATTGAGTCAGAGACAATAAATTTGAAATTCCACTTGGCCATAATGATGATTTAATTTCTGTTGGTACAGATTCCATGGAAAATGACCGTATGCTTTCTGCTCTTTCTTTTCTCCCTTAGCTGTGTCTTGTATCTTTTCATTCTAATTTCCCCTTGACATGGCCATTTTGGCCATTCCTGTTTCACTTCACCAAAGGAACATTCTTCTTTTATTTCTGTGTCGAGCATGTCCTTGTGTGTGGAGAGATACTTTTATGAGGAGCGCACATGAGATTTCCGAGTAGTTACTTCCTAATGTGAAGTATATCTTATAGGCGAGTAGAATGCTATCACATATTAGCAGCTTTGGTAGAGTTCAGGATAATATATGTCCCTGGAGAGTTATTCCTGTTTGAGCTGCTATTTCTGGGAGTGTTATATCTATTTTTAAGAAGCCTCTAGAATGAATCGTTGGTGGTGGTGGCTGGTGTGGATTCATTTTAAACTATTGCCAATTTTTATAAGAGTTGCCATGTTAGCAGTCCAAACACATCCCACACCCATCCTCTGACTTCCCGTGCATTTTACTTTTCCATGCACAGGAGACTTCCCAAAATGTCCTTTTCCCTATGCAGTGAATAGAGGCCATTAGAGAGGAGCTCATGCTCATGGTGAAACTTGACAAGTGAAATCCTTTCGTGAAGTCTGAAGTTCACGTTCTTAGACTGTCTTGTCAACCCTTTTCCCTCAAGGCAATATGGTGAACCTCTTGATAACTACCGTGACTTAAAAAAAAGGACATTTCTATGTCTAACTGATACAAAAAATGGGGAGTATACTGTTGGTTTTTATGTGAACCAAAGAATAACTTATCAGTGTGTATACGTGTAAATAATAATGACAGTAGCTTATATTTGTAAATGACGTATGTCCTGTGTGCCCAGCACTACACTTCATCAACCTACATACATTACCTCATTTAATCCTTGCAAATAATACACCCATTTTAAGATGAGAAAACACCCAGCCGTTAAGTAGTGGAGCTGACAGTGAAACCCAGGCAGTCTGATTTCAGACCCCACCACACTCAGTCTTTATTTATTTGTGCATGTGTATGTATATGTGTGTGTGTGTGTGTGTGTGTGTGTTTATAGAGAGACACATTCACATCACACACATACATCATACATACATGCACACACATTTTAAGATGAGAAATGTATATCACATGTACATAAATGCCAAGAAAAAGTTTCTGGATGGACATGTAACCCACCACTAACCATGGAATCTTGCGAGAGGGTATGAAATTGGGGATCGATGCCTGTTTGTTATTC
This sequence comes from Rhinolophus hipposideros, assembly GCF_964194185.1. NCBI lineage: Eukaryota > Metazoa > Chordata > Mammalia > Chiroptera > Rhinolophidae > Rhinolophus > Rhinolophus hipposideros. The sequence goes on from NC_138052.1 coordinate 96,722,520, forward strand.
TACACACCTCTGTCATCATTTGAATCCTTTAAAACAAACATGTATTATTTTTGTACCAAAAAACCCAAGTTATTGATTTTGCTGTACATGTTCCCATTAGACATGCTTACCGAGTAATTGAATGTTATGAATAGCTCATGGTTTTTCCTTTTCTTTTGTCTTTGGAAAGGTAAGTAATAAAAACTGGTGCAACGAGAAAGCAGAAATTCAACAAGGGAGCAGCATCTTGAGGCCTCCTTGCCTTTCCCTGCATGAAAAACAAAACAGTCCACAAACAACATCCACCTCAATATGCAACACCATTTTCCCAGCTCTCAACAGCCTCAAGTGCGATTCAAGCTATCGGGTAAAAGCATAGGATAAGTGTTCATGCCTTGTTTTTGCTACTCTCTTTAAACATTCCGACCTCCATAAACTCCTCTTCTAGAATGTGGGCTGGTTTGAAGATGCTCATGGCACCAAGATAGCTAGTATTATTCACAACTATGCACACCATGAGTCACGCTGTCTGCCCCTACCCTCAGCCCCAGGGGAAATGAGCAAGTGCTTTGTTTATTCACACTGTATCCTGCATTTCCACAGCACTTTGTCCTTTGTGATTTTAAAGGCAGGTCTCCAAGACAGCTTTTCCCAGACTGGACTCTGGCTTTATTTGACTATTTTTTGTGTTTGGCCCTTACTCCCTGCAGCAATGTGGCTGCAGAGCTTTTCATGCTTTGGGCCATTCTGGGACTTCTGGGAAGTGCTTTTGCATACCTTTGTCCATTTTCTACCAGCTTGTCTTTTGCAATGCTTTGTAGGCATTTTTTACGCAGTGAGGATGTTAGTCATTTGCAAGAGCAGTAAGAATAGTAACTACAACTTATTGAATATTACTCTGTGCCAGGCACTCTGCTAAGTACTTTACAGGCCGCATTAATTTTTCATACCCATTTAGGAAACTGAGTCACAGGGAGGCAAAATAACTTGCCAGAGATTCCAGCCCAGGAGGCAAGTCTCCAGTGAATTTCCCTGTACCACTGAGGATGACCTGGGTCTCCAAGCGCCCTATACCCCCTCCTTCTCTCTGAGGCTTCTCTACCTGACCCTTCTGGGTGACTGCCTCCTTTTAAAATCTACAGCATACATTTTAGGGCTGTCAAAATAATATAAACAGAGCCATTTTAAAATGGAGCCGGACCTACCATCCCAGAGCAACTGCCTTGCGTGTTCTCATGCCTCAAATCTTTGGAATGTTAAAATAGGGTAAAATAACTTTTGGACTGGGCCTAAACCAGCACTGTATTTCAAATAACTGATTGCAAAGATAACAAGAAGCAGTTATTATGACTACCAGTCTGAAAATTAAAAACTTTTTTTAGAATTAACACCACTCTGTTACTTTATCTGTACCAATAGAAATGCCTGTCTTCTACTGATGGACTTGTTCCTCTTCCCTTTCTCATAAATACCCGCTGCCTTTGTCTCCTAATCAGAACACTATTTGGGCTTCTGCCTGAATCAGTGCTTCCTGAATAGCTACTCTTAATTGATCTCAAATAAATGCTTGTGGGTTCTCACTTTGAAAGGCCCCTTTTTTTGTAACAGGGCTAATTATATCCATTTTCAGGAATTCAATGGTCCACACATAGATGACACCAAAATCAGAACACCAGTTTCCACCCTTCTAGATCCATGTCTCTGTCTTCCTGTGTGTCCTTCTGAAAATTACTTGGACATCAATTTGAGAGGTTGGAAACCAGATTCCTTAGCTAAAGGGACGTCTCCAAGACTGAGGGAGCTTAAAAATATCCTAGGTTTTAATTTAGACTCACACACCTATGTGATCATGATGCAATACGTAGGGTCTAAAGTCATCTATAAATGTGAATAATCTTACCTGTCTCACGAGGTAACTGTGAGGAATGATGTCAAGGGTATCTAGCTCTGGACCTTCTCCCCGTGAACACCTTCCTCCTAGTTTCTGCATTATAGGGTGCCCCCAGCCCTGCAGGGGGTCCAGCATCAGAACCCAGCCTCTGGAATGGCCTCTGGTCAAATTCTGGTTGTACCATTTTCTTGCTGTCAAGTCAACTCTCCAAGCTTCAGTCTACTCGTGTGTGAAATGGACTAATGAGAGTAGCCAAGTGTGAGATTTTCTGAGGATTGAGTGTGTCAATCTACGGAAAGTGCTCACCACACAGTAAGTGGTGCGTTCATGTACCGGGCATTTCTTGAGCGCCTACTACGTGCCAGGAATGTTCCAGGCGCTGGGGACCCCGCGGTGTATTGGCCATACCACGTGTAAATGGTTGTGATGTTACATATTCCTTTTACATCCTGCTCAGCAGGAAAGTCTCCGTTTTTGTAATTTTCAATGTGGCTGCCTTTTTTCTTCTTACTTTTTCACTTTGCGCTTTTCCCTACATCTTCCCACCTGCCTTCCTCCCACGGCCCTCGATCAGCGTGTTGTAAGGGATCTTAGCACTGGGCGCTATCTTCCGCAGCCTGGACGACGCCCGCCCGCGGATTGGGACTTCACCCAGGACACCCCGCTAGGAGTCGCCCGAGAAGAGGTGAGAAGATGGGGACGCCGAGGGCGCAGGACGCGGCCAAAAGGTCGCGATGAAACAGCCGCGTCTCGATGCGCTCGGTACCAGGGACCACGACCCCGGGTTGCCCGGCGGCCAAGAGCCTGCTCCCAGGCCCGTGCCGGTAGGGAGCACGGCGAGCAGGAGGCACCTAGGTGGGATCCCCCAGCCCCCACCGCCCCCGCGGTGCGACCGTCTCGCCACCTGGTGACAAGCCCCGCCCCCGGCCTCCTAGCGGCGGCAGCCCAACCCCGCCCCCTAATAACCCCCTCCCGCCCCCGGCCTCCCGGCGGCCTCGGCTCGGCCCCGCCCTCTCCGCCCTCGCCCGCCCCACGCTGGGCTGTGCCCGCCCCCCGCCCCAGCCTCTGGGATGCCCCCGCTGGGTCCCGCCCTCCCCCCACCCCGTCCTCCCGAGTGGCCTCGGCTCAGGCTCCGCCCCCGCCCGAGGCCCCGCCCCGAGACCCCGCCCCCGCGCGGAGACCTCCCCCTGCCGCCGGCCCCGCGGGCCCCGCCCCGACGCGGGGACCACCCTCCACCGGCGGAGGCGGGCGGCGCGCTCCGGGCAGTCTGGGCGGTCTCGGCCCCTCGCCGCAGCCGCCGCGCGGTGGTTCCCGTGGAGCCGCGCGCCCCGGCCGTGCCAGCTCCCAGGCCGCGAGGGGAGCCGCGGGAGCCGCGGGACGCGGTGCGAGCCAGGTAGGCAGGCGGGGCGCCGGCCGTCCCCTGCGGGGCTCCAGCCCCACGATGGTCCCCCGCCGCCTGAGTGCGGGTCGCGGTGCCGGGCGGCGTTGGGAAGCCCCGTGCGCTCCTGGCCGCTCGTCCGGCGCCCTGGTCACCGCGTGCAGCGGGCGGGCCGGGATGCCGGGCTCCACGCCGCGCTCGAGCCCCCGCGTGGCCCTCTCTCCCGGCTCTGGCGCTTCCCGGGGCGTCCCCGCGGGGAGGTCCTCCTAGGCTACCCCGCAGGAATGTGCGGAGGGGAGCACTCGGCTCGCGCGGCCGTGGGCGCCCCGACGACTGGAGGGCCCGCGGCGCCCCCTCGCGCGAGTAGGGAAGGGCGCGCGGTCCCGGGTTAAACTTGGTGACAATGCATATTTCAACTTCGGAGATCCCTCTTACTAAGATGGAAATGAAAACCCGGGTTTCTGGCTTGGCCGTCCGGTGACCCAGCAGCCGCGAGGTGACAGCGCCGGCGGGCGGCGGGGGGGGACAGCTGGGAGAGGCGCGTTGCGCTCTAAGCGGTTTCCCGGGGAAGCCCGCTCCGCTCAGCGGACTGCTGGTCTGTGGGGTCCCAGTCTTGGAGTCCTGGCCCCGGGCACCCAGGCCTGCGCTGCCCCTTCCCACGGGTGCTGAGAGGCCGGGGAGGAGCTGCGGGAGGGCGGCCGGGCGCTCTACGTGCGGAGAGGGCTGGGGAGCCTCATGGATCGATGAAATTTTAAAAAGGGACGCTGAGCTGTAGTGTATTCGTACTTGTTCTTTTCAAGTTAGTGCAGCCGCTTGGTACTGTGTGCTTATCAGTAGTAATAAGTTAGCATAACTTTTGTCCTGCTCTCAGAAACTGTATGCTCTGGGTAGAAAACATGGAAATGAAGAGAAATATAAACAGTAAAACAGAAACCATCCCTGATCCCACAGTTCCTACTGGCCTTTAATAGTTATTAGTCTTACTTGGGATCACATCTTGCATCTTTAATCAATAAGTTACACTGGAGCTTCTCTAGCTTAAATCAGAAGTAATCCCTTCATGCACTTTCCCTCCCCACCCTTCAAAATGTGATTGTCTCTGAGCACCACCAAAGTTTGGGTTTATGGGCCTGGCTCCCTTCTCAGCAGGCCGACAGCCCCCTTCCCTGTGGGTGGTGTTCGCCATGCCTTCTGTATGTAGGCCTGAGATAGAGAGAGAGAAGAGTGGTCAGCTTGGAACACTGGCTCAGATAGGATTGGCCCTGTGCCTGTCCACCCTCCCCTGTGGTTTTGCTTCCTTGCCTTGTAAAAATGAAGGTAATGATTCTCAATCTGCTTCTCAGGCCACCATAAAAATTAATGGGTGGTTTGCAAAGTGTTTTGCCATCCTTGGATGGACAGCGGCTGTACTTTACCGGGCTTGGGAGTATTCTGCTGTTCTACGTTTCTGTGGCCATCAAATAAACTAGTCTAGCTCCTACCTGGCTATCCAGGTAGACAAACCTGGACCAGGAGACAAACTCCAGGAATGCCTGGTGTAGCCTGGGGAACCATCCTGGTCCCCTCTCAGGGCAGTTTCCAGGCCAAGCCCCTCTAAATGGGGCTTAGGAAGGAGACAACATGCCCAAATCCACCTCCCCCTCTGCTTGCTGCGTGTGGACGGATGGGGAGAGGGTCAGGGGGCACTGATATGAAGATGGGCCCCAAGTTGCACAGGCTGATGCTTGTCCATCTGTGGACTGCCAAGGCCACACTGATCCTAGAGGGAACAGTTAGTTCTGGGAGAATGACTCAGAAAGTGCACAAACCTGGCTTCCTAGGGGTTTGTTTTATGGCTCACTTGTTTATTAAATGAACAATGACCAGCTCAGATCTGCTGGGCCTGAGAAGCTTCTGTGAGCTTTAATTTTTTTTCCCCCCTAGTGGACCAAGACTCAGGCACCACACTTCAGTGTCCTTTTAAAAACAATTAGGAGGGACTCATACCATTAGTGAATTTCAGGTATGAAAAGCCTGGGTGGGGAGAGGTGTCGCACAGGTTGCCTTTTGTTCCCCTGGCACAGAAACCGTGATGGAAGATCCTCTTTCTGTAAACGGTCTCACGGGTTCCAGTTTGTCATTTGATAGTTTCATTTTTTTATTGTCGCTCCCACCAACGCTTTGATCTGCCCAAGGTCTAGTAGCTGATTGCAGCCGAGACTCGGGGGTTTCCGGAAGCACCCAGAAAGTGGACTGGACAGGTTGCTGATAAATTTCCTTAGCTAGGCCCATTGTCTGGTAATGTGCTTCCCCCTTATCTCGGGATAGGGAGGTAGGGGGAGTATGGCTGGATTTTCTGCTTTGTTGTTGTTTGTGAACTTGTGGCCCGGAATGGTTTTCCTGCAGGATGCTTGAACAGACTTCTTTCTTATTCTAATGCTGGTTTCTAGATAATAAGATATGCTAATGGAAGTGGGGTTTAAATCCTAGGATCCTGGCCAGGAAAGTGTGAGAGGAGTGTGTGCTCCCTCTTCTTCCTGGGGAGGAGACTACCTGGCTTTCACCAGCTTCTCAAGGGAGCCGCGGACCCAAACAAGGTTAGGAGCCATGGGGTTCAGCCCCTGCTGACCACCTCCTGGGCGCCGGGCAAGCCTCCCTGGCTCCTGGCTTGACGTTCCAACCTTGTTTTGACTGAGTAGCAGCTGCTATTGAGCCAGTGGGCCTCTGGCCAGCCATGTGGGTTCCTCTTAGCTTTGTTGTTTTCCAATTTGACACCCGAAATGGGTTGTGTTGCGATGTTTCTTCTGAGAATTGGAGTCAGGCCCCTGGGATATTTTATTTCCTAAGGCCCTGGAGATGGGTACTAGAACTTCTTTGTCCCAGGTCACTGCCTGACAACCAGGATTGGGAAAGGTCACCGAGCAGCTAAAGAGACTCCACAGAGAGCACACAGGCTAGCTTTGCTCCCTGTGTTTGCACTGGGATTCCAGAGCTGGGTCTTGGCTCCCCAGCTCTTTGCACAGTAGAAGCCCCACATCCTGCCATTACCCTCTGGAGGGAGTGACAGAAAAATAATTCACCAAGCCCCCACACAGCCAGGAAACCTGCCCCTGCTGCTCCATGGGCCCCAAGGGTGTCCCTGTGTTACATAAGAGCACCTGATACGGCAGGACCAGCGGCTGCTGGAGAGGGTGGCAGTGTTGAGCCTTTAGAAGAAGGCAGAGGCTGCAGAAGGTGTTTTGGAAATAAAAGGCAGGTGTGGTGTGTGTCAGGGAGGGAAGGGTGAAATCCCTACAGTGCACACAGCCTCCCTTCCATCGGCCAGGTGAACAAATACCCTCCCAAACCACCAGTCAGCGCCTGTGGAATTGAGGGAAAGGATGGCAAACCGAGTTTACCTAATTTAAATTGACATTTGGGGGCTTCAAGATGTACGAGGCCCCATGTGCACGCTTTAAAGGCTCACAAACACTGTGAGACTTTAAGTCACTCCTTCAATATTCATTCATTCAGTAAATGCTTGAGCTAGGACTCAAACCTGAATCTGCCTGGGCCCAGAGCTCTCTCATCTCCCATCTCCCAGTGTGCTGAAATTAAAGAAACAAATGGCTGTCAGTCATGCACTTTGGTAGCATTAAGACACAGGCATGAAAATAGCAGACTGCCTGCGTCCCTTACACAATGATAAAAAAAGCTCTTCCTCTGAAGGTAAGGCAATCTTTAAAACCTATGAAAGCTTTTCAGCCAGAAGGGAAGGTAGCCAGTTTGCACTTTTGTCCCCCAGGGTCACTGCCTTCCCCGTCTGCAGCTTAAAGGTTGATTTATTTGGAAGATTGCAGATTTTGAAGTTGGGATAACTCATCATCCGCTATGGAGTTTGTCCTTGCACCATGAAAAGAGGGTATTCTGGGCAGATGAGGTCACTAGAATAAGATTCAGATTATGGGGAGGCTGTTAAGTAAATGGAAGATAAGGGTTCCACCTTCCACTTTACCGCCTAAGAAATTACATACTAACGAGATTATTCTTATCTGCTCAATGAAAGCAAGTCTCTGGAGACTCGGCTGAAGCCTGTTAGCCCAACTCTTCTGAACAGATTGAAAAGAATACTTTGGTGAAAGGATTTTGTGGTTCCAAATTCTTACAAACCATCCTCTGCCCTCTCTCCGTGCAGGCAACTGAGGAAAACTCGACTCCATTCTTGATTTCAGGCCTTTAAAGTCTGCAGGCCTGAAAGGAAAACAAAGGTTTCCCGAGCCGGTAGTGTGCTGATAAACCTGCTTTCTGAGAGAAACACAACAAAGAGCTGAGGTTGTAGCGTCTGCCAATACCAAGGTGTAAATGCTCCCGCCATAACTGACTGCCAGCTACCAGGGTTGCGGCTGCAACATTATTATTACCGTGTTTCCCCGAAAATAAGACCTAGCCGGACCATCAGCTCTAATGTGTCTTTTGAAGCAAAAATTAATATAAGACCCGGTCTTATATTATATTACATAAGACCTGGTATTGTATTGTATATATTATATTATATTATATTATATTATATTATATTATATTATATTATATTATATTATATTATATTACATAAGACCCGGTCTTATATAAAATTAACACTACATCTTATATTAATTTTTGCTCAAAAAGATGCATTAGAGCTGATGGTCTGGCTAGGTCTTATTTTTGGGGAAACAGTAACAATCTGTGAGCCAATCAGAGCCAGCTCCAGCTCACCTTTCTTGCACTGAGCCCACCTGCCCAGACCCCTCATATGATGGATGAAATGGCTGTCTGGCTTCTGCTTGAACCATGTCTGCCTAGCTGTGCCGAGAGAATTTGGGTGTCATGGAGGAACCTAATTAGGGCAGCAAGAGGAGAGTGCTGCAAAACTCAGACCGCATCTTAAAATCATCTGGGAACTTTAAAAAACAATTTTTTTTTTCCTTTTTAATCCTTTGCAGAATGCTTCCCCAGTTGAATTACAATTTCTGAGGGTGGGGCCTAGACATGAATAGTTTTTAAAAGCTCCCAGAAGAGCCCCCTTTATAATGTCTATCCAGGGTTGAACCCCATTGATGCAGGGAATTTGTGGGGGAAAAAGTTAGTGAGTGTCGATGTTTCTAAGTTTCTTTGAGTCAAACTGATGGACATGCTGGGAAGCAAGATATCAAATGCTCCAGAGAATGACAGTTTTGCAGTTTCTTTTATACACTGGGAATTAGGAGGGAACGTAAAGAAGATGGCTTGAAGGTGGGAGACAGCAAGGTGGGGTGATCTCTATCATTGGATTACAGGATAGTAACGATTTTGTGCCTTCTTGAGAGTGGTTACACCTCAAGGGATCTGAAAAAGAGGTGTTTCACAGGAGAGTTAATCTACATGCACAGAAAACGGTGGACAGGGCTGGCTTACGGCAAAGATAACCTTTTCATAGGCCTGGGGTGTGACTACCCACCCTGACCTGTCCAGTTAGGAATGTGCGATCAGATCGCATTGGGGGGTTACTTTTGGGCGGATTTATTACAGAGCACTTTTTCATACACAAGAGGTAGTTTGGGGCCACGCATGGCAGACCCTGTATTTGAGGCCAATGAGGTGAAACTTTGCCTTGTGGGGCCAGCAAAAGTTTTCTAGCAGGAAGCTCTGAGTGTGAGGAAGAGGCCGGCAGAGGCCCACATCTTCCAGTTGCCCTCTGTTGGTCTTACTCCAGTGGCCCTTTCCCCCCGCCATGTGGTCCACATCCTCATTTTGCCTTGGTTGTGTCTGCTGGTTTAGAACAGAGGAGGGTCTTGGTGGAAGAAGGGGTCCAGATGAAGCGAGGAGATGGCTTCTTGGCTGGGCGTGGCAAGCTGACCTCGGATGTCAAAGCAGAGAGACGGAGTCTCCAGGAGCTTTCTGGGAACCCCACGTGAAGAAAAGAGACACTCGACAGCCCAGGACTTTGTAAGAGTCCCTGAGTTTGGTTGCACACATGATCTCATTATATTTTCACTATCATAATTAGCAGTAAGATTATTTTAAAACATGAGAACTTTTTTGGAGGCAGCAAGCACATGAGAAGTGAGTGTCACTGAACTTCTGAGCTAGTCTTGTTAGCAGATCTGGGGCTAGGAAGGGCAAACGATGGCCTTGAGGTGTGGAATTTAAGAAGGCATTCCTTGGTGTGGTACACACATCGGGGTCGCCCTGCTGATCGACCGATGGTGGAGAGAAGGCAGACTCAGGCCTCATTCCCTTGGACTGGAACCCATGAGCGTGGAGGAGCTCAGCGGGGCCTGGGAGCACGTCTTGGTCAGTCCGTGAAGGTGGGGCAGGAAGGCCAAGGGGCAGGACTGAAGCAGCTGGCCCTGGGAGAGCATGTCTTGCGTGTGTCCCTGAGGCCAAAGAGGAGAAGGCTGGGGATGTGGAGGAAGGGGGTTGGGAGCCCGACGCGACCGGACAGTTCTGGGTAAGGAATGGTCAGAGAAGTAGCAACTGGAAGTGGGGCTGCACTGGATTTGGCTTCTTTGAACCGTGTGATTGTGGTGTGGGAAGCTTCTAGAAAAAATAGAGAACACGGAGGATAGGCCACAGAGAAGAATGTTAGTGATGAAATCAATAAGATTGTCATTGGAGAGTGTCAAGACCGGAGGGACCCAGGGTTGGGTCACAGCAGCCGGGGTGATGGCAGCCGGGGAGGTCTGGTGGGCATGACATGGAGGGGTCCAGCAGGGAGCCATGGAGGGTCCAATGAGTGGGTGAGTGGCCAGAGATGGGCATGGATGGTTGTCATCAGGGGGAACTGGTTTAAAAGCCTTTTCAGGTTGTACCTCTGCTACTGGTTTTCACCAGCCTTTGTGACAGGCTAGCTGAGGGCCTCATTCGTCCCTAGCACCGAGGTGCCTCAGACTCTCTTCTCTGGGAAACCTACGCTGTCTCCCCAAGTCAGAAGCTGACCCCTGCTTGCTGACATGTCTGGTGGCCCCCTAGGCGCGGCACTGCTGGGTGTTGGGTTGCATTTTATTTATGTCCATGACCTCATTGCACAGACAGTGTGTCCCGTGAAGGAAGAGATTGACAGGTGAAGAGGGGCGGCCAGGCTGAAAACTTAGGGTGGAGACTTCCCATAGAACCATGTAGAACAACGCTAATATTTTCTTCTTAACGGTTTAAACAGACTCTTCTTACAGTATCTGACAGAGGTAATTTCTGGCCTATGAATAATAATCAGCTTGCTTAGTTAGATCTGCTGTGGCCATCCCATGGTTCTGTGCAATTTAATTTTTCATTCAATGAGGCTTACTACCCGCCTCTGTTTACCCATTTTACACTATTGCCCCTTTTGAAAGGATTGGAATTTTTAATAGCTTCAGGATACAAAGAAGTACATGGAATATTCTAAAAATGCACGTACTTTTAAACATTTAAATTACCCTTAGAATTGTAGCTTTGACCAGTGATATCAGGTATTTGTATGTGTCCAGTGCGTACACGGAAAGTAAAGGTACTGTGTTCAAATTGAACTGGAAGTAATTGCAGCTGATGTGATACATTATAGACAATTCAGGTAACGTGCTGGGCCCAGGGCCTGTGAGCAGAGCTTCTCTGAAGATGGTGTGGACGTGGTGGTGGGAGCAAAACACCGGGTCATTTCCTCCTACTCCACATGCCCCCTGGCAGAAATGGTGAGGTGTTTCTTCCCCTTGTGACTTCAGAAATCAGTGTTTGGGGTGTTTGCAGGAGGAGGGCTCTGTTCTGGTTACATACCGGTCAGCTGGCCACTGGCTAGCTCGCCTTCGTGGTGCTGTAGGACCATCACACCGACATTTCGAATTCTGGTCACATTTCAGGCCCATGTTGGAAGGTGCCAACTCTGGGTGACATCACAGCCCATCGGTCGCTGCCGGACATCCAAAATGAGTTCCCTGGAGTCTGCTTACTGCACATTTTTGGCTTATATTTTAGTAGAAGCACCTCTGCGTTCAGTGCTGTTCATTTAGAGGGACGTTCGTGTTCAGAGACAGATTGGGGATGTGTTGAGTGTGGAGCTTTCTCAGCTCCAGTCAGGGCTGTGTCATTCAGCCCTGGGGAGGGAAGGAGGAGGGCGGCTGCCAGGAACTCATTTTCTTCAGGTGGGGACCAGGGGCCTGTCAGTCTCCTTACTTCCATGTTATAGTCTCAAATATTTTAAGCATCTGAGTACTTCAGGTTTCAGGTAATTTGACGTTTAGATGCTAATCTCTCAAATATAGTTACTAGTTGGTCACACACACACACACACACACACACACACACACACACACGAAATACTCACATTCACCTTTGAACAGGGAATTTTCTGTGATTTCATGTGTTTACTGGGCTTTTCCTCTGTCAGGCACTGTGCCCAAATCTTCTGTAAATGGCTCTTTCTTTTCGGTCAATCAAATCTGAAACAGCCCGGTTTGCACAACTGAAAGCCATCCTATTTGAGTCAAGGAAAATCCTTATTAAGAATTAAGTGACTAACCATCCATCGTGTTCTTCTAACTTAAGTGTTTCGCATCCAAGCCCTTGTCGGGGAACAGAAATAGCTGAGATGAAGTTTTCGGGCCGGACTGCGGGAAGTTCCTTTTTTTGCAGTGGGCTCTCCAATGGCTCTTCTCTGGGACCTGTTTTATTTGTGGTGACATCCAAGGCTTCTCAGTGGCACACACCCATCTGTATTTGAATCTTTGGCTTCTGTGTACTTGCAGTTTTGACCTCGGGCATGTTTTTGGACTTCTTTGAGTCTCAGCTTTCTCCTCTGTAAAAAGGCGGTGGTGCTACTTACCTCCCGGGGCTGAGAGATGGGAATGTGGAGATGGTGGACCTCACTGCCTCACCTGAGGCTTCAGCCCCACACCTGTCAGGAGCCCTTGGTCACTGGTCTCTTCTGAGTCCCGTGTGCTCTGGAGCCCGTTCTTCAGTGTTGAGTAAATCGAGGTTTTGTTCTGTGATGTTTCAGCACCCGAGTTAAACAGGAACGCAGGACTGGGATATTTTTAGGGGTTCAGTCTGATCTTTACAAAGTGCACAGGTGTGGACTGGCTCCACGGTGCCGTGGTGCCTATCTAAGGATTAGGACCCCCAGTCCTTGCCCCATTCCTCGAATTCCTGGGAGCCAGAGGAAATGTGTGGGGTGGAGTCAGCAAGTTGCACCCACCGCACACCCAGGCTGGGATGGAGTGTGGCTCTGGCTGGTGGCATGGGCGACAGGCAGCTGCATGCTGAAGGGTTTGTAAGGAGGCCTGACCTACCCTGGGGGGCGGGAGAGGGTGGGGTGAAGAAGCACCTTGTGTTCAGTGTAAGTACTTCCTAGATGTATGAGTATGAATTGTTTGGGCATGAGTTTCTTATGATTTTCCCTTCTTTTCTTTAAAAATCCTTCTGCACTTTAAGGTTTGTTTTTTAATCACTCGAGTAATTACTTATTCGTATAGAAACATTAGAAAATGCAAAAGGAGAGAAAAGTTCACAACCGTGGAAGTCTGCCACCCACCCATAACCTCACTCTGGACCATTTCCTGTGAGTCTTTCACAGGTTTTCACATGTAAAGCTTCCAAACAAAATGGATGGTAGAGTGAGCGCTTGTTTTGTCTGCTTGGACCGGGCACATAGTAATTCTTCAATAAGCATTTGTGCATTGAATACTATGCTTTTTAAAAAGTGCTTTCTATCTAAAATTGTTGCTGACATTTTCAGGTGACTAAGGACAGTTTTGGGTCCTCAACTTTACTGTCAGGTTTGTACAGGGATGTACCTTACTTATTTAGCAAGTTTTTATTCATTATAAACAGCATAGCAGTGACTATCTGGACACACACGTCTTTCCGTGGTGCATGTTTCTCCTTTGGATGATTTTGTTTTCTCTTCCAGGGTGCTGAAAATCCATAAAGAACTCGTAGTTGTATTCATTGTGGGGTGAGTGTATACCCGCTACTCAGAAAGGCACCTCCAGAGGGAGTGACATGGGGGCAACCCCTGCATCTGTGGAATAAAACGCGGTGCACTTTAAGACCATCTTAGATTGTTTGCAGCCCTTTGGGAGACTTCATTGCCGGTTGTCCACGTCCTGCCGTGCTGCCCGATGCACTTTTGGGGTGGCGATGGGAAGTGCACCCCTCAGTTTTAGGAGGCACACATCCATGCCAGTTTCAGGAACATTAGCATGTGGGGGGAACCGTGTGTTTCAGGACAGAGGAGACATTTCTGTTGGGAGGTCTTCAGGGCCCACCCCCTCCTAGAAAGGGGTGAGTGATGACTTCCAAGTGTTCAGCTTCGGGAATGGTTATTGTAAGCTCCTCCAGGGTCCTGTCGTTGTAGCCATGCCAGGCATGATTTGGGGGGCCGTGTCCCTTGATTGGCTGCGCCAGGTGGATGGCATATTGACCTGGCACACAATAATGGCACAGGTGTGATTTTCAGAACCTCCAGGTTCATTAAGAGGAGAACGTGCGTGATACCTTCCACTGAGGATGAGGCCGTAATTCTTATTTCTAACTGCTGTCTGGTGTCACAGGACTTGTTCATTCTGGCAAGAGAAGCACTAAGTGATGGGCAGAATGTTTGTTCAATGTGCTGTGTCCTGAGCGTGGCTGCCTCCTCGGGTCTTGGCATCACGCAGTCTGTCTGAGGCATCAGGCATCTGCTGGGACATGACACGGCACTTTGGGTGCTGCTGGGAAGGCGGGAGGATGGCTCGCTCGCTCTGGTTATTTGTTCTGGTGCCAGGTCCACCTCAGGTGTTTGGGGGTCCGGAGGCCCTAGACCGGGCGTGAGAGCTGAGCCCTTCTGTAACCCTCTGGGACACTGCCCTGGCTCTTTCCACCTCCTTCTGGTTGGCTCTTGTGTGACTTGAACTTCAATCCCTCACCTGTGAGCCAGGTGGGTGATGGAGAGACCACCAGAGACGGCCTCTGTTTCGGGAGAACAGGTCAGGGTGCACGAGATGTGCCGGCAGATCAGGACAGGCTCCCCAAAGAAGCCCACTAAGTGGGGGTACTGGAAGGAATCTCACAGGTGCACGCAGGGGGCTTGGGGACGGTGGGTGGTTGGGTGAATGCAAGTCAAAAAGAGGTGACAGCTTTCTGGGAGCACCACAGAGGACGTGAGAGGCAGGTGGCTGGATGAGCAGGGCCTTCTGGGCTTCAGTCGGCTTTGAACTTTTGTCTCGGGGCACTGGGGAGACTTGGATAAATGTGCGAGCATGATTTGAAAGGGGACAGGGAAGGGACCTGACACAGCACACCCCTCATCCTGGATCCCTCCTCACAATCCCAACACCCCCTGCAGCCTGTGGGGCGCCCGGCACCCCACTGTGTGACCCACAGTAGTGCTTCTCCCTCACAGATTATTGTGAGAGGCTCCTGAAATCATCTGATTAAATGACCCCTCTGTACAGTTTTAATGAAGAGTTATCTTTATTTAAAAATGACACTTTGGAAACGAAGTTGACGGTCGGATTATCAAGAGCGCCGCAGCATTTTATATTTTAGAAAGTAAAGGTGTTGATGAAGGTGTGAAGATTTCCAGTTTAAACGACATCGGAGGTACTGTGAGATGGATCGGAGTACCTCCTGGTCACCCGAGCCCCTGACCAGCTTTAAATGTGGCTGTCCCCCCAGGCCACGGCACATGGGGCACCAGGCTGGATGGACGAGCCCTGGCGTGCCGTGTCAGCTTCTGAAACCCACCAGGATAGGCAGTGGTCCCCTCCTGACAGTCCCCTTCTCGGCCCCGTGAGCTGCTGGGAGGTTGTGGCTGGGCCGGCCAGCCAGCAGATTTCGTGTTTCACCCACGTGATCCTGGCCCATCCCGTTTCTGCTTCTGGGGAAACTGCGGTGGAGCCTTGTGCTCCAGTAGGACAACCTGCTGTCCTTGAGGTGCTCAGAATAGAAACCATTACTTCTTCCAGGTGAAAAGGATATGGCTAAGAGCTAGAAAATGATGTCATCAACACTGCTTTTTTGTCATCAGTGAAACTGACAAGTAATTGGCTGTTTGCTAAGTTGGGAGTACGATTATTCCGGAGAGAAGCGGGGTTATTTTGATGAGCACGAAAATGGAGAGAAGAGTAGTGATTCCCTGGGGATCAGGTGGGGGGCTGGTGCATGTGACAGGCGAGTAAGGCATTCAGGACGAAATGCCGATTTACGGCTTAGCCGATGATTGTAAATTAGGCGTTCTGGGGAAACTTGAGCGCGTGACTTTGAATCTGTTAGGTTGTTCGAGGTTGTCCTTTGTCCTTTGCTGGGAATTGCAGATAGGCCCCTCAGTGGAGCCTGTGAATAGGGCTGGAAGGGAGTACGCAGGCATAATGCTGTGGTTTGGGTGCGAGGGTACCTGGGCGAGTTTGGGGCAGTGGTCTCCTGTCATCTGTAACAAAATGAAGTCCACTGTACATTTAAAATGTTTGGGGAGAAATGAGAAGTGGTAGCTGATGTTCGTAAAGCGCCTACAGGCAGTCACTGTGCCAGAGCCTTTGACTTCTCCGACCCTGATGAAAACCCAGTGGGGTAAGTGGCATTGTTCACACCCTGCCGACGACAAAGCCGAGGCCAAGTGTCCATGGAAATGGCGACTTTTGAAAACACCGGGCAGCAAACGGTCTTACGTGCTGCTTGTGCCTGGATGCTATCTGAAGGCATGTTGACCCCAAACCGTGAGTGCCAGGCTTCCATGGGCAGCGGCCATTGCAGGCCCACGGACTGTGAGCATGGGAGGATTGGGGTCCCTGAAAAAGACACGCAACCAGACGTTTCACTGGTGGCCACCGTTCATTCTCAGATGGGCACTGCCCTGGAGTGACTTCCACTCCCCTGTCCGCGGTGTGTGTTTTACACGCCGGCATCTTGGATTCAGTTTCACACTGACTTCACCTCCTGCACTGGCGGCTGTCTGTGCCTTTGACTCCCTTATCTTCCTTGGAATTGTAAGGATGCTCAGAAACTCCGAAATAAAGTCGTGTTCATGGATGGCAGATGGTATTGGTGACAAACTAATGTGTGCTCCGCATGTCTGGCAGAGAAAGTGTAGCTCTCTGCTTAAGTGAGCTAACTGTGCGCTTGGTAACACAGGTACGAGAGAACACGGATTCCCCCTTTGCTAACAGGTCACATCCATGTCTTCTCTCTTTGTTGGGCGTTCTTGCACAGCACGGGTATATGGGGCTCATGACCATCACAGATGGGACGTCAGTAGTATTTGCTGTGTGCCAACCGATGTCTTCACACTTTGCCTATAACGTCCTCATTCTCACATCTCATGTGAGGCCAGGCATTCTTGGCGATGCCTCTGTAACAGATAGGGAAACTGAGGCACCAGTGCGGGGGCACTTGTCAGAGCTGTGAGTGCAGCAGTCAGGATTTGAGTCCAGACTGTCACTGGTAAGTCCCTCACCGGGTGCCTGTTCTCCCCAAGGGTAGGCAAGTCCCGGGGCAAACAGGGTGCTTTCCACCAGACCAGGGAGCAGCGTGGGGGAGGCAGGCAAGGTGAGGTCTCAGGTGAGATGAGCATGGGCAGGTGATAGCCAGGTGGGTAGTCCGAGGGGCTGATTGCCGTCCACCAGCAGCAGCCAAGGCTTGAGCACAGGGAGAGACCCTAATGCTGGGAGAGTGGGGAGTTGGGCAGGAGGGGGCTCCATCTTCTCGCCCACTTCACCTTCACGCTTGGCAAGCGCACACGGGCCCTGCTGTGGTGAGGTGTGGCGCTGTGTCCACATCCCCCCTTCATCCCCATCGAAGCTGTCATTTGTCAAGGTCTACACCTCGCAAGGCGCCCTGTGGGACACTTGGTGGAGAAAATCTAGACTCACTCAGGAGCCTCACCACCGAGTGGTAGATGTTTTAGAGATAAACCTTTATACCTGGGAAGCCTGCCCTCAAATATCTCTGTTTTCTGGTGCTTTTCTGATTAGCCATTGCCTGCAGGAATTAGTGCTGCATGGGAAGCCCAGGGTTGAGCCATCTCTGGTTGTCCTGCTGCCACCAGTGGGGAAGCCCCACAGGACTTTACCTTCACCAGGTGACAGTGGCCACACCCAGGGCCATCAGGTCCTCTCACCTGTCCATCAAAGCTGATGGAGTGGATGGTGAGCAGAACTGTCTGTGCCCTAGTCCCCAAGAGGTGTGGGACTCAGGATAGCTTGGTGATAATGGTGATGGACTGATGGAAAGTTCCAGAATTGCCTCTTTGGATGTGTGAACTCGGAGGGAGTATTTGGAAGTAGCAACATCGCTAGAACCATGGTGTGGGGGGTGAGGGGTGGTTTCATCTGTTTCCCTAACCAGGTGCTCCCGGGAGAGTCACCTGGTCAGTGCTTACAGCCAGGTGGACCCCAGGGGGTCCTTGTTCTTTTTAAGGGGTCTAGTTTTTATTTTAATATTTTCTTTTAACCGAAGAGTTGTTTTTTTAAGTACTTAATTTTTCTCTTCTCTATTTTTCCCTCTTTCTTCCATCTTATTTCTAGTTAACTCTGGCATCATTGCGTTGGGGCCAGGGAAGGTCCGTACAGATTTCTACTTTGGGGACCCTTACAGAGGTTCAAGAATGTTTCCAGTGTTGGCGAATGTCCTTGGGTGCGTACACGTCATTTTCTCTGTCACAGGTTTCGATATGGATCGATTAGACCAAGTTCATTGATTCCAATATGGTCTGTGTTGCGTCCCATCTGTTCAGTCTGTCGAGCTCTCAGATTTCGAGAGCTGGGCGCATGATTCCCGGCTGCGGTTTTGTCATTTTCTCCGGGTCAACACTCACGGTTTTTCTTCATGTATGTTCTTTCAGAATGGTAGTTGGATCTTTTTGTCACTTTACGTTTTGTCGGTGTGAAAATCCTCTCTTGTGTGGGTGTATTCCGCGTTCCTGGTCCTAAATTTTGCCTTTTCTGACACTCCTTTATTGCTGGGTCAGCTTGTCGTAGATTTATTTCACGCAGTGTATAAGCGGTTCTTTTCACGAGGTTCAAGTCCTCTTTCTAGATATTTCCTGTAACACACAGGATTGGTTTTATGATTTGGTGACCTAAGTACCCGGGCTCTCGTCTACCCAGCTGGTACCTTTAACACACGGAGAACATTTCGGCCAAAATGATTTGATGAGTGTCAAGAACGGGTGTGGTGGTGGAACTCCGGGAGGCTGTTCCCTGTGCAAAGTGAGTGCCTCACAGGGATGACCTCATCTCTCTCTTCCTAGTGTCCGTGGGCGTAGTTTTCACAAGAAATTTCAATTGTGTGTTGTTAAATCTGCCAATGCTATTACGAATTTCTTGTTGCGCAGTGTTTAATGAGTTGGAGTTTTTTGCAGTACTGTGTGATTTTGATTCTGTGTGTTTAATGCCTTGATCAGGGGGTGACCCAGGTCCGGGGGTGACCCAGGTCCATCCCCCCACCCAGGGCTCAGGGTCCCCCTCTCTGTGTTTGGGAGATTGTGTGTTATTATGTGTACTAGTGGGGTTCTGTGGGACTCCACAGTCACATGACGTCCCGTGTGTGCCGACTTCTGCTGCGAGTGACATGGCTTGTGACCCGGGCCTCTGCCTGAGTGGCAGACCTCTTTCCCCTTGTTCCTGCTTGTTCATTCATCGGTCCCGTCGCAAACACGCACAGATGCCATCAGCGTGCTGGGCACACTGCAGCTATGGTCTCCACCCTTCCCCGAGAACAGAAAACACCATCTGATTGTGTTTCTTCCCGGCCCGCAGACGCCGGCCCCTCGTGGTTTCACAGAGTCAGCCTAAGTTTTCAGCGTGGCCTGTGGGGTCTGGCAGGCTGGCCTGGAGCATTTTGTCTGTGGCCTGCCCCTCCCTGTAGCCTCCAGTCCTGTCCCTCAGATGCCATAGTGGTCTCCCATGACGTGTTTGCTTTCCTGGGCCATCCCCCTGTCACTTCCTGTCACCTCCTGCCTGTGAGACTTGCCTCCTCAGGCCTTAAGGCTCCATGTCAGACACACACACTCTCCGACCGCCACTCGCTCCCCCTCCTTCCTCACTTCTTGTTTAGTTCCAGCTACACGGGTCAGCACTCAGCAGTTGCAAGCATTGATCCTGGGGGCTGGCCCAGGTGGCCTTACCTTGCTCCTGAACTTAAGGGGGTCTCCTCAGGGCTCCTCATGCTTACAGATATTGCTCACCAAACCGCCCCCCCTTGGAGAGTCAGTTGGCCTGGGCCTGGGGCCCCGCCTCCCTAATTTTAAAAGCATCCCAGGTGACTATACTCAGCCAGACTGAAAATCACCCACTTACAGTGACGCCATTGGAATACGTGTGTTGCACGGTATCATTCCTGAGAGAATGGTTTTTGTGAACTTTTGGTGTGCTTAAATTTGTTTGCTATAAGCATAGTACGTGCTTTTGTAACAATTCCAAACATGACAGGCACCTGGCAAGTGAGAAGTGAGTCTCTCTTCCCCCCCTGGAACAGGCTGTGTCTCTGGGCTCTCCTGGGACTCCGGCCTTGACTTCTCAGCCTTGACTTTTGGGGCTAATTCTGCTGGGCTGTGGGGGAGTCTTCTGCTGACTGTCCTGTCACGCAGGTTTCCACGTCTGTGTTCCCAAGTGGCTGAGGCGTCGTTTGGGAATCAGGGTCACTCTGCCTCGAACAGCAATTGCCCAGGCCCGCGTTTGTGGTTCTAAACTGCCTTAGAGCTAACCTGTGCGGCACCAGGCCTGAAGTGAAGGGAGTTAGGCTGCAGGGTGTTGCCAGACACAAAACATTTCAGAAACTACATGAGGAAAATGAATCGACTCCTGTTTAGGACCTCCCTTTCTTTTTAAACATTTTTATTTATTGATTTTTAATTTTATTTGTTGGTTTTTAAACCCACATAATAGAAGATTTGCCATCTTAACAGTTTTTAAGTGGGCAGTGCGATAGTGAAAAGTGTATTCACGTTGCTGTGCAACAGATCTGCAGAACTTTTTCGTCTTGCAAAACTGAGTCGCCCATTAACTAGCATCTCCCCAGGCCCCGCAGCCCCCAGCGCCTGGCAACCACCAGTCTGCTTTCTGTGTCCATGAATTTGACTGTTAGGCAGCTGGTATCAGTGGACGCGTACAGTGTTTGTCTGTGACTGGTTTCTTTCTCTTAGCATAATGTCACCAGGGTTCATCTTTGTTGTAGCAGGTGTTAGAATGTCCCTCCTTAAAAGGCTGAATACTATTCCTTTGCATGGATGGACCACATTGTCCTTATCCATTCGTTCGTCCATGGACGTGTGGCTTGTGCCTTTTGGCTGTCGTGAATCCTGCTGCTGTGAACATTGCTGTGCAAATATCTCTTGGAGACCCTGCTTTCCGTTCTTTGGGGTTTATACCCCGAGGTGGGATTGCTTTGTCATATGAGAGTTCCGTGTTTAATTTTTGTTTGCCACCTCCGTACTGTTTTCCGCAGAGGCTGATCCTTTTACATTCCCACCAGCACTGGACATGGTTCCAGTTTCTCCGTCCTCACCCGCACTGGTGATTTTCTGGGTTTTATGGGCGTGTGGTGATAGCACCTGTGGTTTTGGCTTGCGTTCCCTGAGGACTAGTGACGTGGAGCGTCTTTCCATGTGCTTGTTGGCCGGCCTGCCCCTTTTAAACATCATTTATTTACTTAGATTTTCTGTCAAGTGTTTTTGACCAGCCGTTTTCTTTATAGGTACAGGAACTGCTTGTGGCAAGAATGAAAACTGAAGTGAGTTGTTCTAGATATTGTGGGTCTCTCATTTCACACGTGCTTGGGGACCTTGTTTCTAAACAGACCACTTAGAGGGAGGATTTCCTTCCATGAAATCGGGAACAAGCCTCCCCTGGCATTACTCCCAGAAAGCCGCCTTTCCCCCTGCAAATTGTTGAAAGAGTCGATAGGGTTAAAGTCCGTTGTGATGAGTAGCACATATAAAACGCGCTGGTCCCCCTGTAGACTTGAAACCTGAGGAGCCACCCGGTGACTCTGAAGTTTGGCCGTTGACTGTGTCTTGTGTTTGTCTCTGAGTAAACCACACTTACCCGAGATTTGGGAAATACGGCCTGTGGGCGGAATCAGCAGTTGTCTGACTACCTGTAACTATACTGCTGTGCGGCCAACATCCAAGCATCTTTTCACAAACGGCGCCATTCGCGTTTGCTCCCGCAACCTGCTGTTTCCCTCAGCAGTCATGGGGGACAGCACTTGCTGGCCACACTGATGTCACCTGTGTGCCATCCAGCTGCTTAGCCCTCCCTCCAAGGTGAGTGCCATCTTCCGGGCAGCGGTTTGTATCCCTTCTTCATGGCCCACGCAGGGATGGACACGGTCGTTCGCCCACTCCAGTGCACGCACCAACATTTCCCTCCCAGCTGCTCTCTGAGATGGGGTTTCAGCAAGCACCCCAGCACGGCAAGCAGCTTCCCTGGTAGGAGCGGTCCCAGTGCGCTGTCCTGAAGTCAAGCTGGCAAACATCACTGGCAGCCCTGTATGTGGCGGGCACCGGTCTTAAAGCCACTCTGACTTCTAGGGGACACAGGCATGTTACAGACCCCCCCCCGGAACAGACAGTAGATGCTTTCTC
Source organism: Rhinolophus hipposideros (assembly GCF_964194185.1). Lineage (NCBI taxonomy): Eukaryota > Metazoa > Chordata > Mammalia > Chiroptera > Rhinolophidae > Rhinolophus > Rhinolophus hipposideros. Next base: position 96,744,276 of record NC_138052.1, read on the forward strand.
TCGCTTCCCTCAGCCACAGGCTGCCCAGAGGCCCTTCTCCCCTTTCTGAAGCCTGGCTTTTGGGGGAGCTGTGGGTGGCAGTGCCCACATGGGCTGCCCACCACCGACTGTTTTTCTGGGTCTAGTTTGATAGGTGTGGTTTGGAAAGTTCGCTTGAACTGTGGAGAAGGAATATGTTCACTTTCAGCTCCTCCCTTGCTGTGGGAAAACTGTCATTCAGGGATTTGGGAGAGTTGTGAACTTGGCCCCCTTTGCTACGTTGGGTGGAGTGGGGTGTGTCGCCCTCTGGACACTCAGTCCTCAGCTAAGAACGATGCCCTGAATCACAGCTCAGGGTGGCCTGGGCTCACCTGCAGCCCAGCAGCTTCTTGGTACTGGGCTGGCCCTGTGTGTCCCCAGTGACCCCTCAGCTGCAGGAAGCCTGAGGGCTCATTCTGCGCTGCGTGGACCAGGGACGAGCTGTCTCTCTCAGTGACAACAAGGGGTTCGCTGCTGGGCACAGCTCCTACTCGCCCCTCCCCGGGCACCACAGGCTGGTGTGGGGGTGCTCTTTAGCCAAAAGGTAGAAGGAGAGGAAGGAATCAGGTAACTCTGAGCCAGTCGCCGTGCCCACACTGCGGGGAGAGGGGTTGTGGCTCATCTTTAACCACAGCTGGGTTTCCGGGCCGCAGCACGTGGCGATTTGTGATGGAGATAATCATAAAACACGCTGGTGACAGATGGGGCGTGTGCCATCCACCCGGCACACGTCTGGGCCCTGCCCCTGGAGTAGGCTGAGCCAGGCCCAGCAGGCGTCTCTCTTCCTCGCACTCTGTGCAAAGGTAAGGGGTGAGGTGAACTGCTGTGGCGCAGGACTGGCCGCCGCTGCTGGAGTCCGCCATTTTGCACTGGACAGCTCCTCAGCAGGCAGCGAGCTCGGTTTCAGTTGAGTAGTTAGTTATCCCAAGACTGAATCCTTCCGGCCTCCGAAGGATGGGGGCAGTGGCAGCAGCTCCACAGCGGCTGCTCCGTGCTCAGTGGGCGTGAGGCAGTGCTGAGCGCTGCCCAGAGCTGCTGCCCTTGTCCAGGTGGAAAAACAGACCTCCCCAGGGAAGTTCTGTCACCTGCCGAGGTCACAGCGGTAGGACTCAAACCTGGACACACCCAGCACCTGAATTCCATCGTGTAACAGTTTTCCTCTGCCCTTCCTGGGGAACTCGTGTCATTCTGGCATCCTGCCTGTGAGGCGGGTCCTGTGACCATCTTCATTTAGCCTGTGGGTGAACTGAGGCACCAAACAGTTCCCCTAAGCTTTGAAGGTCAAAGATCAAACAAAAGTAGTGTGACCTAGAGCATTCCATGCTAACCCCCACTCCTGCCAGCTGCCTCCCTGCTTCTCTTCCCAAAAGGCACTTAAAAGAGGATGCGTTTCTTTTCCCATCTCATCCTCATCCTCAGGTGTCCTCCAGCCCAGTGTTTGCAAGTCCCACACAGACACTGATCTCTCCAAATTGAGCGATGGGCCCAGCTACGTTCAGTGACTGGGACGTTGTGTGTCCTCTATATGTGCCTGTGTCCCCGACGCTTAGAGGCTGTCATCCAATGACCCCTGGGCAGGACACCCACAGACCTGAGGGACCTCATCAGGTAACCCATCCATCCGTGCAGGGTGGCCACCTTCACCTCAGCACCAGCTCACCTGACCAGGTGTGCGTCAAAAGCCTGAGCAGGGCAAGCGGTATCGGGGCTCTTCTAGAAATTGCCTTTTTATAAACAGGCCAGGTTATCACCTTTGTTTATCCAGCTGCTCAGGTTTTAAACTCCTGTTGATCTTATAGACAGCTGACAGTTCTGTGTCACTAACTTAAATCCTTAGGAGGGAACAGGGAGTGTGTGTATGTGGTGAGGAGGTCGCTTTTTTTATGCAGAGCTGCCTGCACCTAAGCCAGGGCTCTGTCTTCTCGGCCTCGTGCTGGGTACTGTTCTTGGCTTGTTTTGTTATAAATAGAGGAACTTGTGTTTACACCCTCTGGCTGGCAGTGGATGTGGGGAAGTCTTTATGCAGAGAAGAACTGGGGGCCTGGAGAAGGGAGTTAATGCCAGGTGACCAAGGTCAACGTCAGCAGTGGTGAGTGGTGTTGACAGTACGCGCCCTTGATATGAAGAGATGATATGAAGGCCACCAGATCACCTCTATGGTCTTCCTCCCCAAAAATCCATCACCCCAGAGTAACCAGGAGAGAAACATCAGACACCTCCCAACCGATGGGCACTTACCAAATTCCTGGCTGGTCCTGCTCAAAACTGTGAAGGTCATCAAAAATAACGAGTGCCTGAGGAACTGTCACAGCCAAGACGAGCCTCAGGAGACCTGACTAAACGTCATGTGGTGTCCTGGATGGCATCCTGGGATGGAAAAAGGACACTGGGGAAAAACTAAGGCCAACTGAATGAAAGTGGCCTTTAGTGAATCCTAACGTATCCACCTTCGTGCCACCCTAATGTCAGGTGTTACTTGTAAGAGGAAACTGGTATTGGGAGGTACATGGGAACTCCCTGTGTTAGCTTCCCAACTTCTCTGATTTTTCTCCGTTTCCTCTGTTTTTGGTTTTGTGTCTCAGCTCTGGATTTTTGTCCTGCGGTTACCATGAGGTTTGTGTAAAATGTCTCATACATACCCTAGCCCTTTTTCACCACAACTGTTCTCTACATCTAAATCTATTCTAAAAGAAAGAGTTTGTTTAAAAGGAATGGCAGTGAGGCCAGTGGTGGCGGGGTTTTCAGGGCCTGGCTCTCGGGCCAGCGTGGCCCTCTGCACCTGTGTCTGCTTCATGCAGTGACCACAGCTGGTGTCTCCATCTGGGTGCCCTGCCAGTACGGCCAGCAGGAGCGGTGCCCCCTGCCAGGGAGAAGCCTGGGCCCCCACACCCTGCCAGTACCCGCTCAGTTCTAAAAGCCACGCGTGGTGGGCCCAGCCCCCTCTGGGTCAGGCCGGGGCCCTGTTTCCCCACAGTGCATGCTTTGTTCTCTCCTGGACCAGACATTTAGAGGTGAGCTGCTCTCCTGGCCAGCGAGGGAGCTGGTCTGCAAACACAAACACGCTCATCTCTCTGCCAGGTGAACTTGAGAAAGGGAGCCGAGCGGTGGGGACAATGGGCCTGTTTATAAACTGCTCTGAAATTCAGAGTCTGGAGCGTTAGGCTTTGGGGGGCGGTCAGGTGCTCAGGGCAGGGTCCCAGGGCCCCCACTAATCCTGCTGTGGGCTATATGTTGGGGGTAGACGCTCAGAAAACAGGATGAGGTTGTCTCCTCCAAAGATGGCTGAATGAAGTATGTACAGAGTGTACATGGCCGCATCGAGCCATCTGCTGCTTTAGCTGTTTTCTGCTCGTGCCGTGAGTTGGCACTGGGAATGAGCACTGTTGCACACCCAGTCCTGGGAAAGTCACTGAGTGCACACGCTCACACGCAGACACCTGGGCCCTGCACATGAGCTTGTACTCTTAGGTGAGAAGGCTTTCTTACAGGACCCATCTCCAGGAGAGCAGGGGCACAAATGCTGGTCTCCACTGGACCTGCCATGGTCCGGCTCAGCCCATCTCAGATCGCCTGGGGTCTTGTTAAAATGCAGACTCTGACCCAGCAGGTGGAGGATGGGGAGAGGCTGCTGGTCCAGGACCGCACGGAGTAGCCAGGGGCTCTGTGCTCAGCAGAGGTGTGGTCTGGGCGGGTGGTGGGGTGGCCTCTGGGAGGAGTGGGGCTTGTGCTTCACTCCTTGGAAGCTGGGACTGAAAGTTTGTCAGGTGGAGAAACTGGGAGATTTAAAATAAATAAAAAACGCCTGAATGTGAGTAAAGGGATGAGATTCAGCTGTAAAGAGACCAGGGGGTTGCAGGTGGGGGGAGCAGTAGAGTTGGGAGTGGTCCTAGGTGGCCCGTGGGTGACATGCGAGGTTCCACGCTCAGAGAAAACCAGCGGTGATCACGTTTGTTAGCGCCAGCGGTGGACCAGCAGCCGTTGTAAGTGCCTCACCCGTGTCCTTCACTCCCCACAGCAGCCCTGTGTGGAGACGAGGGCAGGTCTGCTGTGTGCTCAGGGCTCCGCTGGTAGGCGAGGGTGGGAGCGGGGCAGTCCAGACGCTGCTCATGGCACCGGCAGCTACTCAGTGGGACAGCTGGCATGTCCCAGGTGACGGGTTCACACCTCAGGCCAGAGTCCCCGTGCTGAGTGCACACCAGGGGCCTGTGAACTTCCCGTGTCGCCCTTTCACATGATGCGACAGAGCCAGAGGGCTGCTTCGGTGTCCCGACTGCGCCAGGGGCTACTCATTAGCCCCTTCCTGCTGTCTGGGGTTTCTAGCAGGTTCTTCTCCTCGCCACTCTTTGCTTCTCAAACCCGGGCAAGCAGATCTCGTCCCCCACTGAGACTGTCAGCCTGCTTCAGTTAAAAACCACACCATTCCCCATCCAGGTTTAACGCATGTTAGAGAAAACACACCTCTGGTCCCGCCCTCAGCCCTTCAGTAGGAGCAGGCTGTGCAGATTGTGGGGGAGTTTTCTAGAGGAGCCCTGGTTTTTTGGTGCTGGACTTCCAGGGCAGGCCTCACAAGAGGTGGCTTTCCTCCGCGAAGAGCAATTCCATGTCACTCACGATCCGTTTATGGTTTGCATTTCCTCACTCCATCCTGGGAGTGCTTTGTCAGTCATTTGTTCCGCAGTATTTGGGAGTCTGAGACGTTGGAGTGTAGAGGGGTGGGCAAAATGCAGGGCCCTGGGCACCGTCCCCGCTTTCATCCGTGGGCTGTAGGGACCAGACACTCTTTCCTTGCGCCCCACAAACCCTGAGGCTGAGCAGGCGTGTGCTTGGGCCGTCTGTGCCCCTGACCCACCCGTGGGCCCTGGTTGGACGCCTTCCCGCCACAGGCGTCCTGCCTCCTGTGAGCCTGTGTAGAAGGTTCTTTTGTCCAGCGGTCCTGGCATGATTGAGTCAGTGCCGAAGCCAAACAGGATGTGGTCTGGGTGGCTCCCAACATGCAGCCATCAGAGGCTCTTGTTCTCAGATGCCTCCAGAAGGACAAACCCTCCAGCCACAGGGTGTTTTCAGGCCTTGGAGGGGAGCCCTGGACTAATGAGGAGAAGAGGAGAGGCTGAGAGCTATAGAGTCCACAACCCGCCTTTAATTACAGGAACGGGAGGAACGGGAGTGGGCAAGGGGTGTGGCACATTCCAGGAGTCATCACCCAGCCTGGGAGGAGAAGGCTGCCAGGTAAAGCTGGAGGCCTTTGCATTTGGTTTGGCGTGGAGGAAGAGAAGTGTTTCCGGGGTGGAGGGCCTGCCTGCAGGTTGGAGCTGGTCTGTTCCTTTGCAGGGCTGGGCGCACGAGGAGACGGTGGGTTTCCACGGTCCTGCAGTGTGCAGGGCGCCTGTCCGGACTGTTCCATGGGGCCCCGGGGCCAAATCCTGTGGCCTCTAAATCTTGAGGTAGTAGTAGTGCTTGAAAATATTTGGGGTGAATAGAAAATCGCGAAACCAGTCACACTCCTGTGGATTGTACAGCCGCTCCCCAGGCCAAGCAGTGGAGTTTCACCCTTCACTTTGAGGTTACATCACCCATACACATTGTGTCCCCATGCAATGTCACTTGTGTTTCATGGTTTTAACTTCTGTGTAAACGGCCCCGTGCCCTGTTTGTGGCTGCCCTTCTCCACGGTGGCCCCCGGTGGTCCCCACCTCCCTGTAGTCACTCCCCTGACCTGGCTGGCCTGGCACCCTGCTTCTGACTGATAGAATTCATCAAAAGTGATGGATGGCACTTCCACGGTGAGGTTAGATAAGGTGATAGCTTCCTTCTGGATAACAGACCTTCTGTCTTGCTGGTTTTGGTGCAGCCAGCGGCCATAGAGAGGCCCACGTGGCAGGGAGCTGAGCCCTCAGCTGATCCTTCACGCTGGGGGGGTGGAGGGGGCCTGGTGGATATAAGAGGGCATCCGACCTTGTTTTAATTTATGCTTTCCGCATTATTAACTATAGACTGATGTTTATTGGCTATTCTGGTTCCTTCTGATGCAAAGATCCTTTTCATGGTTTTTGCTCATTTTTCTTATTGACTGGCAGGAGTTCTTTGAATTTTCTGGAAAGCGAGCCCTTCTTGGCTATGAGCATTGCAAATGTTGCCTCCCAGTTTGTCGCTTGCCCACGTGGGCTGTAAAAACCCAATGAATCCTGGCGGGGGCGGGGGGTAATCTGCAGGCTTGTTATTGAGGTGTTCCCAGTTCTGGCATCATGCCTGGGAAACGGCTCCTGCTTATTGTAATCTTCGGCGCTGCCTTTCTGAGGTGGAGTCAGCGCTCTGTCCCCCTCCAGTCTGGGCGTGCTTTCCTGTTCAAATAGCACGTTTTGGTCTCCCGGACATTTGGGAGAAAATCACTGAGTCCGCACTGCACCTTGGGCTCCATCCTTCCCCGCCAGCCGCTTTGAATCTGCGTTTTGTTGTGGACTCTGGAGGTGGCTGGTTTTACTGAAGGAATGTGGGGCCTGGGGAGACCGCCCCCGCCACTTAGAGGGAATGCATTCCTGGAGAAAGTTAAAATTAGAAAGAGCTGCTACATTTCCTGCCATTCAGTCGTTTGTGTTTGTTTTCACAAGGATTCTTCTGGTCAGTCTGCAGTCGGTTTCTGGTGGAATGGGAGGTGAGGTCCTGATTGTCAGCATGGAGGTGATCTGTTTCCATGGCAGTCTTTGTTGTTGAGCGCTGTTGCTTTGTTTAAATTCTTGCAGAACTATGCTGGAATGGAAAAATATTATTGAAACAACTCTTTTTTATAGCTAGCAAGAAATACTTTATTTTTTTCAAAAGTCCTTTAACGGGAAGTGAGCATCATGGAGAGGACATCTGTGTTACTGAGCTCTGGAAGGAGTAGGCCTTAGCCCCACCTGGACTTGGCTCCTGACCACCCCTCTCCCCCCGCCCCCAGGCCACTGCCCACCTCTCCCCTTGAGGCCGGAAATCTTGGGAAACCCTTCTGACTGGCACAGTCTGGGGGTCCCCCGTGCTTCCCCTCTGGGGTGCCAGGTTTAGCAAATAAAACTGCAGGACAGCCAGGTACATTTGACTGTTGGGGACACACTTACACTAGTAAAGTTGCTGTGTGTCTGAACTGAATCCCCCTTTTACTTCTGACCGTACTTTACCATCTGTGATCTTGTTTTCTTGGGGTGCCTGGACCTCTCCCAAGAGCTGGCTGGTGGCAGTTGTGTGCAGACCTGCAGCTTCCCTAGGTTTGCCCACTTCCGTGTTTGGACGTCTCCCGGCGCTGGCACTGGGCTGGCTGCTGTCCCTGCCGTGGTAAAGCCTGCAATCCCGGGTCAGGGAATGTACTGTGCCCGCCTGATGGAGAATGGAGTGTGTGCTCCAGGGCTCACAGCCTGTCCAGCTTCACGTAGCTCTCAGACTGCAGTCAGGGCTCGCAAGCCCTCCTGGTCTGTCGGGCGCAAAGCCCAGGAGCTAGAGGGCACTGGAAAAATGTACCCATCACCTTCCCCAGAGAGCATGAGTGCTCGTCAGGGACTCCTCCCTCGTGAGCTCACCTGCGCCGAGGCCGGAAGTGCTGTCCTTCAGTGGGAGAGGGAGAGTTGTTGCTGACACCTGGAGTCAGGCGGGTGGGAGCTGGGCCTTGGGAGGGTCCTGAGGTGGGATGTGTGTAGGGGTTTCGGGTGGGGCTGCTGAGCAGGCCAGATGGAAGGGAATTGGCAGTGGGTGCTAAGGAGGCTGGAGGTGGGATAGGCTTCCAGGTGGGCAGGTGGCAAGAGGAAGCAGGCACTTTGCATCTGTGAGCAGGGGCAGGCATGCACTGAAGGTGAGCCAGCGGGAAGGTGGAGAGATGCAGGTGGGACACAGTAAGTCAGTGGCTCGAAAACCAAGCTGCAGGTCACAGGTACCCGGGGGACTTCATGTTCAGGAACCAGGTCCTCCTAACGGAGCATCTTACTGGGTGCTGGGTGCAGGCCTGCAGACCGAGAGATAGCAGTGCGTGCGTGAGACACGTTGTGTCCTGCCCCCGGCCCGTACAGGTACGTTTGTTACTGAAACGGAGGCTGACTGCTTGAGGGGATTCCGTAGCAATTTCCTGAGTGCCTGCTGTATTCCAGCTGGTTCTGGGTGAACAGAACGACGTCCTTGCCTTCATGAGGCATTTATTCTGGTGGAAGAGAAAGGAAATGAACATGTGATAGACAAAGAATATCAGGAGTGACAGCTGAAGCCAGGTGAGGGAGTGGGCAGTGAAAGCGCGGCTGTTTTCCACAGGGGTGTGATAGATTGAACAATAGCCCCCCAAAGATATGCAGACCCTAATCTTCAGCACCTGTCACTGTTACTTTCTATGGCCAAAGGGATTTGGCAGAGGTTTTTAATTTAAGGAGCTTGAGATGGAGAGATTACCCTGCATTATCCCGAGGGGCCCTAAATATAATGTAACCAGAAGTGTCATTTCAAGAAGGAGACAAAAGGAGATCTGACTTACAGAGGAGAAGGCCATGTGATTAGAGAGCTGTGCTTTGAGGATGGAGGAAGGGCTGCAAGCCAGGAATCCGGGTGCCACCAGAACCTGAAAACGCCGCGGAAGTGGGTTCTCTCCTTAGACCCCCAGAAGGGACCACACCTGCCAGTGAGACCGTTTCAGATTTCTGGCCTCCAGGTTATAGGAGAATGAATTTGTGTTTTAAGCCATCAGGTCTGTGGCAATTTGTGACAGCAGGCCCAGGAAAAGAACACAGGGGCCTGGTGACATTTGAGCAGAGCCCCAAACGTCAGTGGCTCGAGGTCATAACTCGCGGCACTCTCTGAGGGTGGAGTGTGCTTCCTGCTGACGTGTGTGCTGGGACCCTGGGCCCTGAACCAGGATCCAGCCCAGCTGGGAGTCAGAATTCCTTGGGAACCGTGAGCGCGAGTGTCCTCTAGCCTGCATGGGAGCCACAGAATTTATATATTTTGAATGTAAAAATGTCAGTTGCAGTATAAATACCCTTTGCTTTTCTCCAGATTTAGCCAAGTATAAATGTATCTTATTGATGGAACAGAGTATTTCCTTGGCTTTCTAAATTGGGAATTTCTAACATTGTCCAATAGCCCATGGCTTTGCCCAGAGCTGACCCAAAGTACCCGTTGGTATCACCCAGTCGTGTGTGTGTCTTGTCCAAGGAGCCCAGTGTCTAGTGCCCATTTCACATTTGCCATCTGTTTGGGACCCCCAATGCCAAGCCTGGGGCCAGGACTCGGGGGGAGGGGGTGATATATTGGGAGCGGTGAGCTCCCGAAGCAGGAGGAGGGAACTGCGACTGGGAGAGTGAGCTGAGAAAGGGCGAAAGTAGCCGCGGGTGAGGTACTGAGCTCGTGGCACCAGGGCTGGGAGGCCCTCTGGGGACCTTCGTGAGGAACAATGAGCATGTTCCTTAGAATCGTCCCTCTGCAGGGCTGGAGGCTGGGGCACTGACGCCAGGGCTGCCATGGGGAGTGTGGTGTGTTCCTGCAGGCAGAGCGAGGGCTGGGGGCTGGGATGTGGGGGGCGGGGGCCAGCAGATTGCACCCACCCATATAGAGAGGCTCTTGACAGGAGTAGCTGGTTGTACGTGGATTCCATACGGCGTCTTTGTGAAGTCCAGGCTTGACTCTTCCCTGGGGGGCATGAGAAAGGCACGTATTTCAGCCCCATCCCACAAGAACGGAGGCATCTGGCATGGTCTGTGGTAATAACTGTCAGCCACCAGGGAGGCAGAAGGCACTCAGAACATCGGAGAAAGCTCAGATGTTTGGGGGTGGGCACGGGGGGGGGCACAGAGACCACGTGCCTCTCACCGCAGTGGGGCTTTGGACTCCTGTGTGGCATGCTCTCCTGGGACCTGTTTAGAGCCCCGTCAGCTGAGGGGGTCCCTTCGCCTTGTCCCAGGAGCCCCTTCTCCATCTTGTTCTGTTCTCCTCCGAGCAGCTTTATGTCTCGCTGTCTTCTGTTTTCAGCCTTGTGTAATATTAGGTACCTGTTTCCCCTTGCTTTCTAGAGTGCAGGACCCACGTGTTTTAGTTATCTTGTCAGCCCCTCTGTAGCTTAGAAGGAACAAAGCCCGAGTGAAGATTTGTGAGATGACAGTGATGGGTTGAATGAAGCCCTTGTCCCTCGAAGGCAGCTGAGCAGCAGCCCAGAAAGCTTGCATTGCACTTACCGTGGTGTGGGCCTTTCTTGCCAGCTGACGGTGGCTTGTGATGAAGGTAAGAATAAGTCCGCGTCTAGAGCAGAGAGACTAATCACATAGGTCTACAAGGCTCAGTGGGAAGCGAGTAGTGGCGGACAGACCTGCCTCTCATGTCCCTTCGTCACTACCTGGACTGCTGTGTTCTGGCCAGGACCCGATTTCACGCGCATTTCAACCTGCAGTTAGGAGCTTACTCATGAGGGAAATGACCCCCTTTGCAGCTGTGCCCTTTCGTGGTCACCCAGCCCATTCGTGTGACCACCAGTGGAAGGAAGTGTCTCCCCAAACGCATACCACTCCAGCGGACAGCGTCCACGGGGTTGGCTTCTTCAAGTTTGCATTTAAAAACACAAACAAAAACCTTTTTTTTTTTTTTTTTGAGATTGCGTTTTTAAAAATATCTCCTTTACAAAGTAGGATAGTCCCTGAGGTTGGAGAATGCTTTACATCTCTGGATAACACTGTGCTTATCTCGATGAAGAGATTAGAAACTGAGGATTCATTTGGGGGAAATATTTTAAAATACAGAATGGTCGTCTCACAACTTTCTTCAGGTCTTGGCTTCAGAAAAATGTTTGTTCCAGTGATTCTGTTTCTGACCCAGTTTCTTTGACAGTGTGGCTTGTTGTCTGAAGAGGGGGTGGGTAGTCTAATACATAGATTAATGAATTAGGAATCATTTGATGCTCTTATAAAATCAGCATACTGCCCTTTGCGCCGCTGCTTTGGCCAGGATTTCTGAACTGTGGGTGTTTTCACAGTCCGGACAGAAGGCAGGGGGAAGCCCCGCGCCCCTTTTGCGAAGCTGAATAGGGAAGGGGGCTCCTTCGGGCCTCAGTCTGGGACCAGTCAGGCGTGGAAGGGAGGTCGGATCCGTTGGCAGGAGGGCTGTCTTGGGTGGCTCCAGCCTGCGATTTTCCCACTCTCCTCTTTCCCTGCTGCTAGGGTGAGAGGTGGCTGGGGTGAAGATTTAACCTCCAGGAAAGAGATCCAAGAGGTTAGATGGGGACAGCTCTCCATTCGAGGACACACTCCGAGGAAGGGTGAGCTGTGGGGCTTCTGGAAGAAAGGAACCAGCACTTGAACCCCACGTGTACCATGGCGGCAGCGTTGTTTCACTATTACTCACGTGCCAAGCGGGGTAATTCCCCACCCCACCCAGCGCTGAGCACACGAGTGGCCAAGCATCAGGCACAGCCAGGATTCGAGTCCATGTTCAGATAGGGTCTGAGCCTTCACACACGAACTTGTCCTAAATGTTTCCAGCCTCCTCTACCTTTGTTGGGAGGCTGTTTATTCTGTGCCCTCTCCCGAGACTCACACAGAAACTCCCTTTATCTGGTGCAGGCAGGAGATTTCACTTCTTCCTTCTTTAAGAGCCCTGGGAGGTTTCATAACTTCTGTCATGGAAGAAGGAAGGAAGTGCGACATTGGGACCTCTTCCAGCATTTGTGCCCTCACTTGGAGATATCCTGTCTGACTGCGTGCAGCCTGCTTAGTCTTCCTCTGTTTTCTTTGTATCTGACCATGATTGTGTGTATCAAAGCGACTTTGCCACCACATTGGGTGTGATCCCAGCTTCCCACCTGATCTCCGTCAGTCCCTGAAACCGGCGAGCCTTAACGCTCTCCTCTGCGCAAAAGGGCACGATGAGACCTGTCTTGCCCTCACTGTTGTGAAAACCAGCGACAAATGGAAAAAAGCACATTATCGATTATCCTGCATTATGCCAGTGGTTTTCAAAGTGTGGTCTGGGGACCAGCAGCCTCAACCTCACCTGGGAGCCAGTTAGAAATGCCCATTGTCAGGCTGGCCCCCCAGGCCTCTGGGGTGGACACCTGCAGCCTGTGTTTTAGTCAGCTTTTCGGGGGCAAGTCTGATCGTGCTAATGTGGAGAACCACGGCCACATTCAAATGGAAGGAGCTAGGTTCTCAACCATTTACTCCACAAGCGTTTTTTCAGGTTTCTACTGTGTATTTGGCACCAAGTATCGGGTCCTTTCTGTTTCAAAGAAGAAAAGGGCACAGTCCCTGCCCCCAACGTGACCCACAGGCCAGGAGAAAGGACAGAACAAGAAAAAGCCACATTCGGTGGGGATACTCCCGCATGGTCTGGAGAGCACAGTATTATTATACCTGAGGAAACCGAGGCCCAGAGTCAAGTTGGGTGATTTAGCAAAGGTTATGGAGCTAGTAAAGGGAGGAGCTGAGATGGGACCCTACTGTGTGACTCGGGTCATCTCAGAAGTCCTCTGTTCACAGGCTGCCCCCCACCACCTGGACAGCACACAGGCAGGCGCCATCTCCCCATTTATTCACGGGAGAAGGTTACAGGGCCAGAACCAAAAGCCTCAGAACTTGCCTGGGCAGGTCTCCTTCGTCAGCCCATAAGCAGTGATTGTCATGATATTGGACTTGAACCTCCAGCCCCACTGAGCCCAGAATGGGACACGAGGGCAGACAGTGAACGTCCCGCAGTAACTGGCCAGTGAGCTGGAAAAGTTAGTCAAAGCCTAGAAGAAGAAATATAAAAAATAAAAATGAAAAAAGGCGGAGGGAGCCAAATGTGTGTTTATCTTCCAGTCCTTCTAACGTTGGGTGAAGGTCTACTCTGAGCGAGGTTTGTTTGACAGCAGAGCCTTGCACGAAACACCAGCGGGATCCGTCCTCCTGATTTCCAGTTTAAAATCAAGCAGTGACATAAAGACGCGGGTCAAGCAGTCCAATCCAGAGTTCTTCTAGAGTTCTTTTTTTTTTTATTAAAGTTATTGGGGTGACAATTGTTCGTAAAGTTACATAGATTTCAGGTGTACAATTTTGTATTACATCATCTATAAATCCCATTGTGCGTTCACCACCCAGAGTCAGTTCTCCTTCCATCACCATATATTTGATCCCCTTTATTAGAGTTTTATTACTTTTTCCTCCGGTGTTTAATGTGGTCTGGTTTGCCAGCCTGCTTTTAAGCGATGCACCTTTGTGGAGTCCTTCCGAATTACCCCACTTGGGTTGCTGTGGAAGCTGTTCTGGTGTCACGCATGGTCCTTCATTTATGTCATGATTAAATACATAAATGTTTTGTAATGGCCTACCAGCTCCAACCAGAGAGAGCAGGAGCCCAAAGCGGGGGAAGCGGCCTTCTGGCCACAGGTGTGTGAGTCCACGTACCCCAGAGAGAGAGTGGGCACAGTGGGCCGGGGCCTCCTGTCTTCACACACACAGACAAACAGGAGCCTCCACCCAGGGAGGAAGGACAGCCAGAAATGCTCCACACACAGTGAATTAAACCACCAACTTGATACCCTGTCAGGTACCAGGTAGGAACCACAGATGCGTACAGTGAATGGATGGACGTGTCACGAAGCCATTATGGGTGTCTGGCTGTTTCTCTCAATGAGCCCCTCCCTTTTGTGCATAATATTCAATCTAGCGGATTTAATACAGGAGAGAGGAAGGAATGTTCCTTACCACATACTCTATAGAGTTCGACGTGCTACGTAATTATAGGAAAGGTAAGTAAACCCGTTCTCTCTTCTGTGTAAGAAAATTCCACCACGTCAGTCAGGTGAGGTGTCCCCTACGCTGAGTTGGCCGTATCGTCCACCACATGCCAGAATGTTTTTTCTGGTTAACAGTTGTCATAGTGTTGATTTTCATAGTGTGAAATATAAAGGCCGTTGCCAGACTACCCAAGTGTTATTTTCTCAGTTTTGTAAATTGGTTGTCTTAGAATCTCCCATAAACAAGGAAAACCTTAGGGTGAGGTCCACGGCCAGGCCATGCGCTCCTGACTGTCCTGAGTGTCACTCGCACAAGAACTGATCCGTATCACATGGGGGTGGGGGGTCCCTGTGTTGCCAAAGGAGACCAGGAGCACCTCCCCTCTCAAGTTGGAGCCAGCTCCAGGTGACAGTTTTGAATGGATGAAGTTTCCCTTTTGGGCCGTGTCTGTCTCCATTTCTAGCCCCACCTTGCTGTTGTTTTTCTTTCTTTCCCTGTTGCCATCTCCTGTCCCACCTTCTACCTTGGCCAGTGCTTCTGGCGTCCAGCCCCACGCCTGTGGGTGATGCCCACTGTCCTGTGCTTCTTTCTGCCCACCGCAGCCTGACCTTTGCCCCACTGCATAAGTAGGTCTGGTAAAGAACTGGGGTCGGCAGATGTTTTCTGCAAAAGGCCAGACAGTAAATACTTTCAGCCTTGTGGGCCAAAAGGTCTCTGTCCTCCGCGCACAGAAGGAAGAACTGGACTAATACGTGAACAAACGTGTAGGGCTCAGTTCAGTACAGCTACTTACGGACACTGCGGTTTGCATTTCATATGATTTTCACATCACAAAATCGTATTCTTATTTTGATCTCCGCGCCTCCCCCGCAACTATTTAAAAATTTAAAAACATTCTTTGTTCATGGGCCATACCAAAACAGGTGACACACTGGATTTGGCACACGGGCCACAGTTTTGCCTTCGGTTTATGACAAGAATGTATTGGGTTCTACTTTGTCCTCTTGTCCTCCTACTTCGGCACTTTCAGGCATGGTAGGGGCCAGAAGGGGAGAGCCCATTCCTGTTACAGAGACCTCCAGTCTAGACATTCGCAGGCACAAGCGGTGAAGGATCCTTTGGCTGATGTGTCCACACACATCCAGCATGGTGGCCTGGAAACCTAAGGAATAGGCTTTGGAGTTTTCCAGTTTCCCCAGAGCCGCCCTGCGATTGCGTCATCTCCACCTTAAAGAACTGTGTGCTGGGCACGTGAGTGGGTCAAGCCATTTAGCCCAGACTGAGGCTGTTGGAACAAAGTGTGAGGTTGCAGGTGTCTGCCAGCATCAGGAAAACACGCAGGTCCTGCCCCGAGAGGCGTACCTGCAGCAAGGACCAGCCTTTGGTGGCTCGATGCTGGCTGGCTAGCCTATTGGTTGAAGTGGCTGAAGAGTTTGCAGAGCATTTTCAAATCTGCTGCTGGCACAGCAGCCCCTGGGGTGGGCGGTCATGGGCCTTCGTTTGCCCATTTTGTAGATACAGTGTGTTCGTGTGCTAGGGCTGCCATGGCAACGGACCTGTTGGGTGGGTGAAACAGCAGACACTGACGGTCTCACAGGTGTGGAGGCTGGAAGTCTAAGATCGAGTAACGGCAGGGTTGGTTCCTTCTGAAGCTGTGAGGTTGATTGTGCCAGGCCTCTCCTGCTGGTTTGCTTGGGACCCTTAGTGTCCCTTGGTTTAGAGATCCCGCCTTCCTATCCACATGGCACGCCCCCTGTGTGTCTGCCCCAGACTTCCCCCTTTGTAAAGATGCCAGTCATACCAGGCTGAGGCCTTGTTTTAACTTGATCACCTCTGTAAGGACCCTATGTCCAAAGAAGGTCACATTCTGGGGTACCATTCTGGGGTTAGGACTCCCACATATGAAGGGGGCGGGCAGTTCCATCCAAAGCAAAGGGAAGTGGAAGGAATGGGTGTGTGTCTTGTTGGTGACTGTCCTGGAAGGAGTATTTAGGACAGAGTTCATCTCTTTGTGTGACTGTAACTTTGCCTCTTAAGTTTCATGAGCCTCTAGTTGTTTGTTTATCCGCTGAGCTTTGCAGACCTCCTTGGGGAGGATAAACTCTCTGTGGTTATAGCATCAGCTGAGATGGTACGCTGTTGTTAGAACTGCTGTTAAGAGATGCGCAGAGAACGTGAACGCCTTTCTCACAGGAGAAGACGCCTGTGTTGGAGGCTCCCGCAGACGACGCACTCTTCTCAGCGTCGCTTCTTGACAGTTCTGTGGTTCTTGGAGGTTCCCCCCAAATTTGGTCTAGTGACAGCGTTGATGTTTCTTGAAACACACACACGATCAGGGAGTGAGGCATCTTGCAGACTTCGGGACTGTATTCTAACTTGATGAACCCACACTGCATCCTGTGATTTGGGGGCAGGGGTAATGGGGCCTGATGACAGCTCCCTCAGGAGAGGAGCTTGGCCAGGAGATGGTCTCTGCAATCCTCTCAGGAAAGCTGGTGTTTGGAAGAAAAAAGAAAAAAGAAAAGAAAGAAGGCTGATGTTTGCAGAAAGCTGAGGCTTTCAGAGCGGTAGAACATGGAGCTGGGAAGGTGGACAGGACCAGTCCACCTGTTGCCTTCACCCTGCTCTTCACGGGCGTCACTGTTCACAGCCAAACCCCCTCGCCGTCCCGATGCCAACACCAGAGAGCCTCATGTGTGCCTCTGTCCCTGCCCGGAGTCCAGCAGGACGTCTCTGGGCCAGCCTGGTTGGGCGGTTCTGCTTCCTCCCATATTGGGTATGACCTGTGTTTACCAGGCCACCCCCATCCGGGGCCCTGCCAGGGGTCCCTGTAAGGAAACACAGCTCGGCTTCAGGGCCTGAGGGTGGTAGAGCGAAAGCCCCCTGCCTTAAATAGTCCTCTGGAAGGAGTGAGTGAAAAGCCCCAGACCTAGCAAGATCCTTACCCCAAAATGCTAAGCGCCTCAGTGCTCAGCAGCTGTGAGGAAGGCTGGGGTAAATGAGCTGTGAAAGTGAACATGCCAGTCGCTCTATAAGGGAGGCAGCTTTCTGCAGGTAAGACCAGACTGCAGGTCTTAGTCTGCAGCTGCTCAGCCAGCACTCACGTTGTGCCTGGGAGATGGGCTCTGGGCAGCCTGGGGTGGGGTGCACACCCAGGAGCCTGCCTCGCCAGCCCCCTGCCCGCCTCTCGCCCTCTGTAAGGGGCCCACAGGTGGGCCAGTGCAGAGGGAAGAGGCCCAGAGTTTTGGGAATGCAGGTTAGAGACCCCCATCACCCAATCCTAGATTTGAGGGACTGGGGTAGAGAGAAAAGGAGACAGCCAAGTTCTTAGGCTGGTGTAGGAGCCACTTTGGAGGAGTGACTTTTAAAAATCAGGAAAAAAAAAACAAACAAATGCATACACACATAGAACAAATTGGAAAAGCCAGAGAAGTCTGAGGAAACAGAAAAACACCCATAAATCCACTTCTGAGAGGCCACTTCTGGTAATATTTTCACTTCCTCAGGTCCTTTTTCAGTTCCTTTCCCCCCTTTTACCTTGATGAGGTTCTCAGCGGCTCTGTCCCTACCAATCTGAATTCGCAAGCATTTTGGAGTTCTCAGAACAATCCGAGTCATCTCGGCCCTGGAGACGCGTCCAAGGTAAAGGGATGGATGGACAACGGCCTCTTGTTTCCTGTCCCCAGCCCCCGTTTTTCTGTCTCCTTCGGGGGTCTAACTTGGGTCGTGTTTGACCGTTTTCTCATGTCGCTGCCATCTTCAAGAGTTCATTGACTGTAATGGAGCCTAAGACCCGGTATAAGACCGGGTGTAATATAATATAATGTATATAATATAATTAATATAATGCAATTAGTATAATGTAGTACTGGGTCTTATATTAATTTTTGTTCCAAAAGATGCGTTAAAGCTGATTGTCCAGTTAGGTCTTATTTTCGGGGAAACAGGGTGGCTTGGCTCTCCTTCTGGTTGATCCCCTTCCCTTCCTCCCACCTTTCTGTACTTTTGGAATTCATTTTCCCTGTTGAAGCCCCGGGGACACAGTGTCCCCAAGACTAGCCAGCTGCCCCATCATCACAGGGAATAGTCCGTGTCCTCTTGCGATACTCATTTTAATTGTACGTGAAATATTTACATGGAAGAGGGTCAGTTCTGGGCTGTCAGTTCCAGCAGGGGAAACCAACGCAGTCCGAGTGTCGGGACGGTGTCTAGAATGGGATTCCCGCCTCCCCTTTACAGCCTGACCCTGTCCAGGGCTCCTCTAAAGTGCCAGAGCCCCTCTGTGACCCTGTCCAGAATGCCCGTCTGGCTGCAGGTGCCTAAGAGGGGAGTCAGGGTGACCCTTAGTCCCGCTTCTCGTCATTGTCAAGTTCAAGCTCCTTTGAGGCGTCCATCTGGCTCTGTACTTTTCATGTTAGTGCTGTGGGACTCAAACGCCCTCCTAGGGACCCGGCGGGGGGGGGGTGGGAGAAGCCCCACTTCTGGCAAGGTGACTGGAGTGCGTCTTCAGGGTTCAGCTGATAAAATTATTCTGTTGTAACAGCGGGTGAGGGAAGACACAGCATTGGGGGAAAAAATAACAAAAAAGCCCTTGTTGCAGGCTGGGCTCCCTGGGAAGCCAACTCTGACACACGTCGCCGTGAAAGATGTCTGTTGGGGAGCACTCTTGGGGTCAGCCCCCGTGGGAGGAGGGGCGGGCAGAGGGAAAGTGGGGCTGCAGTGCTGTCTGGGCAGAGCTCGGACCCTGGGAGGGAGCAGGGTGAGGGGCCGCTTCTCCCCTGCATGGCTGCCCAGGAAAGGCACTTCAGGAAAGGGTCCTGCAGGCCACTCTCCCAGCAGTTGGGTTGGAAGGGGCATCTGAGTGCCACATGGCACGTCCACCACTGTCCTCACCTTACCACGGAAACTCAGTGCAGAACACAGTCGACTCTAGATGTGGACGAGCCTTGGAAGGAAAGCGTAGAGATGAGTTTTTCAGCTGAACAAGACTGAATCTTAGTCATGTTTCCCGTTTTTGTCTTGCAGCACCTCCTTACTTTTCTGGATGGAAGGCTGTGTCCTGGGACCCTGCCTCTGACGTCAGGGAGCTGGTGGCCTGCTGTAGGTAAGCGATGCGGCCAGGGAGTTTGACGGAGTTGCCGTACCTGGGCTGTGTCACAGCCGAGAAGCACAGACCCGTGTAGGGAGATGGGTTCCATATGTGTGCACAGCAGCTCAGGAGGGCGAAGTAGCTTCCAGAAGCTGCCAATGGCCTACTTGGTCTTTTAGGGCGCTGCAAACATCTCCCTCATGGCTCTGTCTTCACATCCTGGTCAGCTCTCCATGACCTCCACACGAGCAGGTCAGATGTCACCGTCATGCCTGGCACAGGAGTGTTCCCAGAAGAGTCTCTCGTTTCTGTTTACTTTCTGTGACTTCCCCTTCTGTTGCTACCAATGGAACCTTCTCGCTCTACCCAGAAACCAGATGGGCAGCTCGTTCTCCACCCTGACTGACAACCACGGGACAGAGCCCAGACTGGCGGTCCTGTCGTGCCTGCACAAAGCAGTTACTCTTGTAACGTAAGAGGTTCTGAGTTCCCAGACAATGGGCAGCAATGCCAAGATGGGAGTTGGGGAGCTCCATTTGGCCCCCTGGTTCCGGGTCAGCCCCGCTGGGGCTCTGGGAAAGCGTTTGTCCTTGGAATACAATAGCAGAAAATGTTAAAAGGAAACACTAGGTGGTTCATGAGACATAACTGGAGGCTTTTGGAAATCCCAGCAGAAAGGAAAGAGTAAAGCGTATCCTGCTAGAATGTTCTTGGGTATTTTCTTGGCTGTTCTTTGCAATAGAAGGAAACCATCTTTTGTAAAGTCAGTTGGGTTAAGAGCTTCTCAGTCACATGGTGCTGCCTTCTTCTGTATAAAAACAACAGAGCCTTTCCTCCTCAGGTGAAAGGCCTGGACTGCCATGAAAATGGACATTTGCATAACCCTGGGTCATTGGGGGGACTTCAGAGGAAACAGCTCAGAGGCTGCGGTCTTTTCAGGGTCATGTTTGAATAATAAAAGCCATTCCAAATTGGGCAGCCACTGGAATGTTTTCAGATTTTTCTTTTATAAAAATCGTGTGTGTCTTCTGTCCTCATGGGGGGAAGGTGATTGGTTTTTGTCCCAACAGTTTCCTCTCCGCACTTTTCATATCTTGCAAGCAGGACCCGCCTGTGCTTTAGAGTGAAAGAATGCTTGGGACTCTTTGGGTTATGACCTGGGGGCTTTTAATAGTGAAGTGAGGAATTCGGGAATGTTTGGGTCCCAGGTCAATCCTCACCCACTGAGGTCTCAGAGACTTAAAATACCTCTGTCCAGGAAGCAGCCTCAGGCCGGCCTTGCCTTCTGAGAGCAACCCCCTCCCCTGGAGGCTGTGGTCTGTTTGGGTCGCCTCCAGATTCCTAAGATTCTTCTGGCTGGGCATTGGCTGGAATGCTGAGGTTCTCGGAATGAAACACAAGTATTCGGCTTGGTTCTTCTCTCTAGGTCAACTTGATACCAGCGGGTTGCTCATGGCTTCCTTTCTCCCACATGGTCACACCTTTGGATCTGCGGGGCACAGATTGCCCAGTGCAGGCCCCATCCTGAGCAGGGCAGGAGGAGGTTAATGCAGGGGCCCTGCCTGTGGCCCCTCCTTGGCTCAGGCAGTTCCCTGGGTGTCGTTTATGTGGTTTGCTTTTTCTGGCACTGAGTCAGAGTTGCCAGAACTGCTAAATGTCTGGGAAGAGGAAACAGGAGGGTGGGATGGGGCCTGGCCATCTGGAGATGAGCCAAAGCGGTGCCCTCTGTCTCCATCTCAGCATACAGGGCTCCTGGGAACAT
Source organism: Rhinolophus hipposideros (assembly GCF_964194185.1). Lineage (NCBI taxonomy): Eukaryota > Metazoa > Chordata > Mammalia > Chiroptera > Rhinolophidae > Rhinolophus > Rhinolophus hipposideros. The sequence goes on from NC_138052.1 coordinate 96,764,851, forward strand.
CGCGAGGGAGATTCACTTTTACCTGCCTTGGCAGAGTGGACGTGTGTCTCACAGCATTTAAAGAGACCATCCATTGGCTATGGAAAAAAAAAGGGGGTGGGGGGAATCTTGACACATTTGAGCAATTTTTATGTCTTTCCACCCTCCCCACCCCCAAAACATACATGCAGTGTTTTCTGTGTTTCTTAATATTCAAGGTCTGATTTGTCTCAACTTCATTGTGAGATGGAGCTCCCGGGGTTTCCATAGCTTGGTGCCTGGATTTGCATGTAATCCCTGCAACTCCGGGTAATGATCTTAACCTTTTCCTGACTCCGCTGTGAATCACCATCAGTAACAGTTTATTAGGCGCCCGTGGCTGCTGCTGTCAGGACGATGGACCGAGTGAGGGAGCAGGAATGGTGTTGACCCCAGTTCCCGTCGCTGTAAGACCAATGTGAAGACAGGTGTGCCCAGAGAGAACGGAACGTGGCCCGCCAGATCCTTGGGGAGCATGCCAGCCCAGGATGGCGCTCGGTGGGGAGACCCGGGCTGGGTGCCTCTGCAGGTGCCGGTCAAGGTGGGAGCACCAGCTCAGGACACTTCCACTAAGCATCTCCTCCATCCCCGGGGCACTGCGTCTTGTCCTTTTATAGTTGAGGCTCCGAGGACACCATCAGGGGAGTATCATTAACAAGTAGCAAAGCCCAGGCCTGGAGTCCGCGTCTGTGTGCCCCAGGCCACTCCGTCCTTGCTACCTCCCTTACCTGGCGCCCGGGAAGGTGCAGGAGCTAGGTGGGCAAGGGTCCCCGTGGCCAGCACCTGCCAACAGAAATGAATTTCCAGCCACAAGCGAGGGTAGTTTTGCTTCTGAGGGGTATGAAAAAGAGGCGTTGCAAAGGTGTGTGCACAGAAACAGTGGACAGGGCTTGCTTGAGGCAAAGAAACTTTTTTCTTGAAGGTATATGCCAGGCGTGTGACTACCCACCATGATCCACCCAGTTAGGAATTAATTTGTGGTCAGATCACCCTGTAGATAGAACCCCTTCTTGTCCACAGGTCTGACCTCACAGTTGTCAGCGCGTGACCCAGGAGCACAGAGAGGGGAACCCCGTAGCTATGTGTCAACCTGAGACATCTCTCAGCCTCTGTCAAGACCACTGCAGTACAGTACTTCATATGCTGCTGCTACTTAAGTAAAGGGCTGCCACTGAATACGCAAGAGGTCGTGAGCGCCGAAATGACAGAAACCTGAAGCTGCACCCTAGCCACACGTTAGACTAAAAATGGCATTTACGTGTTCTAAAAAGCCTTGTGTTTTGGCCTCCTAACTAGCCTGCCTTTTCACCCTCCTTAAAGCAGATATGTCATGAGGACAATGAGAAATTTTTGACATACTTGAGGCATTGGAGACTAAAGGTGTGAGTGAAGAAGGATTCCACCAGGGTTTGTTTCAAGAGCCTACCGATCTCTTGCTACAATCTGCTTAGACTTAGGTAGAAATTTCCAGTCTAATCACAAATCCCACCCCACATCTTCCTATCTCTCTGGCTGGACTTTCCCCTGCTTTGTTAGTTCGCGATTTAAAATTGACTGGGCGGGCTGCAAGTTAGGAAGGGCAGAGAGAATGAATGTATTTCACTCTTGAGTTAGAAACATGTCTCTGCAAAGAGCTTATAGCTTTGGTCTTGTTTTGTAAGTATAACCGAATTTCAGTTCTGAGCATATAAGCACTTTACATGAATTAATTTCCTTGGCCCTCAGTTTCCCCCTCTGTACAAATGGAGCCAGTGTCTCAGGAGGCTCTCAAAGATAAAAAAGAGTCAAATACACACTCAGACTTGCTCGACAAGAAAACGGGAGGATTGTCACAAAGATTCAGAGACGAAGCACAGATCTGGAAGGACGCAGGAATCGGAATTTGAGAAATAAGGCTGCTCTTCAAGAACTGCATGTTTTCCCCACCCGTGCTTCTCCCTTCAGCCTCTGCTGCTCGCCCAGCGCACACCTGGCCCAGGAATGGCCGCCAGCCAAGGCACAACTGTCCAGTGCAGGACCTGCCCTTGGACCACGTGTGCATTTCCTAGCTCGCAGATCTCAGAAGAAGAGGGGTGGGCTGCCTCGCTCTTTTGAGCCGGCAGACTGTGGATCGATGTCCACTGCTGATCCATTGGGAGGAGGCAGGGCCATGGGGGTGGCCAGGCTAGGGGCGTCCCTGGGCCAGGGAATGATGGCCATTGGTGCTCGCAGGAAAGTGAGGAGGTGGCATGCTTCATTCCCACCTGGGCTTATGTGCAAGCTCCCCACCCCTACTCCTTTCTTTCTTCCTCCCTCCCTCTCCTTCCATCTTCCCTCCCTCGTCCTCCCGCCCCGCTCCTCCCTCTGATTTTGCCACAACCCCATCACTTTGAGCAAGTCATTTAGCCTCTCTGGGCCTCCCTTTTCTCGTGTCTTTATTGAGGGGCCCTGAACATCAACCCTCTGCCTCCTCTGTGGACATGTAGTTGAGTGGCCGAGGGGCAGTCCTGCGCTGACGTTTCAGTTCGTGCCATTTCTCAGGCACACTGCCCTGACCGCAGGCCATCCCAGGGGTCCCAGAGGTCCACGCGGGATTAGCGTGACCTGCTGGCTAGTGAATTACTCAGGGCCCCTCCTTCCCAGCGGTGAGCAGGCGGCCTCAAGGAAGGCTGAGTAGAACTAACCGGGGTCTCCCTGGTGGACATGCTCCGATGGAGTTTGGAGGATGGCAAGCCGAGGTACTCCTGTCCCCATTCGATGGACACAGGTCCTGGCGTCCCACGTGTGATGCAGGAAGGGATCTAAAAGGCCAGTAGGCCAAGTTTTGGTTTGTCAGGGAAAGCAGACTTAAAAAGCCAGTGGCTGGCCAAGGTCACACAGTGTCTTCCCATTACAACGCGCCATCCGCTCCCCACCCGATGGGGCTCAGCCCCTGGTAGGGTCTGCCTCGCCGTGCCTGTCTGTGTTGGGTGGCTGCTGTCCTGGCTTCTTGTGGACAGGGGCGCTGTCCCTCTCCCACCCCCACCCATCCCCGTGCAGCCCTGGACTTCATGCTCAGTAAACACAGCGTGGTTCTTTTTCCTTGTTTGTCAGCGCCCACAAATCCTGTTGATACTTGCTGTGTCTACGTATGAGCTGGAATGTGTGGTTGCACCTCTGCCTTCAGGTTTTGATGATGAATTATAAAAAGCATTGATCGATGCTCTGGTTAGCCTGGGGTAGCCTCTGATAGAGAACAGTCGTCTGGGCCCAGTCCATTGAACCTAATTTTTATCAATAACAGAAGAGGTGTGTGCTTACCCTGATGGACTCCCTTCAGAGAGTCTGGGCAAAACCTTACAGGCCTGGGTGGTTTTCTCAAGACAGAGCCCATAGCCCTTATCGGATTCCTCAAAGGATTTGCTCAGGAAGGCCTGAGACCTGCTTGGAGATCAGGAGAACTGGAGATAAGCTGACCTGGGGCGGCTCCCACTGAGGGCCTGTCTCCCCTGCGCTGGGCTGCTCAGCGTAAACCAAGCCTAAGCTTGATGGAAACCCGTGAGCTCTGCATTCCCTTCATCTATTTGTTACTTCTTTTGCTTTTTTGTTAAGTCCAGATATTATTTGCTCATTTACAGAATGGGAAAGAGACCTGACTTACGAAAATTATCTTTGGATTTTTGTTGAACTTGGACTAACTCTGAACGAAACCTGAAAATCAAAAGTGCTCACCAGGTGGTTAATGGAAACCCAGGGTCCAGGTGAACAGGCAGCATCCACCAGGTGACTCGCGGGCTGTCCGTGCATAGGTGACTGGAAAAGGGGGTGTTCAGGCTACATGGTGTGCAGGTCTCACCATGGCATTTGAAGAGGAATTAATGAGCTGCCCCCTAGAGAGGAGGTGGGGGTTTTCAGTGAATGGCGCATGAGGTGCTGGGGCAGTGCATTTGGCAAAGAGGAAGCTTCCGGGAGAGAGATGTCACGTACAGCGTTGGCCAACCTCTTCTGTGGCTTTTCTTGTATTTACATTTCGCCCAGTGGTTTACAGTTTGCAGCGCTCTCGTAGGCTTGTTCCTGTTTTCTCAAGGAGATGTGGGTCGAGCCGGCTATTTGAGCCTCTTTTCAGATGAGAGCTTGTGCCTCAGAGAAGCCGAACATTGATTGACTGAGGTCAGACGGGACCTTCTGATACCCTCACACAGAGTCCCCAGAGCCCAAAGCCTGGGGTCGGATGATGGAGGGCTCAGCAGGGTTCTAGAACTGTCCTTTAGCGGAAGGAGTGGCCTGACAGTAGCAGAGGCCAAGAGGGGCCTGGGTGGACCTCTGACAGGAATGCTGCACGCCGGGTTCCGTCTGGCTTCGATCTCTTGATTTCAAAAGGACTTAATGTAACTTGAGAGTTGGTCTCCATGTGCCTGGGCATAAATATTTGTCAGGAGGCAGTTTGCCTGTAAGTCAGCAGGAAAGGGTGGCCACACTGGGACACTGTGTTTCTATGGAAAGTCTTCAGGGTCCCACGCGTGAGCGGGCCTCGGAGGGAACCTCAGTAGGTACGGTATGCCTGCGTGCGTCACCCATTGACAGGGTCTGGAGGACAGGGTGTGGCCTGGTGGCAGGGGCGTGGAGCCCTCCCCTTGCTGTCCTTCCCTGAGGCTGGTCCAGGAAGCACACGTCGGAGATGAACTCCCTCCTGGGCAGGGCCGGGGGCCCTAAAACCCTGGACTCGGGTGGCCTAGATCCGACAGACTCAGCCCATGGAGTTATCAATTTGACAGGAGGAAAGCAGATCCTCTGGTGATACAAATAGAGTAAGCTGGCTGGCAGATGGGCGGGTGGGCTGAGAGCAGAGCGAGGGTCCTCAGTTAGAGGGAGCAGCTGCGTGTGGTTTCCTGAGCTGAGAAGAAGACCCCCTTTTCTTGGGGACCCTTTTCCTCTCACTTCACTTGTGTGGTGCTGGCAGGGTGAGCCTGTCTGGGGGGGACTCTTAGTGACGAACAGCTCTGTGGCTTCGCTGACTGACCCTTGTGGTGCCTCAGTTTGCTCATCTGTGAAACGGGAAGGAGAAGCTTCACAGCTGTGCCACCATGCGATGGAGTGAATCTGGGCTGCAGGACGGCGACCAGGGCCTGGAGTGGACCTCTGGGCCGCGTTGACTCTGCATGCAGGTGGCTCTAGGGCCTGTCCCACCCCCGTCCTTTCTTCAGCGTGATTTTGGTGCCCAAATCAGTTCCATTTTTCCTTAGCAAGTTTGAGTTGGGTTTTTAGAGTCCTGAAAATCACCCAAGATGGCCCCACTGCTGTCCTTATGCGGGGTGCATTGCTCCAGTGGGACCGCAGGGTCTGAGGTCTCGTCCGCGCCTCTGACCAATCACTGCCTCCCTCCATTGCTGGGGTGCAGTCTGCTCACCTCTCCTGTTTACAGCTTCTTCCTAGCCTGACCAGGCCCCCTCCTGTCTACACATGGCTTTCTTTTTCGGTCCTTTAGTAGTTTATTCCTGATGGTAACAAAAATATGTCTCAGGGTATATAATCCTTTTTAACAAAGGTACCTTTTCAGACTGGCGTACAGGACATTTTAGCTCCAGGTGGGTTCTGCTAGACCCATTCCTAAGAGACACAGGCGTGTCACCATCGTCCTGTTCAGAGTGACCTGGCTTCTTTACAAGGATTCTTTTCTTAAACATTTTCCCTTGGACAGGTTTTGAAGTGTCACAATTCAGTAGTATGTAGCATGTTCACAGAGTTGTGCGACCACCCCCCTGCCGCGTTCCGAAACATTTCACCAACCCACAGGGGGGCCTGTGAGCAGTCCTTGGACGTTCCTCCCTGCCCCCAGCTGCTGGCTGCCGCTCGTCTGCTTTCTGTCTCTACGGATCTGCCTATTCTGGGCTTCCCTATACGTGGAATCAGACGGTATGTGGTGTTCTGGACCTGTCTTCTTCCGCTGTGCCGTTTCCAGGATTCCTCCAGGCTGCTGCATGTGTCATAATTCCCTTCCTTTTAGAGTGATATTCCAGTGTACGATAGACCGCGGTGCGATGGCCTGTTTATCCGTCAGTGGACACTGGGTGGTTTCTTCCTTTCGGCTCTTATGAATGGCGCAGCTAAGAGTCATGTTTTGCCATCCTAATTTGACTCTAAGAGCTTTCTTCTCTTCCAAGTTCTGGGAGCGAACCCTAGCTTTCATTCCTGCGCCCTCCACCTCCGATCTCCAGGAATTTATAAACCTCCAAGAGGCAGGGCTTGACCTGGTGTTGAGTTGGTGGACAAGCTGGGGCCATTGTCACACAGAGACCAGTTGGGGGCTGTCCCTGTGGATTCATTCACCTGTGTGTTGCCACAGCAATGCCAGGAAGGGTGTGTCACCGGCAGGAAGTGTCACTTACTGGGAAGGGGAGGCGGGGGCGTCAGCACAGACCCAGGCCAGGTGTTTCTCCAGGTGTGGTTCTTAGTCACCTGCATCAGGTTCAAAGGGGAGACCTGTCGGGAAGCAGCTTTCCAGTCCTCTGTGCCCCCCTGCCCCCAGCCTTTCCACACCTGCTGTGAGGCAGGTCTGAAGTAACTGCAGCAAAGGGGGCTCCTTGCTTCCTGATCTGATCGGCCAGCTGAAGGGACAGGCTGGAGAGAGCAGGGTGGCCTCCCCCTGCAGCACAGCTGGGAAGCTCTCTGGTTCCCCTGACCCAGGGTCCCCGTCTGCCCAGCTCCCTGGGTCACAGTCACCTAACTGCTCCCCCCACCCGCCCCTGCAGTCACAACCCCCAGGGCATTCCTCTACCCCACCTGCACCTCTGTAAGTGGTCCCTTCACTGAACTCACCCAAAATGATGCTAATCCCTGGTGCTTTCCTGTGGGGAGTCTGAGTGACAGCTCCGCCTGTCCCTACCCAGCGAAAATGGCCAGGCAGGGCCAGGAACCTGCGTTTCACAGACCCTGAGCTCCTTGGAGCTGGGGAACCACTGGCCCCGTAGGTCGCTGGCGTTGTCGGCTTCCTTGTGTCCAGACCCTGGGCTGACTGCCCGTGTTGTGCCTTTCAGAGCACCTCCCAGAGAAAGCAGACATTTACCGACCCTTCCTGACCTGCAGCTTTTGCAGGTTTAACACACGCCTTACAGACAAAACGTAGTACGGCCAGGAAAGGAGAAGCTGGGCAGAGCCTGTTGGCTTTGGGAAGAATGACTCCCCCACCCCCACCCCGCCCCACCCCCGAGGTCCCCTGTGCAGACTCTTAGCTTCCTTTCAGCGGCTCACTGCAGTGCCTTGGCTGTGCCCCTGGAGGTGGGGGTTCCCCCCACAGCCCGGAGGGTGAGGCCCTGACTGAGTCACTGCAGCTGTTCACACCCAGCCCTCCGGCTCCAGCCACTAATCCTGACCTGGACTGGCGCGCAGTGGCGGAAACCCGAGAAAGCCGCCCTCTCCAGTAGGGGCGGCTGGACAGCGGGACGGGTGGGGGGCAGCCTGGCCTCCTGTGTCTCTTCCCGCTTTGTTCTAACAGTTTTTCCTTCCTTCCTCCTTCCCTCTTTCTTTCCTTCCTTCCTTCCTTCCTTCCTCTGGGGAAGAGCTTGGTCAGAAAATCTCAAAAGGTCCACGTTGCTGCCTCGGGAGTATCGTACCCAAATTCATGGGTTTTGGTAAAAATGGATTAGTCAGAAAGCTGTGGAGTCGCCTGTATGTATAAGAAACATACTCCCTTTATTTGTAATATATTGTTAACTGTTGTTACAAAAACATTCCAGTAAGACGAGGGCAGCCAGGACGGCAGCACGCCCAGAGCTGCTGGTCTCTGGACTCGGGGCCCACTTGACTCTACCTTGTCACCTGGGCTGTTTGGCCTCCAGGTCCAGGCAGGGTGTGAACCTGCCACGGATGGGAAGGTGGGTCTGTGCTGTGTGGGCCTCAGGGTCACCCCTCCAGCCTGTGGCTCAAAGAGGACTGAGAAGGTCGTGGAGAAGGGACCCGGCGGGCCGCAGTGACGGCAGCGCCTGGCCCCTGTGGTATGGAGGTTGAGATGAAGGCTGGGTTACCACACAGCATCTGTAGGTCCTGGGGCAAGTTGGTTCTCCAAATCCGCTTCGTATGTCTGCTCATCGAACATGCTTTGGAGATTTCGGTTAGTGGGTAAAGCACTCAGCATGGCCTGGCCCATGGGACAGGGCGCTGGCCTCCTGGTGAGAATTGAAAGGACGGCTGTTCATCCAGGTTCAGGTGGACCCATACCTGGGAAATAGAGTAGGGAGGCAGTTTGGGAGGGGGAGTATCTGAAAGAAGGCAGTTGGGGGTGGAGGGTGACCTGGCCAGAGAGCAGGTAGAGTCTGGAATCTGGGTTGGGCCACGTCCTGCGTGCCGCCTGGTTTTGTAAATAAGGTTTATTGGAAGCCATGAGAGCTTTTTAAAAGTGAAATTATTGCTTAAAAGCTACCCCAGGAGTTTGTCCTCAGCACCCAGGGTTGAGAAACTGTTAAACCGGGCGCCCTTTGGGGAACAAGCATGTGGACATGGCTGGGAGGCCTGGCGGTCGCGGGAAATGGAAGGGAAAAGGGTGAGAGAGGCAGGGGCCTCCCAGCCAGTGGCTCAGGCTTACAGGGTAAGTGACAGCCACGTTGATAACAGCCCTCAGGGAGGACGGGGGTTCTCAGGAGGGGCGGTTTTGCCCCCCAGGAGACACTTGGCAATGGCCAGACAATCTGGGTTGCTGGGAGCAGAGATGCCTCTGGCTTCTAGTGGGCAGAGGCCAGGGATGCTGTTAAACTTCCTACTATGCTCAGGGCGGCCGCCCAACCCAAAGTGACCCCGTCTAAGCAGTTAATGTGCCAAGACTGGGAACCCCTGACCTGGGAGAGACAGATGAGGGTTGGGGATTCACCAAGCACGTGGCACGCGTTAGCAGATTGAAACCAACCCCCTGGGAAGAGACCGATGGTATGATTGTCCTCGTTTTATAGATGAAGACGTGCAGACACCAAGAAGTCAAGGAACTTGGCCATCGGAGGGGTTTCAAACTTGGAACAAAGTGACTCTGTTGATGAAAGGGGAGCTCACCGAAGGTGAGAAGGTGGTGACTGTGGTGTTGAGTAAATGGGGACGCCTCCAAGTAGAGATGCAGAGAATGTGTGGTTTGTAGGAGACTGAGTTTGTTTGAGTCCCTGGCACATGGCTCTTTGGGGACACCAGTGCTGTGCCCACACGTCCTCAGTCTCCAAGGAAGACAGTGAAGGGAAATGATCGTCACTGAGTACTCTGTGCTCTTCTAGCTGGGCAGATTTTACTGTCCTCCTGCTGCAGGTGATATAAACAGGCTCAGAGAGGTTAAGTAATTTGTCTGAGATCACACAGCAGGCCTTTGCGCTCAGATCTAACTCCAGAAACCCTGTGCTTCCTTCTTTGTGCCATGTCACCACCCACATTTAGTCCCCACTGCAGTCCCAGGAGGAAGAGGAAGACATTCATGGTATTGTAATAATTTATTAAAGGTCAGGTGAGGAAAGCAGGGACTAAGCCAGAACACCACACGAGAACTCGGGGAACAGATCTGGGCCCCGACTCCAGCTGTGGGGCTGGAGGCAGGGTGCTGAGCGTGCAGACAGACCCGCAGTGTCTTATCTGTAAGCGCAGGGACGAAACGACCCGCCTTTCGCAGGAGGAAGAAAGTCAGCCTACTGGGGAGAAGACAAGTACGTATGTACTCACAATTACAACACACGTTCCCCAAACAGCCTTTCCTTGCCTGGTCTTCTTCCAGAATTCTTATCTCTTGATGAATCAGGAAAGGTGAGATTCAGTTTGTGCCAAAAGACACATTAAAAGTCTAACTGCCGATTGACAGGGCTGTCTGGCCTCCGCCCTCTGACCTCCAGGCCTCAGCACTCTACCTGCGTGTCTGTGCTGCTGCCAGCCCTTTCTCCTTCCCTGGCAGAAGGTCCCATTGCACCTTCGCAGCCATCAGGCGGAAACCTTGTACCTGGAGCTGTGTTCTGTCTCCCTGCCTTTCTGGAGCCCCAGTGCGTCCCACAGCCTTCTCTCGCGCACTCAGCTTCTGCCAGCTGCTGGAAATTTCTATTCTGGGTTTTGCCTCTGTGTTCGTTTTCAGTGCTGTGACTACACAGGGTATCTATTTGAATGACTAACTATTTGTCTTAGTTGGGACATGTACTGCTGCAGACTGGCGGGACCCCAGTGCAAGGAACGTGACGTTGTGGCCAGGTCATTGTTCCTCAGAGCTCCTGAGGTGGAGCCCTGTGGGGGACGAGACGTTGCCCCCATTCTGCCCGCACTGAGGGCGCACCGCTCTGCTCTGTCCTCCCCTCCCATTTTCAGGCGGTTGGAGTGTGTTCTTAGGTAATCGCAGTGTTCCAACAGCTCCAGGATTTTAGTGAAAGTGGCTGTTTCAAAGCCTCAGTTATTTGGTTGCCACTGAGAAATGCCTTTGGGAGTCTCTTGGGGTGACTTGGCAAGAGTTTTACAGTGCGGTGGCTATAGAGGTGTAATTACCCATGGCCTGCCGACATCCCACTCATCCTTCAGGAATGTGTAGTGAGCAGCCGTCGGGCCACGGCCTGCCACTTTGGGATTTTAGAAAAGAATGTTCCGGAAACGTGGAGGCAAGACCACATTTTGCGATAGAGGCCGTGACCCTCTGTTTTCTTCCCCTTTTTATTATATAAGAGCACCAGTCCTATTGGACGAGGGCCCATCCTATCACTTCGTCTCACCTTGATCCTCTGCAAAGACCCTATTTCCGAGCAAGGTCATATTTGCAGCTATTAGAGGTTAGGACTTCAACACCTTTTGTTGGGGAGGAAGGACACGATTCAACTCACAACAAGATATTAGAAAAATGTGAGCATACATGACTTCTCAGTGTCATCCCTTCCCGGCATGGTGGCTTTTAGGTTTTAACCAAAGGTACTTAACTTGCTTGTGTGTGTGGCTTGCTGTGTGACCCTAAAACCCGAACCCCTTGGTCAGGCCTTAAGCTGAAACAAATGGAAAGAAGGTGCAGTGAATATTGTTAAACCTTCATTACACACAACCCACAGCTGTAATAATTAGCAGTGGAGCTAGGATTTATGAACTGATTAGTGGTTTATAAAGGAATGATACTAGCTCCTTTAATAAAGCACCTAGAAACCCAACTGGGTTTCACTCTTTGCCGCAACAAAAATCATAGCCTTCCTAACCACGGTGGTGCTGTTGGGAAGCAGCAAAGCCGTGTGAAAAACATGGGGTGTCTCACAGAGACTTAGCACGTGTGTGGATAAAAAGCACAGGGCTTGCGCGTGAACGAGGTCCTGTGTGATGAGCTGTGTGACTTCTGACCTCTCTGGAGCATTAACCATGCTCTGTGTGTGTGCACAGTGTCCCATCTGAACCTGTGTGCTGTTGTCCCGTCCTCTTGCACATGGGGACAGTGAGGCACAGAGGTCAGGGGAGCGTTGCTGCGTTGGTGAGGGGTCGCATGGGGCCTTTCTGAAGCAGTGACATTGACCTGAGACCTGTGACACAAGTCAGAAGGTGACGTTGGGGGCTGGGCGGGGGAGAAACAAAGCTTACCTGCCAGAGGGAACAGCCAGTGCAAGGGCTCTGGGGCAGAAATGAGTTAAACTCAGGAAACGAGTGCACTGAGGAGGAAACAAGAGGAGGAAACAAGGTCGTGGAGAAGCAGGCGGGGCCAGGGCAGGCAGTCCCAGTAAAGAGGTTAGACTTATCACAAGTACAGGGAGATGCCAGTGGAGAGTTCATTTGTTAACTAAGGAGAATGGCTTCCTTGTGTGTGTTTGGGTTGTGTGTGAAGGGTGTGGGGCCACGGAGACAGGTGGCAGGCTGCTGTGGTGAGCCCAGGTGAGAGATGAGGTGCTTAGGTAGGACCAGGCAGGAGAGGGGAGGATCAGGCCGACATACTGTGGAGGTGGAATTGATTGGACCTGCAGAATCAACTGATTGCGAGGGCGGAGGTGAAGCTTTGGGGCAGAAAACATGCCCCCACTTCTTCCCCCACCCCTCCAAAAAAGCCTAATTTGCTTTGTCCCTTTACAGAAAGGGCTTTCCAGTCCCTGCTCTACCCTACCCTGGAACTCGCTTTTAAGTAAAGGGAGACCCACCATTTTTCTGGAAGAAAAGAGAATAGTATGAAGATGTCAGTTCTTACTAATGCCATGCCAACAATATCCTACTGGGGTTACTTTGTAAAGGAAGGAAGAGGCGGGAAAGCATTTTATTAAATTATTCTAAAAAATCACTTGCAAGAGAAAAGTAGGAAAAAGTAACTGATAGGAGATTTTGAAATGGAATGGTTCGTGGAAACTAGTCCTTCCAGACAGCCAAGCGTGGTAAAGCTACTAGTGTAGTTAAATGAGGACTGATGTTACAAACATAGTCTGACAATAACACAGCATAGGCCAGATTCAAACCCCAGTGTCCACACACATTTAAAATGCATTAAGATGACATCACATCAGTCAGGAGGGGACACATTGTTCAGGAACCCATGCAGGAGTAATTGCTCAGCTGTTTGCCAGTTAATTTTCTAAGTTCCTCACTGAGCAGCAAAATAAATTCTTTGTGCATTAATGTCAGTACACAAAACATTTTTTTAAAATAAAGGAGACTAGTTGTGAGTGTTTATCAAATTTTTATTAGGGGAGGCCTTTCTGGGCTTCAAGACGAAATAAAGGAAAGATGGGTGCAGTTGCATGATTGAGACTTTATCAAGTTAGCAAATGGATATAGTTCATCTAGGAGCAACGGAGTGGGGAAGATGTTTGCAACCGATATGTTCAATTTAAGACTGTCATTGAGCAAAGAATCCAAAATGAGAGTCACAAAGTAGGAAATAAGATGTAGAAGATGTTTGAAAACACTGCTGGCTGGTGGTGAAAGGAACGTGCGTTTGAGCTTCGATGATCCCCATGTGTCCCCCACGTGTCGGACTAGCAGAGCTCTCTGCCCGGCATGCTGGCGAGCGCTGGGAAATGGACATCGGCTGCTGTTGAGAATAGAAATTGCTACAACATTCCAGGCACGTGTTTGGCAGTGCTGCCCGCTGTGCTAGACGGTGGTCCTAATAATCCAAAATGCTCGGGAAGCTTAGGTATAGAGACGGTCACAGCTCTCCCATGTACAGCAGCAGACATTCGGAAGCTGCTGGGAGAGTCGGGTCGAGCGCGCTCCCTCTGCAGAGCTGAAAATAAGGCTCAGACAGTCTGGTCAGACCGAGCGTGTTTCTGAAACTTGTTTGATGTTGACTTTGTCCCTTCTCGAATCTCCTTCCTACCTGTAACAATCCTATACCCAAATCCAATTCGTGGGGGGTTTTCCCCACATCACCAATTCTCCAACACCAACTGGGTATCTTCGAATTCGGCTCAATTCTGACACGAGCTACCGGTCACCACAGGTGACGGGCTCAGTCCCACAGGACTGCCCTCCCCCCACCCACGTCAGTCAATCTCGAGTCCAGGTTGTCACCTGTGCTTCTGACCGACTGGTTATAGACGGGAGGTTCCAACGACCCTCTCCTTGGGGTCAACTGATTTGCTAGAGTGGCTCACAGAACTGAAACATTTACCTGCTAGATTACGGGTTGGTTACAAAAGGACATAACTCAGGAACAGCAGGTGAAGGAGATCATAGGGCACGGTATGTAGAGGGGACTTGGAGCGTCCACGCTCTCTCCGGGCCCACCAGTCTCACCAGTCTCCACGTTCACCAACCCAGGGTGTCTGCGAACCCCTTCCTTTTGGGGTTTTAGGGAGGACTCATGACACAGACGTGATTGATTAGAGCATGGGGTTAGCAGTGGATCCAGCCCCCAGCCCCTCTCCCCCTGCAGAGGTCAGGCACTGAAAGTCCCACCCCTCTAATCACGGGGTTGGTTCTCCTGAACCAGCCCCACCCTGAGGTGCCCTGGGGAAGTCCAAAGCTCACCTCAGCGGCCTAGCAGAAGATAATAATACTTTCATAATTCTCTTTGCTTAGGACATTCCAAGGGTTTTAGGATCTCGGTGCCAGAAAGGGGACAACAAGCACCAAATATGTTTTTCTTGATAAAAATCACAGTGTCACAGTCAGGTAGCCTGTATTTCCTAGTTAGTAGAGTCCTAGGACCAGGCGTCCCTTTTGTTTTCATTTAATGGCAAATGAGTCCCCAATCACGGAGCTGAAACTGAGACGCCTGGATTTCGATGCGTGGGGGTGAACACAGCATTCAAGTGTTTGACAGGCTTCAGAGGCAACCCCTCACGTGGCATACATCTATATCTGCTCAGAAAATGGCCTTGAAAGGTTGGAAAGACCCCACTGGAACCCCGGCCCGGCTGTTTGGGAATAAGAATGGAAGTTTATTTTATGAAACGCATTTTTAATTACAGCAAGTAGAAGGCTTAAGAAAATTAAGATGAAGAACAAAACTATCCATACCCTTGCCCCCCAGACATAATTAAGCATTTTGTGTGAAATGTCATCTTTTTTTCTAGCAAATATACAATTTTTAATACAAAGTGGAATAGGACTTGATTGTAAAATTTGTGGGTTTAATTTTTCTTGGTATTATGTTGTGTGGATTTTCCATCCTATTAAATATCAGCGAGTGAATTTTAATGGCTGTGTTACCCTCCGAGGAGACGGAATACCCTTGGCCTGTGTGTTGGGCAGTTAGGGGTGAGCAGTGCTGTGAATAAGGCACTTCATCTACATCTTTGATTTCCTAAGGACACGACATTTGTGGGGCAGTGGGATGGGAGAAGGAGTAAGGGTCCCGTCTCTCTCGTTTCCTTAAGGAACGTTGATGAAGTTTGCAGGTTTGTAGTCGGTGTATTGTTCTACACATCTTGGTTAGTAATGGCTGGTCACAGTAGGTCTTAGGAAAGCAGTTCCTTCCCTCCCTCCATGAAGTGCATTGGTGGCTGACTATGCCAGATGCTGGGTCCTCAGGAAACTGGTGCGTGGGACTGAACTGATTCCCTCCCATGGCTGACAGGCAGCGTCACCCGAGTCAAGTGTGGAAAGTCACCTCGGGAGCCGAGTCCGTACGTATAGGCTTCTCTCCTGGGCAGTGCCAGGGCGCGCCGATGGTGTCCCTGGGATCAGTATACCAGGCCCCCGCTCGTCTCTTTTCGTTATTTGTCGGCTCTACCAGTTCACCGGTTCAACCAACGGTGGAGTTTGCAAGGGCTGTCGCTCATCCGCATGTCCCTTTTGGTGGCAGTGGCTCCTGCGGTGTCTTCGCGGTATTAAATTCCTATCTCGAACTTGAGCTTCAGCCAGGGTGTGTGTGTATCGGTGTCGAGAACTGTCAGTGGAACCAGGGGCAGCTTTAGGCCTCAGAAGCTGCCTCCCTCCCCTGGCTGGTTTGAGTCCAGCGTTTTCATCTCACAAACGGGCCTCAGAGAAAACCCTTTTGATAAAAAACAAGCCTCAGTTTCTTCATCTGTATAGTGGGTGACTCCGGCGTTTCGCAGAGTGGTATCTAAGCTGAACCTGAAAAAATTAAGTCGTAAGTTACTGTATACTAGAAAAGATATGTCAATATATCTTGGGGGTAAACTAATAGCTTCCTCTTTAAAGCGACAGAAAGCTGCCTTTAACATAACTGCCTTGAATAAACTTAAGTTGACAAAGGAGAATAAACAATATTTGACTTTTTTTTTCTTAAGGAAGACACGAACGAAATCAATGACTAATGTTTGGAAACCACAAATCCTTCCAGGGCTGATGTTTTGCAGTCCTGATGAATGTGTCAGGCGGGTCAGCCCCAGTTAAGCGAATGGGATCCCATCCATCGCTGTCAGAACTTCTGCAGAGATGATCACGCTTTCTCTTTCTAGTCACTGGCTGGGGACCAGAAGTATTTCTGGCCTGGGCTGATCACAAGATCCTATTTCACAGCCTGTCTGCTGCCAGCTCGCTCTCACGGGTGGGCTGGCCTTCCCATGTGACTCAGGGAGGCAGACCACAGCCGCCATCGTGATTAACCCCCCCCCCACACACCACCATATCCCATGCTAGATGAGCACTGGGCAGGCCAGCCATTGGTTAGTCTTTGAACTCTTTCCCATTTTCAGTAGCAGGGTGATGGAAGAGATGAAAAGCGTCCACACGGGCTGTGATCGGCCATCGAGATGTCTGGGCGTCCAGTCTCCTGCGAGCCCAGGAGACATAGTGGAATCCCCCCTTCTCTCTTCTTGGTGTCAGTCTCATGTATGTTGTTGTCCCAGCTAAATGATGAGTGATAGAGGGAAAAGACCGAGTCCTGCATTGCCTTGTATCTTTGGTGGTCGCCCCAAGTGCACTGGTTCTGAATAAGTGTTTGAACAAAACATTTGTCTGTTCAACAGATGGCACCAAACACCAACTTGGGCCAGACAGTGTGTTTGCTACTGGGGGATTATAAAGATAGAGAAGCCATGGAAACGAGTGTCGTTGTTAGGGAACTAAGAAATCACGTGCAGAATCTCAGCTGTGATGCTCAGGATTCCTATTCTCAAAGCAGTGAATGCGCAGTGAAGATGACGGGTGCGTTCCAGGAGAGCTCCGAGAGGAGATGGAGTCCACAGGCCACGGTGCTGTTTGACGGGGGTTCCTCTCACATGGGTAGGTTTCAATGCAGCAGAAGTTGGGAGGCCCTGTTGGGTCTTCAGGAGGGTGGGGTGGGGAGAAAGATGACAAAAGATTGGGAGGTGCCTGAGATGTTTTGGAGCCAGGTCAAAGAAATGGTAGCTGTTCGACAAGAGTGTCGGGCATACGAAGGAAAGCGTAATGCAGACATGGAAAGTAGGCTAGTGCGTGAGGGTCTGGAAAGACAGAGCAGGAGCTTTGCACTGTCCTCTGCAGGCTGGGGAGCCTCTGGTGAAGAGCCTGAGATGGTCGGCTTTGCCTGAGGAAATGACAGGATTGGTCCAGCAGGCCACAAGGAACAATCCTCAGCTGGGCGTCCAGTCGGCTGTAGGGAGAGGGCCAGGTAGTAGAAAGCTCAGGCTGCAGAGACCCTCCCCAACTCTCCCGGCCCCCACCCACAACCCTCTGATTCTCCAGACCCAGATTTTCTGACTTTGTCATTGACCCCTGCAAACATCCCAAGTGGTTGGTTGCACCAGGTGGTTGCACCAAGCGGTTGCACCTGCAGCCATCACACCTTGCACAGTAAAAACAGCGAGTGAGTGAGAAGTGCCCCACACAGGTCCTTCGCCCACTCCCTGTAGAGCCTGTGGGCAGTTTGGGGTCATCAGCTTTGGGTGAACAGAGAAGGACTTGAATGTGTGTGCATGGCACACAGAGCCTTCCTTCTCCTCCGAGTTTTACACTCTTGTGTTTGTCTCCGACATGGTTCCTGAACACGACTGCTGTTAACGTTTATTTCTGTCCCCTGGACGATGTTCAGCATGGAGCCTTATTCCTAGAGGCGGGTGTTCGCTGAGGTGATGTCATGCCCACCTGCCCAGGTGATACCCACCTGTGTGCTCACTTTTCTCAGACTCGGGGCTGGGGGCACGGTTCTGCCTACAAACCGCGTCACTCTACCCAGACGGCCTGCTCAGGGGCTCCAAACCACGGTTGCCCCCCCTTAAACTGAGCTCAGTTGTGGAACCAAAGTGAAAAACACAGCAGACGACACTGGTAAATGAGGCCAGTGCGCCCTGGGGACACTCCCATGGGGCTGTGCTCTTTTCACCCCAAAAGGAGGCAGCCCGCCTTGAGACCACGGGGCAGCACTTTTGTCCTGTGCTCTAGGTGGACACAGAGAGGTTCTGGAGATGAGACTTCTGTCGCTGGGAGGAAAAGGCCCCCACGGTCGGGGGAAGGGTCGAGTTTCACCGTGCAGTGCAGGGCCTGTCTCGTAACCGGAGCCTGTGCCTTCCCTTCCACGGAGGGAGAGCCTGGAAAGGGGACACCAGTCACGTGCTGGCTTTCCACTTGAGCTGTTGCCCAGACTGGTCGGGTCAAGGGTCAAGAGGCAGAGAGATGGGGGTGCTGGTTTAGAGGCTGTGGATGGGCCTCCCTCCAGGGCTGTTGGTGTCGGAGGGAAAGTGGTAGTTAGACATTTATAGGTGCGTAGTTGCGCACCCTCTGCCTCGCTGGGTCACTGCCAACTCACCTTCCTTCCGGCCTCAATGTGACTCTGTGAAAGGCGGGTATCCCCTACGGGCCCCCCGCATTGCCAGTCAGGAGCCCAGGGTGTTGGGTTGCAGACAGTTGCTTTCAGGAGGACAGGTCAGCCGGGGAGGGGTGTCTTTGGGTGATTTTGCTCCTCTGGGACACACTGTGTGGGGCGTGAGTGAGGTAGGCAGACGTGATGGAGTTTCTGTGACAGAGCCTGGTGTCGGCAACCACCGAGGGTGGCTCGAAACTCGTGCTTTCTTTTAACCTGGAGGAAATCTGATGAAATCACCGTGACACTCCTACTCCAGAATTAAAATCCAACGAGAAGCATGAGTCATCGTGAACAAGGCAGGAGCACAGTTCGCCATAGGGGGTCCCGGAGCCCTCTTTATGCCCGGGTCCTCCTGCAGACAGCCTTCCCACGGCGCCATCAGAGGTCATGGCCACTAGGGCACCTGGCAGGTCGCCTACGCAGTCTGGGCTCATGGACCTGCTCGTGATCTATTGTTTTTCCTGGTTCGTTTGTTTTTTAATTGTTCCTCGGACAGGACGTTGGCAGATACGACCCCACAAGAATATTCTGTGGTTCAGGAAGTCGGCAAGGGGAGCTGAGGGTTTTTGAGTTTGCCACCAGAATCTGTAAATAATCCTGCCTGTGCACATTGCCATCTGTTCAGCAGCCAACCTCCCAGTTTCTGGGGAGGAGCTAGAAGCAGGCCCTTTTCTCTAAATGAATTGGCCTTTGGACAAGAAAAGGAAAACTCATTAGTTATGAGTCAGATACAAGTAAGCTTTAATGCCCCTTCCTGACTTCCACCAAAGCAGCGAGCGGTGGCCGCTTCACCGAGTCCAGGCGGGGTCAGCAGTGGGTGTGGGGTGGCTGTGACAGCCTGTTCTTCTCCGGTGTCCTGAGGTCCAGTGCTGGCCACCTTGGCCAAGGGCGCATGCAGCTGCAGGTTGCCCTGGAGAGGGGACCGACCCCTGGGGCCGGCGGGTGAAGTCCAGCCCCTCTTGGGGGGTGGCCAGTCTTATAGGCCATGCCATCCAGGTCTGTCCAAGGTGCCCACCCAAGTAACCCATCGGTGTTTTAGGACGTATATAACTTGAGGTTTCCAGGATGGGATGGGATTCCTAAGTTCAGCCTGCTGTATATAATCAAGTCACATCAGCCATTTAGGGGACACTTGGCACTTGTGATTTTTGGCTCCTTCAAGGAGCTTATCTCAGGGATAGCAAAGGATTATCTCTGAAGCCTTCATCTTTATTTAATTACACAGCCCACCTGGCCTGGGCTCAGCTTCCTCCTGGCAAGAAGAGAAACGTACTCCTGATGGGGTGAGTATGCAGGTGACAAGAGATGGTCAGTGTTTTGTCCACTACACGCTGCGTGCTGTGAGACCAAATCTGCACTGTGCAGAATACCTCCCCCAAAGGGGAAGACAGGCAAGCATTCATCGTCATTTGGCAAATATTTGGACTCATGGAAATAGGTGGATGTTTAGACCTGATTAACTAACTGGACAGTGAGGATTGTTATCTTTCTGACATCAGAGTTCTAAATCCCATTTGATCCCTTCAAACCAAAGTCCACCCACCAGTCTTGAGTTTTCTTCTCCACGAACAGTTGGCCCTCAGATTGTTCACACTGCACCTTCTTGTTCATTCACTAAGTGCAGACACATAAGAACTGCTGGGACATCACTGGACCATTACCTGTTCCTTGAATGGCAACCTCTGTGAGGGTATCTTTGTGTTTTTGAAAGGACTGCGGTTCTCTTTACATAAACTGTTAGCACTTTTTGGCTCTCCACTGACTCAGGATCATAACTATGTCCCCCCATCAATAATAAAGAAATATGACCAGTCTCCCAGAATTCCAGGCTTTCTGTGATTCGTCATGCCCACACCCCCAGGGCCTGCTCTGACCCGGCTGCCTGCCTTCCTGGCAGGGACAGGGAAAGCAAGAACCTAATCACTCTGGAATGTTTGCCTCTTATCTGCCAACCTCCAGATTCTTCCAGGTGCCCTCTGCAAAGCCTTCCTGGCGTCCTGTAGGTGTGTGAGCGAGCGCTTGGCCACCACTCTCCCAACCGGGTAGAGTCAGCCCCACCCAGACTTCACCCACATCATCAATTGGGAGCGTGGCTGTCTGTGCGGGGCTGTGAGGACAGGGGTCTCGTCCCGATGTCTCCTGTCCTCGCCGTGTCCACCTGCATCTCACTGCCAGCACCGGCGCTCTCAGTCGCCTGCCTAACCTGTGCCGGTAGTTTTCAAAGATAAACGGCATTGCTGCTTCCATCTTTCTCATCTGCAGCCAAAGTTCTCTTTCTCAGGAACCTTCTGTGGCTTCCCAGAGTCTCCAGGGCAACGGCTGAACCCTTCACCAGGCCCAGGGCTGCTGAGCCCCAGCTATGGGCCAACAGCCACCAAGCCCCTGCTGCTCTGTCCAGGCACCTCACGTGGGTTACCTTGTTCTGCACACAACTCAAATCGGGACAGTGGTCCTAGTACCCCCACGCTACCATAGGAAAACAGGCTTCACGGAGCTGAATATTAAACATAAGACCATCCCCGGAATGGCAGGGTGGAGGCGGACCTGGGGCTGCTCACTGCACAGCCAGCTCTCCATCACAACGCTGCCCAAGAGCCTGAGGGAGGGTGGCACTGGAAAAGCTAGTCACCCCGACAGCGCAGGGGCCGCAGAGGGCAGTGTTGGGGTCCTCAGGTCCCTCAGTAGGGGTGAAACACTGGCTCAGAAGCTGCATTTCCACCTGTCTTTGGATAGCAAAGCAAAGGACCTCAAACCAGGTCACATGAACCCAGTTATTTTGGGGTGAAATTCTGCCGTCAGGTTCCCGGCCAGCTGTGGCCAGCTGTGGTGTGTGTGCCCGGTTCTGTGGGAGAGCAGGTGAAATTCGCAGCTTTGATACTGGCTGGTCCTTTTCCTGTCCGTGGACCCTGGTGAAGGTTTGCTCACAGCCAGTCACCGCATCCATCCCGGAGCCCGCTAACTGGCTGTGTGCGCCTTCCCAGAAAGAAAAAAATGGAGGCCTTGGGAGTGATTCTTGTATTCTTTCCCACAGAAACTTCCTGTACTGGCTTAGTAAGGACACATGGCTCCGTAAATACAGGGTCACACCTGCCTAAGTTACACGAAAACACCTCCCATATACAGATGGCCACTTGGGTATTTTACTTACGATTGCTTATTTGGGGTCTACGGAGGGTTTAAGAAGAGTGAACAGAGTGTGAGAGGTGTGTGTTAAGTGCCCCCCGCTCGGCTGCTCTGGCACAGCCGTGGCTGCTCCTACAATGGAACCAGCCACTCTCTGGGCAGGCGGAGATTTATTTCTCCTTTCCTGAACCTGGAACTAGCAGTGTAGAGTGTACAGATCCTATGTCCTCCTCTTTGGCTGGAATGCATGGCTGGCCAGGTGCTAGAACAAATGTCACAAACCCCACTGTGCCCCAGGAAGACAGGGTGCCCACAGCAGACCAGGCAGCACCACTGGGCTGTGTGTACCAAGAGCACTGAGGACATGATCGTGAGGTGGGCACAGAGCCCAGCGACGGAGCCCTGCTCTGCTTCCCTGGGCCAGGAAAAGGACATGGGTTTGTCTTTATTGGAATGGCCTCTGGAAGAAAGAGGAGCCCCATTTCCCATCAAATTACTGTTTCACCCATGTTACACTTGCTCAAGGGAAATTCTGTTTTTTCCCTCCTTTCTCTACTTTCAGGAAGAAGCACATTGCACAGTCGACACCACCGTGCAGCATGATTGCTTGACACAGAAGCTTCGCAATTGCTGGAAAAACTGGGGAAGAAATATGAAACTGGAGTAGTTCACCCAGGAAGAGACTTTGAAGATGGCGGCTCAGCGGATCCGAGCTGCCAACTCCAGCGGCCTTCCTCGGTGCAAGTCCGAAGGGACCTTGATTGACCTGAGCGAGGGGTTTCCAGAAACAAGCTTCAATGACGTCAGAGGTGAGCTCCTGGGGACAGAACTGTGGCTGAGGGAGGGGGTCGCGGTTGCAAGTGCTCGAACACCCAAGGACGTCCTACTGAAAGGCTGCCACGTTCACTTTCAGATCAGTAAAGGTTAGCTCTCTAAACTTCATCACGTTATAGAGTCAGCCCTGAAACGATAACCACTTGTGTTTGTTTTGGGATTTTGTTGTTTTGTTTTTTGTTTTTGATGTGTTGGGAGGTTTTGAATTTTCCCTTTAGTAATGAAATATCTTCGTACAGAATAATGTTCGTTTTCTTTTTTTTTTTTTTTTTTAATTGGGGAACCGCGTGTTTCTCCAGGGCCCATCAGCTCCAAGTCATTGTCCTTCCATCTAGTTGTGGAGGGCGCAGCTCAGCTCCAAGTCCAGTCGTCGTTTTCAATCTTTAGTTGCAGGGGGCGCAGTCCACCACCCCACATGGGAATTGAACCAGCAACCTTGGTGTTGAGAGCTCGCGCTCTAACCAACGGAGCCATCCGGCCACCCTTCCCGGGGGCTCAGCAGCAGCTCATTGTCTTCAATCTAGTTGTGGAGGCTGCAGCTCACTGGCCCAGGTGGGAATTAAACTGGCAACCCTGTTAAGAGCTCGCGTTCTAACCAACTGAACCATCCGGCCGCCCTTTGTTTTCTCTTTTGATACGGTTTGGTGACATTGAGGTAGGGAGCTTGGGGGAATAGAAAACGAGGGGAAAGGAGACTGGATGAATTATTGAGAAACACCAGAAAAGTAAAAGGGTGGTCTGGGACAGCGGTCAGCAGGCTTTTTCTGCAAAGGGTCATAGAGGAACTATTTTAAGCCTTCCGAGACATTTGATGTCTGTACAGCTATCCCACTCTGCCGTTGTGGCTTGAAAGCAGTCATGGCAGAGTGTAAACAAATGGACATGGCTGTGTTCCGATAAAAGTGAGCTGGCATCTTAAGATGACTAACCGTGGAACTGGGGGGTCTGTGGGCGGAGCTGGGCTCCCTGTTACTGTCTAGTCCTGACTTCCTGTTAAAACTTTATGGTTCCAACTTCCAGGAGAGGCATTTATTTTATAGGGGCCACCCTTGGAAGAGGTCACTTTTTGCACGTGGGTGGCTGGCCAACAGGTACACGGCTGGAGGCGTGCGTCCTCACACTGCTGTGGTGGTTTTGTTTCTTTTTCTTTCCCAAATAAACC
Source organism: Rhinolophus hipposideros (assembly GCF_964194185.1). Classification (NCBI taxonomy): domain Eukaryota; kingdom Metazoa; phylum Chordata; class Mammalia; order Chiroptera; family Rhinolophidae; genus Rhinolophus; species Rhinolophus hipposideros. The sequence goes on from NC_138052.1 coordinate 96,788,088, forward strand.
CTCTTGTGGTGGACTACCTGGAGAATGATTGTGTCCAGTCAACAGTTCCAATACAACTTTATTTACAAAGCGAATACCTGCTTTACAGGGGGCTCCAGGTTTTTAAGCGCCCTGTGCCTCTGGGTTTCCCTGATATCCACAAGGATGAGGAGAAAACCCACCTTTTGGTTGCTACTGGTGGGTCATCCATCTTCTTCCTAGAAGCCTGCCCTGACCTCACTCGGCCATGGTCAGTGTCTGCTTTGAGCTCTCCTGGTGCCGTGTGCCTCCCTGCCCCCCACCCACCATCATCATCATGAATGACTTTTCCACAGGTTAACCAGACTCTGGAAATCACTGTGGTGCTGTAGGACCTTCCCCTTCGCTCTTATGTCTGTAGCCCCGGCACAAAGTCAGCTAGACAAGCAATTCTTGAACTAAACTGCTATCTCCCAGATATAATTGTGACCTCTCCCCTGCGGTCCTGACAATCACATGTCCACGCTCTGCCTCCCGCTTTATTCTCTTCCTCTCTGTACCTCTGCGTGTGGCCCAGAGCATCGCGTTCAATGTTCTTCAAAAGAAGACTGACACCGGGAGCTGGGAGACTATTGATAAGGGCAGCAGATTTATTGGGTGTTGCCCTAAATAATTGAACCATTTATTTTTCATAGACTGATAATGAGCATTATTTTATGACCTTAGCCCAGCTCATCACACTTAGTGCTGGAGAGTGTGAGTATAAATTGTGGGCTTGAGGTCAGAGTCTTGAAACAAGGGGCAGAGAGTTGAATTTTAACAAACAATGACAATGATCTGGAGGAGCTACTATTCCTAAAAAGAATACCACAACTTGGGGTGGTGGGGAGACAGAGGACAGCCTGGGGTGTGAGGAGGGGCAGGTCAGTTCCTGGGCAGGGAGTGCCCACAGACCCTCTGGACTCCACTGTCCAGGGCAGCGTTCCAGCCCAGCCGCTCCACACAAATCCACATAGTGAACAGGCTTCAAGGTGGGAATTTATTCTAGCCGAAATATCAGCTGTGCAACCTTCTTCCTCTGCTGCATGTTTTACCTGCATAAGAACTGAGGCACGAGGGTAGGAAATGTACTGTTCAGTGCACTGAACTTCCTGACACCCAGGGAGTGAGCTGTTCCATATTAAAATCAAGGTAGCTGGGAATCTGGGCAGGACTCCCCAGAATTCAAGATGGAACGTGGTGGAGATTTTCCTGCATTTGATTGGATGGAAGTCCCTGTCGCCTGGGGTCCCCAGGCGCTCTGCGGCGGTTGACAGGTGGGGGCCCCTTCTAGAAGGGAGTTCACACCTCTGTCCACCACTCTGGGGGGGCCCTGATCGGAAGGAGCACCTTCCTAGCCTAGTCCTTGAGTGGAACCATTGACCTGCTAAGGTGAGTGCTTGGAATTTTAAGTGAAACTGTTTTTATTTTTCAGTCTGGTGAGACTAAAGTGATAATTTGCATTGATACGTTTTCTTAGGCTATCTACAAAGCCAGCTTAATCGCTTTGGAGTTGTTGTTTTTTTTTAATTAAAAAAAAGAAAGCACTACTGTAAGGGAATTATTCTGGGGGAACATAATAGCGATGTAACTTTTAAGGGACTGTAACAAGATTTTAATAGCTTGCAGGCTTTCTTTAATTTTCATTTGGTTTTAATTTTCATGTGACATTTTCATTAGCTACGTCAAGGAAACAAACGTGGTTTATATGACTGGAGCCCGTGACTAGACAACGAAGTGGGGGCGAAGGTCTTCTCTTACCCCCTAACCACAGCCTGACCCTTCTCCCTTCTTCCCACCTCCTCTTCGAAGCCATTTCCTTTTACTTGGCTGTTTTGTATTTAGCCCTCTCCCTTCCTGGGTAAGTGATTTCTCTTTGGTGTGATTTTGTGGCAGGGGGAGGGGAATTCTCACTTTGCCTGTCTCTGGACACAGCCTTGACTCAATAGCACGGGTGTGACCTTCACGGGTTACAAGCAGCAAGATGAGCCTTCATTCCATGAATCTTCATTGAACATCTGCCATGTGCCAGGCCCTATTCCTAGGATACTGTGGGGAAACATAACACACCCTAATAGAGCTTACACTCTAGGGTGATGGAGTTTTCCCAAAAAAATCCAAGACAGATAAGTAAGGTGCCTGATATATTGGTTGATGATAAGTGCTATGGGGAAAAATAAAATTTGGAGTGGAGATGTCTACCGTAACCTCACCTTCTGTGAGTCCTTATCTTGGGCTAAACATCACTATGCTAAGCACTTTATCAGCATGATTTCATTTAATCCTCATCAGAGCCCATTGAAGGAACCTTTAATCCATCGTGAAGACTTCAGGTTCCAGAGGTAACACAGCTTCTGAGGTCCTGGATTAAAAACCCAGGTCGAGTGATCCCAGAGCCAGATTCTCCCAACACCCAGTCAGAGGACAGTAGGTAACAACCTTCAAGGCCCAGGTGTGCTTTCTACCAAGCATATCTCTGTTACCTAGTTCATGTAAATAAATAGAAACGTCCTGCTCTATTTCCTAAGACTTGGCCAAGGAAATACAATTTAATTTTCATTATTTCCTTTCACAGGAAAGGGAAACTGGCAGGTGGGGATTTTTTCGGAGGGCGAATTTGATAGAATAGAATGTTGACTTAATCATATATTAGAGAAGATGTGGTTGTAGTTCAACTGAAAATGTGGTCCTTTCTCTGCTTGGTACATAGGCAGCTTTAAAAGAAAAGCTTCCTTTCAATTAGTTTGTTACAGGAAGCCAGATTACCAGCAAACTGTAAACGAAAGGCACAGTTTGGGTGGGGGAAGGGAAGAAGTATAAGGGGTTATTTCCATCAGAAAGAACGTCATCCTCTGTATATACTTTGTCAACTATGGGAGGGAGATAAAACACTTAGGTCTGGAATGATCCATTATTTTTCAAAACACACACCACTTGTTTTCCAGGACTTATGTTTGACTATTCCAATTTCTGTCTACACTGGAAACATTCGTTGTTAGACGCCAAGAACCATAAATTAGCTTGTGTCACTTTCTAAAGTGTTGAGATTTTTCAGACTATTTAAACAGTTCAAAACTAATGTGAACTCCAAGCAGACATAAACCTTTGATTTTTAAGGTATGTGGGAGAGGCCGTTGCCACATTGTTGTTTTGAATGATCATTTCAAGGAGGTTGAAAGAGACCTCAGAAATTTTACTTCATATAAACAGTTTGATGAAGAGTGGGTACAACTTGGAAATGAGAGAAAAGGGCCTGAGAGTGGAGGGAACTGTCCCCTCCACTTACGTATTTCGTGTTGATGGCAGAAAACAGGGTCTGCTCCTAAACACGAGGGATGCTTTAGAGGCTCTTTTCCAGTACCTGGTTACATGCCACGTGTCACTTAACTCTGAACATCACTGTGTTTTCCAAGTAAATCACATTCAGCTTTTCTACTACTGTCGGGGAGGGCAGTTTGTCCTCTAACCTTACAGGTTCTTTCGGCTGGTCTAATTAAATTGACGTAAGACAAAGTAACAGAAGAAACACAAACTTAATCACATATGTACATTGGGGCCCCACAAGAATATAAGACCACGGGGCAGTCAGGCCAAAAAAAGCTTCTATGCCAACCTGAGCTGAGGAGAAGGAGGTTGGAGGGCTGGAAGTTCAAAGGGGAGGAAGACAGTTCCCAGGAAGAGCAAATGTTTAATAAACAAATGTTTGCCCTGCCACGCAGACACAATGGGACGCAGAGAGGAGCGGCCCAGCCCACCATGCCTGGCTCACACTCTCTGTAGTTCTCTCCGGTGATAGTTCTCTTCCTGGACAGGCCGCTATCTAAATTCTTTTAGGTCGTTCAGGGGAAGGTAAAAAGGTTTTCCTGAGTCTTTTGGGCGTTGATTGTCTTCAGCTCAGTATAGGCACATTTTGGGGGGGCCTGTTCTGCTCTCCTTCACTACCTAGCAGCATTTCCTGTCGGTTAGTTAGATAAAGAAAATTTGGGTCAAAATGAGATGTTTGAAACACAGGGACATGGTAACCGTTCCGCTGAGCTGACTTGCTTTTCTGAGGATGGTGGAGACACTTCCTGCGTGGCCTCCCCTGACTCGAGTGTCACACGGAGACGTGATGGCATGTGCTCAAGCACCCGTGGGCTCATCAGTTTGTCGGCCAGAGAATTACACAGCAGATTTCACTTTGGTTGGTTTCTGTGAGTTACTTGCCCGGCTCCCTGCCCGCGTCTGCTGGGGTTTGTTTCTTAGGCCACCTGGTTTTGGACAGTGTCCTGCAACCCCGCCGGCCATGTCCTCACCTTCTGTTCTTTGTTTGTGTTTCGCGCAGTGCCTTCTCCCAGTGCCTTGCTAGGAGACAATCCCACACCTTTTGGAAATGCAAAGGAAGTGATCGCAATCAAGGACTACTGCCCCAACAACTTCACCACCCTGAAGTTCTCCAAGGGTGACCATCTCTACGTCTTGGACACGTCAGGTGGGGAGTGGTGGTATGCGCACAACACTACAGAGATGGGCTACATCCCGTCCTCCTATGTGCAGCCCTTAAACTACCGGAACTCCACCTTAAGTGACAGTGGGATGATTGACAATCTTCCCGACAGCCCAGACGAACTAGCCAAGGAGTTAGATTTGCTCGGAGGGTGGATGGATGACAAGAAGGGACCCGGCAAAACCTACAGTAACAACCCTTTCTGGAATGGGGTCCAAACAAACCCATTTCTGAATGGGAACGTGCCGGCAATGCCCGGCGTGGATGAGCTGGGGCCCAGAAGTACTGTGGATTTACTGCTCTTTGATACCGGCCCATCTTCCTTCACTGAGTCCAGTCTGGCCACTACGAGCAGCAGCACCGGTAACATTTTAGATGAGCTGCCGGCCACAAATCAACTCCACGCCGAGCCGCCCAGCAAGCGGGACAACCCGTTCTTCAGAAGCAAACGTTCCTACAGTCTGTCGGAGCTCTCTGTGCTCCAAGCCAAGTCTGATGCGCCCACGTCCTCGGGGTTTTTCACGGGCTTGAAGTCACCGGCCCCCGAGCAATTCCAGAGCCGGGAGGACTTCCGAGCTGCCTGGCTGAGCCACCGGAAGCTGGCCCGGTCTTGCCACGACTTGGACTTGCTGGGCCAAAGCCCCGGGTGGGGCCAGACACAAGCCGTGGAAACAAACATTGTGTGCAAGCTGGATAGTTCCGGGGGCTCTGTGCAGCTACCTGATACTAGCATCAGTATCCATGTGCCCGAGGGCCACGTGGCTCCAGGGGACACGCAGCAGATCGCCATGAAAGCGCTGCTGGACCCCCCCTTGGAACTCAACAGTGACAAGTGCAGCAGCGTCAGCCCAGTGCTGGAGGTGAAGCTGAGCACCCTGGAGGTGAAAACCTTTATCATCTTGGAGATGAAAGTTTCAGCCGAGGTGAAAAATGACATTTTTAGCAAAAGCACAGTGGGCCTCCAGTGCCTGAGGAGCGACTTAAAGGAAGGGCCGTATGTCCCCATCCCACTCACCTACAGCTATGGGGACACGGTCCAGGTGCATCTGGACAACCTGGAGCCCTGTATGTACCTGGCCATTGTGGCCCACGGCCCGAACATTCTCTACCCTTCCACCGTGTGGGACTTCATCAATAAAAAAGTCACAGTGGGTCTCTACGGCCCCAAACACATTCACCCATCCTTCAAGACCGTGGTGACCATTTTTGGGCACGATTGTGCCCCAAAGACTCTCCTGGTCAGTGAGGTCACCCGTCAGGCCCCCAGCCCTGCCCCAGTGGCCCTGCAGCTCTGGGGCAAGCACCAGTTCGTCTTGTCCCGGCCCCAGGACCTCCAAGTCTGCATGTTTTCCAATATGACCAATTATGAGGTCAAAGCCGGTGAACAGGCCAAAGTCGTGAGGGGCTTCCAGGTGAAGCTGGGCAAGGTGAGCCGTCTCATCTTCCCCATCACCTGCCAGAACCCCAGCGAGCTCTCCGACTTCACCTTGAGGGTCCAGGTGAAAGACGACCAAGAGGCCATCCTGACCCAGTTCTGCGTCCAGACTCCTCAGCCACCCCCCAAAAGTGCCGTCAAGCCGTCCGGGCAGAGACGGTTTCTCAAGAAGAACGAGGTCGGGAAAATCATTCTGTCCCCATTCGCTGTCAGTACCAAGTACCCGACTTTTCAGGACCGCCCGGTATCCAGCCTCAAGTTCGGCAAGCTGCTCAAGACCGTGGTCCGGCAGAGCAAGAACCACTACCTGCTGGAGTACAAGAAGGGCGACGCCATCGCCCTGCTCAGCGAAGAGAAGATCCGGCTGAAGGGGCAGCTATGGACCAAGGAGTGGTACATCGGCTACCACCAGGGGAAGGTGGGCCTGGTGCATGCCAAGAACGTGCTCGTGGTGGGCAAGGCCAGGCCCAGCCTGCTGTCCGGGCCCGAGCTGAGCACAACGCTGCTGCTGGAGCAAATCCTGCGGCCGTGCAAGTTCCTCACCTACATTTACGCCTCCGTCCGGACGCTGCTCATGGAGAACATCAGCAGCTGGCGCTCCTTCGCCGACGCCTTGGGCTATGGGAACCTCCCGCTCACCTTTTTCTGCCGAGCGGAGCTGGACAGTGAGCCTGAGCGGGTGGCATCTGTGCTGGAGAAGCTGAAGGAGGACTGTAACAACACGGAGAACAAAGACCGCAAGTCCTTCCAGAAGGAGCTCATGATGGTAAGTGCCCCGCGGGATTTGCATCCGGGGCGGAGGGGTCGAAATCCAGCGTTTTCCTAACCCACGTGGGCACAGCTGTGGTTTAGTGAACCCGGACCACTGTCTGGGCTCATCTTTGCTTCTGAAATACATGGGCGGGTTTTAAGCATGCAACTGGGGGCCTGTGAGGGTCATTCCAGTCTCTTTTCCCACTGCATTTGTGAGCCCCTCACAGGTGTCAGAATGGGTCTCCTCATTCCCAGTAGGATGGGGACATCAGGGGGCCCAGTGCTCCAATTGGCTCTGTTTAAGGTTTATACTTTCATCAAATTCCCAACAGGATCTATGACTCAGAAATTTTAAGAACCACTGCCCCAAAGTCTGTCTTTATTTCGATGTGAGTTTTCCTCTGTGTGTCGCACCGAAGGCTTCCACATGTCTCTGCGTTACTGTTTCCTCTTCCTCCTCTTGTGTGTGTTCACGTCGGGGGTGACGACAGCCTCTGTGTTGCCAGCGCAACCGGGAACTGGAATCCTAAGAAGTAAAAGGGGGAAGTTGGTGTCACATTACGTAGGCACCCTGGTCCACCGGCCCACTGGGAAGCACGCGCTGGACCCTTCACTGCTCCAGCAGGCCTGGCTCTGCCCCAGTCCCACACCCCACAGGCAACCCCACTCTCACAAGTTGGTTATGCTCTGGTAGTGACCTTGGAGAAGCTTCAAAAGGTCCTCTTGGCATCTGTCATTGAGTCTGCTGGACATTCTCTACCGACTTCTTTCTAGGCTAGAAGCCATCTCAGCTCCCTCCCCATCCTCCTGATAAGGACACATCTCTAGTTTTTGTTCCTGTGGGAAAACCTGTGGGACTTGGTTCGATGCTTTTCTTCCTTGTTCCACCGACTACAGACCGCCTTTTTTGCCTCCTCACTTTTGTAACTTTTGGTGCCGTTTCTGCCACGTCTACTCCCCTCAGTACCTGCCATTTGGTGTGAGTGCCTCTTGGAACGGGTCAGCCTGGTGTTGACCTACTGCACACACGTTTCTCTGCCGCCCCCTGGATCCAGGGGACAGGCGGGTACTGTGCCCTGTGGCATGGCCACTGCTGCAGGGAGTGTGTGCAGCAGCCTGGGAGGGAGCGGAGCGTGAAGGAAGACCCCTTGGCAGTGGCCCACAGCAATCTAACGTGCCAGGCGCGTGGAGCGGAGTGAGAACCTGACGTTGCCCAGAGGAAGGAGCTGGAAACTTTCAGTGGCGGCGGGTAGAGAAGTGACCCTGGCAACCAGGAGGTTTTTGTGGCATCTGTGATGGCAGCTGTACTGGAGAGGACACGGGGTTGCCATGGCTTGGGGTGAGCAGAGGCAGCAGGGAATCCCCTAGACAAGGTGTGGGCCCCCCACAGTGAGGACTCCCTTCATGGCACACCTCGCTGGCCCGCCTATAAAATCGTTCCTGAAAGCTCGTGTCAGGCCTGAGCTCCATGGATGGACCTGGCACAGAGGGTGGGGAATGCGCTTCCCTCTCTCCAGCCTCAGGCTGGGATTCTCCATCAATAGTGGAATCGTGCTTTCAATGGAGCGTCAACAGTATCCATTGTGCCTTCGTTACAGCTAAAAAAACGCTTGCCCATTCTGGGCGCAGGTGAAAATGAACCAACCTGAGCAGCGCCTTCCCAGCTATGGAAAAATGTCTGAGGAGGTGGCTTTTCCTTCCATTTCCTCATTTCTTTTCAGAAGACTTACATGATTGCTCTTTTTGTTCAACTTGGGGGTCTTTCTCTGAGAGCAGATTCTTTGGTTGGCCTCCCTAGGTTAGTGTGTGTGTGGCTGGGCCCTCCCTCCACCCCTGCCAGCCCCACACCCTCCTCCTCTGCCAGCCCCACACCCTCCACCCCTGCCAGCCCCACACCCTCCTCCGCTGCCAGCCCCACACCCTCCACCCCTGCCAGCCCCACACCCCCAGTGGCTCCCAGACTCCCAGAGAGGAGGAAATGAAACTTGATCTTGGCAGGAGCATGGCCTGAGGCAAGGTTAGACTTGTGGTGCTGAAGTGAAACCGGTTTTGCAAGGTTACTATCTCCTCATCATCTCTTAGCAGCAGATTTGAATGGTTGGCCAAACTTCTAGAAACCACAGACTGACGTATCCCAGCGTGTCTGAGGAGTCCCTGGAAACCAGGTGTTTTATTTCCAGGGACTTAGAAATCAGGGAGCATGGATCTAACCTGCCCCCCTCCACCCTGTCACAACCAGACCCCCTCTTCCCTAAATCTGGTCATGAAGACAGTCTTCTGTTTAATAATGATTCCTTGGTTTGGAAACCGTGATTAAATGAATTAGACGGGGTGAAGACTTTGGACCGCAAATGTGCAGGGAGGTGGGAAGGAAAGGAATCAAATAAGAGTGGCCCGTCTGCCCACTGCCATCAGAATGGGTCAGGCCCCTTCCTGTGCCCCCAGGCTGTGAGGCCCGTTCCTCCACCTCCCTCTCGTGGACCATACGCGCTCCCTGCACACCAGCCACCCCGGCCTTTTCGCTGCCCCTGCCTCAGGCCTCTGCGCATGCTATTCCCTCTGTCTGGAATTCTCTTCCCCACCTCTGATTTCACGTGGCTGGCTTTTCATCTCCTTCCGGTAGGACAGCTCAAGCCTCATCTTTTCAGACCTTTCCCACAACTCTCGACAAAGCTACCTTGTGCCTCTGGGTGCCTGCATCTCATCATTCCTATGACTGTCGTCTCGCGGCACTTTCTGAAATGCGAAATGGCCTTGTGTACTCATGTGTCTTACTGTTACACCAATTGAATGCAGAATCCACGAGAGAAAGGACCCTGGCATGTAGGAAACACTCAGGCATTTGGTGAGGGAGGGAGGGAGGGAAGGAGGGAGGGAGGGAGGGAGAGAGGGAGGGCGGGCGCAGGCTGAGACTCTGACCTGGACGCAGCGTCCCGTGGTCAGATGGCGCTTCTGTTCTTCGGTTCCATTCCCTCTCTGTGGTTTTAGTGCGTAGTTTCCGTATCAGAGCTTGTCCTGCAGGCTTCCTGTGTGACACGTGGGCTCCTGGGGTGGTCTGCACATTCTCACCCACATGGTTTGTGACCCCTATGGGAGGATGACCCTTCTGTTCCCGGCCCGCCGAGCTCTCCAATAGAAGCTGTGCCTGTCAGTGACAGACGAGGGCCATCCAATGCCAAGGATACCCCAGACCATTGAAAGTGGAGGGAGGGGTGATGTTGGGCTGAGTCCAAGGACAGGAGCAGGGCGGGGGGAGCCCTGGGGGTCAGAGGACATTGAATGGACCCCTGGGGAGACACTGGAGTGGGCACCACACGTCTGATGAGCTTTTGAAGTCAGTCTGTTGTCAAAGGCAGGACAGGGACAGCTGAGCAGCAGGTGTGTGGCTGCTGCTTCTAACAGCCAGGAAGGGCTGGCGCAGACAGCAGGAGTGGGTATTGGCTCGGCGCTTGCTGGACATCTCTGGTGCCTGCGCGGTGCTGGGGGTGCTGGCACTGGGCTTTCGAAGGATGCGGACCATTCACTCGAGGAAGACTTGGAATGAAGGGTCAGCGAGTGCCAGGCCGACTTGGAATGGGCCCCGAAGAAAAGGAACTCCTTGGGGTGGGTGGACCAGGGAAAGGCACATTGGGGGTGATGCCGGAGGGCCGTGCAGGTACCCACTCCATGGGGAGGGGCTGTCAGCTCAGAGCACCGTGTGGGCAAGGGCAGGGGTGCAGAGGAGCACGGGCAGGGCAAGAATAACGGTTCGTGGGGCGATGGGGTGGTGGCCTGGAGCCGCATAGGCCAGTGGTGCTGCTCCTCGTCCCACAGGCACTGAGGGGTTCAGTGTCTTGGGGGAAGTGAACGGGAGTCCCAGTGGGTCCCGCATCCCTGCTTCTGTGAGTCCAGTTGTGTCCCTACTCCTGGCCGCGACCCAGGGTCGGAGCCACTCAGGAGGCAGTCAGCGAGTGCTCAGCCCTGCGAGTCTTCCCTTCAGAGGAGCACGACGCCCGAGGGTAGGGACCTAATTTTAATAGTCATCCTGGATTTACTCTTGTTAAGACAACAAGTGGGCAGTTCATTTTTAGCAGACGTGGCAGGTGACAGGTGACAGATGCGGGCCAAGTTAAAGGGCTGCCAGGTTGGGGACACCCTCACAAACTTGTGTATAGATTCCTTGGCCATTTACCTCCCCCATCTGATTCCAAACCTGGCAGCCCGTAGTGAGAGGGGCTCGGTCTGCAGCCAGCCCTTCGCTTCTTCCCTCCTCACCCGGCAGGTAGGGTTTGGATGGCTGGTTGGCCCGGGGTCTGCGGTCTGACCTGCATCGTGGACCTGCCCTGCAGTGCTGGTGACAGGCTGTTTGTTTTCATGCCCTTTGTTCTCATCAGTGACCTTCGGGGCTGCAGGGGTCATTGGGTTTGCACAGCTGGCTTGGCTCCGTCTGGGTTTTGTTTTTTTCGGAATGAAAATAGTCCTCATTGATTTTTCTATTTGTAAAGACAGCACATGCTTCTTTGGCGTTGATATTTTGCAGTGCTGAAGAGCAAAAGCAGAAGCAGAGGTCTTCCCAGAGGTGACCCAGAGGCGTATGCCGTGGTGATTGCTCCGCCCCCGGGGGTGTGGCCACACGTGCCGTCCCACATTCTGCCTCTCCTAGTCGCGCGTGTACATGGGTAGCTTTCTGTGCCTGCCGTGCAGGCCAGGGGCACTCGGTGTGGGCAGGTGCTGTTGGTCCTCGGTCTGGGAGGGGCGTACGGCTTCCGTCTGCCCTTTACAGATGCCCTCGCCCGTGTGTGCCTGCATGCTCATCGCGCTTGTTCCATGACGATATTCTGGAAGCTGCAGGCCCACTGCAGGGAGTTGAGAACACGTGTTGACTCCATGGCAAGTGTCACTTTGGGGCGAGCAAGGCCTGGGAACGACAGAAGAGTGTTTTAAAGGCCCTGCAAGTGTCAGGTGCTGCTGCTGAAGCACGTGGACTGAATGATGCCTGTGTGTGAGTACGTACACCCTTCCTGCTCCAGGAAAGTGGCACCTGGGCTGCCCTAGGCGGGGTCCACGCGCGCGTTTCCAACGGTCGACAGGTGGACAGAGAGAACAGCTTGCATTTCTCAGAATCTGTGTGTCCTGCGCCCAGAGCCCCTGGGGAGAGAGCGGTTTGGACCGTTTCTTCCAGGAATGACCTGAGCCGGAAGCAGGTGACTGGCGTGTTGTATAAGAAAGCGAGGCCGCCTCTGAGGCAGGCAGCTGAGCACACACGCGTTTGCCTTGTGAGTCCTGTGCTCCACCAGCACGCCCTCTCAGGACAGCCAGCGTGGCTGGAGGGAGGCCTGCCTGGCTCGTGGGTCTGGGCTTAAACCACTCCACACCAAAAGAATCTAAATCAGAAATTTCACCAATTTATCACATATCCCTCCCCCGTGCACACAAACACATATGTAGGCACTCTTTATATCTCCTGAAATTCAAAGCTAGTAAACCCTGAAGTTTTTTAAACAACTTCACTTGAATATATCAAAATTCAAAATGGAAACATCATGTGTTAAAATATCAGAAGTTGCAATGAAACGTAACCCAGGCCAGTTTTTGATGTCACGTGGTGCCTACAGAGCTGGAAAGGCCATTGGCCTGAGGACCAAGAGGTCTGGATCTCCCTCCACCCCTGTCACCTCAAGCTGGGAGGGCCCTGGGCAGCCACGTGGAGTCTGCAGGTGTCTAACACAGACAGCGTGCGGCCCACACAGTGGTAAGAGCTGGGGCCGGGCTGCCTGGAGGGTCTGGCTCTGATTCTCAGCGGGTGTGGGAGCCCCTCACGTCCCCTTCTCAGCTTAACCTGCAAAACGAGGTGAGTTAGGCACCTGCCTCCTGTTGGGTTCTGAGCTGTGGGTGAGCCCAGTGTCCCGCTCACTGGAAGTACTCAGTAATAGTAACTTATTAAAAAAACAGACCCAGTAAAGGACCATGTGGTCCCCCAGCTCCCTTCCGGCCTGCCCCATGTAGAGCTAGTTGCCAACCGGTCTGATCCAGGGCGGCATCAGAGTAATCTGTCACCGTCACTCGTGTTTTAAATCGCAGGCATTGAGGGGCCAGCTGGGGTGTCTAGCTGAAAGGTTTTTGAGTCACCCAGCCCAGCTAATGCTCTTACCAGAGAAGTCATTGCTCCTTCGTGTTGTTAGGCTCCCCCAAGAAAACATAAAATATGGATTAGGGAGCTTAGTCTAAAATAGCGGTTCTCTTGGAAAGAAAGCAGTCCGGCACATTGTAACACTGACTCGGGCTGCCGCCTCTTCCCAGAACCAGTAGCAGAGAACCTGCGGGAGCTGTGTGTTTGGCTCAGTGGGGGTGGGGCTGTTGGCTTGTTGCTTGTAACACCTTATCTGTGGGGTCCTGAAGTGACTGACATGAGGTGCTGGGGCAGAGGGTTGAGGGACGGCGAGAACGCCAGGCCAGGTGACCGCTTCTGCTCCTACATCTCCTTGGTCTCATCCTTACCTATCCAAAGTCCCAAGGGAGTGTCAGGGACCATCTCCAGGGGCGCCTCGGAGGCCCGCTGCCCAGGAAGCCACGTCTTTTCCCATCGTCGGGGTGTGCTGGGTGTTAGAGGCTCCGTGGACGAGAGTGGGGGTGGGACGAGCCTTCCATGGTACAGGACAGTGACTTCCAGCACGCGCTCTCCTGCCCTCCTGGGGTCCTGTTGGTGATGACTTCCTGGCCACCTCAAAGCCGCATGCTAACCGTGCTGGCCTCATCCATAATTAGGGTCACTCCAGACCCACTTACGTGACACCCAGCAGCTACATGTAAGTGGGGTGACAACCCATATACATCTCGCGTGTGCAGACCAACGGAGCTGCTGGTTTGTGCAGCTGCTTTGGTTGCGTTTCTTTATGCCGGAAATGATGAAGCTGCACTGAATACATCAGGCGGTGGGGCCTTGTGTGTGGAAGCCTGCCCTTTCCTAGAAAGGAGTCAAGTCCCAAGACGGCCGCGTGCTTGGCAGGGCGGAGCAGGGCCTTGAGCAGGGCTGTGCCGTTCCCTCCTTCCCGGGGTGATTGGCAGTCCTACCCCCCCCTGTTCCCTCCATAGTTAATGACCCCTGTCCTTAGAGGGCACTGGAAAGTTCCTGCGACCTTGACAGACAGCCTCTTGGTGGTATGCCCTGTTGCAGCCTTAGACCTCTTCTGCTTTCTTTATTCTCCCCTCCATGGGGGCCTGCACTGTGTCCCGCAGACCTGAGCCCCTGGTCTCAGTCAGAGCTGCAGACCCTGATGTGAGTCTGGCACCCGCCGCTCCGTGCCCGTGGAGCGCTCCCTCTGGCCGAGTCAGCGGTCACACTCGGCAGGTCCAGCTCACCCCCTGGGGCCCAGGCCAGGCCGTCTCTCTTAGCCAAGAGCATCATTTGCTCTCAGTTGCCCCATTGGGGGTGGGAGCAGAATGAACACCGGTCATCCACACTCAGCCTGTGTTTTTGTGTCCTGGGGTTGCCTGTGTTTTTGTGTCCTGGGGTTGCCGTCGCAAAGCAGCACCAACAGGGAGGCTCGAAACAACAGCAGTTTATCCTCCCACGGTTCTGGAGGTGCCGGCAGGGTCAGTTCCTTTCTGGAGGCTGTGGGTGAGGGGGGTCCGGCCTGTGCCTCTGTCCCGGCTCCTGGCTGCTGCAGTGTCGTGGCCGCCTCAGCCCATCTCCGCCTCTGTCCTTACCTGCACTTCTTCCCTCGGTCTCTCTCTGTTTCTCTTTTTGTAAGCACACCAGTCATTGGAGGAGGGGCCCATTCCAATCCAGTACGACCTAATTTTAACTAATCACGTCTGCGAAGACCCTACTTCCATATACGGTCACATCCTGAGGTTCCAGGTGGACACAGGTTTTGAAGGAGGACACTGGTAAACCCTGTCCACCCTGCAAATCATGGCTTACCCCGCATCCCGGGAGTCGCGGTGGAGCTGGGGTCCGGGGGCATTTCCTGGGCCTCCCAGCACTTGCCTCTGCCCGGAAAGGGAACTCCGCGGGCAGCCAGGGCCACCCTCGCTGCTGCCTCTCACCCTGCTCGTTCCTCCGCAGGCCTTACTGAAGTTGGACTGCCAGGGCCTGGTGGTCAGACTCATCCAGGACTTCGTGCTCCTAACCACGGCCGTCGAGGTGGCGCAGCGCTGGAGGGAGCTGGCCGAGAAGCTGGCCAAGGTGTCCAAGCAGCAGATGGACGCGTACGAGTCTCCCCACCGGGACAGGAACGGGGTGGTGGACAGCGAGGTGAGCAGGGGCCGTGTCCCTCCGCCTGGGAGATGCAATCGCAGCAGTGTCTACTTGAGAGCGTTTTTACGAGGACAGAATGAGCTGAGTGGGAGCGCGTATGCCCAGCACACAGCCGGCTCTCCCTGAGCAGGGCCTGGTCTCACCCTTCTTGGGGTGGACAATTGTGAGTCCCACTCTGACTCTGCCAGGAAATGGCAAGTTGGAACCGCATGGGCAGAACCGCCCATCCCTGGCTAATCCCCATCTTCATTCCGATTGAATAACGCACGAGCGGAACCCTGTGAGATCAGCTCTGCTCTGGGTCTCTACCCAGGACCCTGCTGGATACCTGGGGTGTACGGGCCAGGGCTGGCCGGGTTCTTACTCAGAGACTCTTCTCTCACTTGTGTGTGGAGGTCGCTTTACGCTCCCAGAGACCTAGGAAGCAGGAAGTCCCAAGTGTAAGGGTGTCCTTTATTAACATGGTGAACTTCTAAATAAATGACACAGATTAAAAGGGCCGCAGGGATTGTCAGGAGAGAAGTCTTTTGTTTGTTCGGACGCCATGTGCTACATAGCTGCTAGTATCGCGCATGTGGCATTGTCCTAGGAATGTGCTGGCCTGGGACAGACGGTTCCACCTGTTTCTTTGTATCTGTTTTCCTCTTTTTTAAAAGAGTAGCATAAAATAATGAGCCGAGGAACTGGAGCAGGTAATGGGATTGAATCTCTTACTGTCCTCTAACCTTTTTCCTCTCCCCTTCCCTTTGTTTTGGACGACTCCACCATCCAGGCCATGTGGAAACCCGCGTATGACTTTTTACTAACCTGGAGCCACCAGGTCGGGGACAGCTACCGGGATGTCATCCAGGAGCTGCACACAGGCCTGGACAGAATGAAGAACCCCATCACCAAGCGCTGGAAACACCTCACGGGCACCCTGATTCTGGTGAACTCCCTGGACATTCTGAGAGCGGCCGCCTTCAGTCCTGCGGACCAGGACGACTTTGTGATTTGAACAGGTCCCCCCACCTGCTGCTGCTCTGGGGCGCGCGTCCTCTGACGGTCCTGGATGCCCGTGCAGTCACGTGGAGTGGGGGGGGAGGGAGGGAGGGCCGGCTGCTCAGACACATCCAGGGTCGCTCCGGGCCAGAGCCGCCCCCCAGGGCCAACCACATGCCACGCTCCACCCGCCGCTACCAGGGCGGGGAGGCCTGGAGGGAATTTCTACTGCAGGTCATTGCCAATCAGATAGCTTTCTATTTGTTAAGTATACGTTTAAATTTAAAGTCACTTTTTTTAAAGTATGGTGGGGAGGGGACAAATGCGAAAGGTGGTATCTAACTTTTTTAATGGACCGTAAAGATTAAAAACAAAAAAAACTTTAGGGGAAGATGCTGTTGAGGTTTTTATGTTCTATAAAGACCTTTTTAAATTATGTGACAGATGTATATATGTATTTAAAAGTCACTGGGGGCATTTCTTATTCCCAGGCACACTTGGCATTTCAACACCTAGCACTGGAAGATGCTCGTTGGAGTGTTGGACCTTTTCCACTCCATCCTCGTAAAAGAGTAAATCGGATAGGAACCATGGTTTTTCAGTCAGTACAGCTCAAGCTCATTCTCCCTGAGAACGTCCTGGGTCCTGCTGTCCCCTCTTGTTGTTATTGTTTTCCATCCCTTTGCCTCATGGTGCAGTAAATGACCAGCCACGGTGCACGTGGACCTTTTTGTGGGCAACACTAAGTCCCCCACGAGTAATTGGTGCCCTTGAGATGAGGACTCAGCTGGGAAGTTCTTCATGGCCCCTTCCTGTATGCAGTTAGTCATTCAAAAGAAACGGTGCCAGCTGTGAGTGAGGAGGTCCCTGCGGGCTAACATGCCATCGTCTAGTTTCTCCCTGGGGGCAGGGGAGCGCGTCCTGCAGAGCTCCGCCCTCCGGTGGGTATGAAGGAAACTTCACCACAAAGGACACCCTGTGCTGGTGTGCAAGGGTGCCTGCTGTCACTTGCCAAACCCCACTTCATTTCATCTAAAATTCAACCCCTCTGCCTTCCTGCTGAGTCCCATGTCTCCTTGGAAATGGATGGTATCAGGAAGCCATTTTTATTTATAATATAGAGTATCTGAGCAGGAGGAACATTCTGAAAATGAAAACATCTCCCACGTAAAATCTAGGACTTGGCAAAAGTGTCGTATCGATGACTTTTCTGGTTGTAGATCAACTTGCCTTGTTGAGTTCTATGCTTGCACTGTAGCCGTGACATCTTACAAGGAATAAGGAGCAGAACTGAAGAAATATCTGGTGGATCCACAGAGCTGGTCCCCAGGAGTGTGCCAGGACACGCACTGTGCTCGTATGACGTGATGTTGGGCCACTTGGGGCCCCAAATCTCATTCTCCTCGTCTGCTTTCTCGAAACATGTTAACTACTTAGTCTAATCAATGCATAACCCCTTGTTGGGCTGAGACATTCTTTTATCTCTCTTGATTCATTTACTGAAGATCAACAGGCTAGAAAAACAATACACACACACACACACACACACACACACACAAAGAAAACCACTATGTATATTATGCTGCAAGGACCAAGATACACAATTCCCCAGTCATCACGAAACAACCTTAAACCCTGCTTTTCGACTGTCCGCCTTCGTTCTTTCCAGAGATCATCTCTCACCTTTTCCCCAAAGAAGAAACAAAACCAGTTGCACCTTAAACCATGGATATTTTTCCTCAGGGGCTTAAAATAGTTTCCTATGCAACATGCCTTGTAGCACAAATTAAATCCTACAAAAGTTGCAGTAAATTTTATTTGGATATTTTGACCTATTAAGTGTGTGTGTGTTTTTTCCATACCCAACCAAACTTGAAATACGACCTATAGTGTAAGTGTCTGTGCACAGGACAATGGCTCCTCCCCTAACAGTCACCCCTGGATGACAGTGTGACGGCTGGGTTAGCTAATAATTTAATTGCTCGTGGAACAGGGGTCTCCGTCTTCGCTGACCAGTGGGTATCAGTGTGGCCCAGAGCACCCAAAGGGTGCAATGGGTGACTTGCCTTTTTCTTGGCCCAGTGTCCCTGGTGCTCCCAATCCCACAATACGCAGTTTAGGACTGAGCCGTTTCTGCGTGTCAGGCATCGTCCCTAGGGACTAGCTGCAGCACGCGGGACTCCCACGGGCCGGCCCTCCCCTCTTTGTGCCCTAGGAATACTGTGTTGTCCGGGGAGAAAATGAGGTGGGGGAGTGACTTATGGAGACCAGCCCCACCTAGAGGTGGTGGGAGGCTTGGGGCTCAGGAAAGCCTCCTTGAAAAGTGACTGTAACCCAAGATCTGAAGGCCGAGTAGGAACGAGCTAGCCCAAAGCCAGACCAGACCAGCAGAGCAGGGTGTGTGCAGCACAGCACTGAGAGAGGGTACAGGCGACCACAAGAGGCTGACCCCTCCCGTGGTGTGGGGCATGTCCGATGAGCGAGGGTGGCCTCTGAGAGCCCCTCTGTCTCCACGTTCATTCCAGTCCTGCCAGCTGAGGCCTCACACCCATTTTGCAATTGAGGAAAACATTAGTGTGATCCTATCATACAGCTAAGAGCAGAGGTGGGGATTTTAAACCCGCGGCTGCCATAACAAAGTGCCACAAACTGGGTGGCTCAAAACAACAGAAGTTTATTCTTTCACAGTTATGGAGGCCAGAAGTCCAAAATCAAGGTGTCACACGGCTGCCTTCCCTCTGTGTGTGTCTCCACACCTCCCTTTCTTTATAAGGATACCAGTCATGGATGACGTCCCACCTGAATTGAGGATGACCTCATCTGTACCTCGTTATGTCTGTAAAGACCTTATTTCCAAATAAGGTCGCAGGTAGCTGGGGGTTGGGACGTCAACATATCTTTTCAAGGGACACAGTTGAACCCCTAACTGCCTGCTGCACACGGCCTTTGGATGTGGCTTGCTTGGGAGAAAGGGGAAGGAATCCAGTTTGATCTATCTCGGTGCCCTCCACCCAAGGTAATGCAAAAGCCAGAGGGGCAGAGGAAGGTTGTTCTTAAAAGGGCAAACCACTTCGACAGGCTCTGCAGTATTCACCAAAACCCACTTTCTTCCTGAGCAAACAGCTGCAGTTTTGCCTTCCTTGGTTTCAGTTACCCTCTGGGTAGGTCAACCACTGGCTGAAAATATTAAATGGAAAATTCCAGAAATCATTCATAAGTTTTGAATTGCGAGCCATTCTGAGTAGTGTGATGAAAATTCGCTCCAGTGTGACCAGGATGTAAATCATCCATCCTTTTGTCCAGCGTCTCCAGGCTGTATATGCTCCCTGCCCGTTAGTCACTTAGTAGCCGTCTCGGTGATTAGATGGACAGTCTCACAGTGCTTGTGTGCAGGTAACCCTCAATGCCACATTCACATAACTTATTACAATATATTGTTATAATTGTTCTATTTTTCAGTTACTGTCAATCTGTTACTGTGCCTAATATGTAAACTAAACTTGATCATAACTGTATGTGTAGGAAAAAACAGTATAGGGTTTGATACCATCCGTGGTTTCAGGCTTCCACCGGGGGTTTTGGAACATATTCCTAGCAGATAGGGAGAGAACCACGGTAGACTGTATTTTCCAATCTCCCTTGCTAGTGGAATGTGAGCAAAAATGATACGCTGCCATCAAGCCTGGCCCATGGAAGCTTTCGGGCAGTTCTCCACTCTCCCGATGGAACAGAAACAACTCCAAGGGCCTACAAGATGAGGAGGACTCAGCAGAGTCCCGGGTTCCTGACCGCTTCCTGGTCAGTGACATCTCTATTGGATTGTGACTAGTTTATCCCCAGGTTACTGAGGCTGTGAGGGTTATTTGTTATAGCAGTAGGCTGTTGACTTTAATCTCAGGTAGAGCGTAGCCAGATTATTACTATAATATAAAAGCTGGAGGGGAGAGGGGTTTGCTCTTGAAAGGGAAACGTCCCTACCACATCTGAATTATATCAGGTAAAGATAAGAAGAATCTAGTCACACTCTTTTTCTTGGCCTGTGCAAATCCAGAATGGGTAGGTACCAGTCTGAATATGAACAACTGTTGTACTGAATGTTCTCTAGGCCAGTCCAAGAAGCTCCGTTGAGATCCCCAGTCCTTTATCGAAGTTGATTTTGACATTGATAATAACAATTTGCATATAAAGCTATGGTCTTGGTAGGTGTTCTTGAGGACCAAACATTCAGGGAAAAGATTTAGTTGGAAAAAACTGTGCTTTGATTTCCCAAGAAGAGCAGTTTTGCCCGTGATTAATTCCCGCCTTGGTCTTCACCGGATCATTGTTGTGCAGTCTTATCAAATGGGGCGTGCGAGAAATTGTTTACTTTGTGATCAGCCCCTTCCCCTCTGAGTAGTCTCATGTCACCTGGCCACAGCAGCGAAGGCCAGGCGTGGTCCTGGGATCTTCCCCACCGGTGGTCACCAGATCCAGCAGCCTGTAGGTATCCCAACTACTCCTCCTGCCATGACCAGTACTGCCATGTCTTACAACTTACACCTTCTCCCTTTGCTCTCACTCCTTTTTTCTACCAAGCTATTGTCACACGCTCCCCCCACCCAGGACACCTGCTCGCTATCTCTCTGCTCCCCTATCCATGGGGTACAAGAGAGACCCAGAGACCCTCTTGCTTCCCTCTGTGTGGTCTGACAACCGGAACCACCTGACCGTCTTCCCTTCTCAACCTCCCTTTTTCTGAGCTGTCTCCCAAGCTGTAACACCTTTCTTCCATCAGCTGGCACGCTGAGCCCTTTGAGAGCAGCAATCATGTCTAAAGTCATTGCTGAATCCCCAAAGCCTGATGGAGTAAGTGTTGCGTGAGGGAATTGACCATATATCTCTGCAATGGAAATGCATTTCAGAGTGCCGATGGCTCTGGCTATCAGGAGAGAATAAACTTCACGCTGTGTTTACAGCCAATGTAAAAAATAAGTGAAAACCTGCCCAGCAATGAGTGCATCAAAACCCACTGCCATTTTACGGAGGGTCCAAAGAGGAACACATGGTAGGGGTGAGACTCAGTGAAGTGTACACCAAAAGCAATTCCATTTCTTAATGATTCATTTCCTGATGAGGGAAATGCTGTCAATCTGATCCATGCTTTATGCTGTGATAAATTTGCTTTTACATAAAATAGATTGGAATGGACTCACATCCAAAACAGTCAGAAATAACCTGATTTTGGGGGGGGGGGAGTGTCACCAAGTGCCCCGGGGTTGCTCTGCACCTGCAGTCTACGAAAGCAAAGATGGGTGTCATGCGGGGGACCCTGCTCGCTGCGCCATTTGTCGTGCAGGGCGTCCGGTGGGGTCTCTGCTCCCGCTCCCCCCATAAGAACGCAGGACACGGTAAGACCAAAAAGGAACACCCACGGAGCCATAGATAGGGGAGTCAAACCAATATATTCTTGCTGGCGGCTGGACTGGAGACACAGGAAGCAGGATCTGCATAATCTGCCTAACAGCAGTCTGCACTTGCCAGCCACCATCTTCTTGCTAGCCCCCATTCTTCTGCTAGCTTAGCCACAGCAGTTATGTTAGTGGCCAATGGCTTACGGGTTACAGCTGACGGCCAACTAGACACAGCTGCTGGCCATCTGATCACAGTTGATGGCCATTTACTACCCGAGCCAGCACCTTTCTATGTGAGGCCGAGAGCCTGGAAATTGCTTTTTGGGGCTTTGTCCCCACAATGGGTCAATGGAGGCTCAGGGAGAGCAAACAAGCCCAGCTGGCACCGAGGCCAGTCCCCAGTTCTGTCCACCCCCAGGTGTGCCCGCATGCCACTTCAGAAATAGCATTAAAAGCAGAAAACAGCATGCTAGCCATTGCATGAGGAGCAAATGCCCGAAGCCAAAGCAGGGCAGTACCACAGACAGCTGTGCTCTGGGATGGGGTGAGATGGGCTGTCCCTCCACTCCCGCCTTCACAGATGGCTTCTGAAATGTATGTGCAAGATAGGCATTACTGTTTTGTGCCCATTTCCCTAAAATCCTAAGTATTTAAAATAGTTGCACTTAGCTAAAATTTCCCTTTATTAAACAAATTTCAGCATGACTGACTGAGGTGTAATTGACATATAAACAATGTTTTCCTTTTTAAGACCCAGTCATTTCCATCCAAAGAGCTCAGCCTGGATTCCTGTACAATATGGATGTGCCTGGCACTACTAAACTGAAGTGAACCACTGAAAAATGGTTCAGACGGCAAACTTCCGCCATGTATATTTCATCACAATTTTTTTCATGTGAAAAAAAAATTTATAGTCCCAGTTCCCTGCACTCCCAGTGTCTGGTTATGACAAATAGGGATTAGAGTTAGGGGTGGAGTGAGATTCAGGGTTCTTCACTCTTTTCATGCCATGGACGCCCTTTCGGTATCTTGGTAAAGCCCGTAGGCGCCTCAGAATGATGTACACACATAAAATAAGCCTGGGGTCACAAACCAAAGCAATGATATTGACATGCAGTCACCAAAAGATAGTTTTAAATTGTGGTGTAGTGGGCCGGCCCGGTGCGATTGGAGCTCCATGCTCCTAATGCCGAAGGCTGCCTGTTCGATTCCCACGTGGGCCAGTGGGCTCTCAACCACAAGGTTGCTGATTCGATTCCTCGACTCCCGCAAGGGATGGTGGGCTGTGCCCCCTGCAACTAGCAACGGCAACTGGACCTGGAGCTGAGCTGCGCCCTCCACAACTAAGACTGAAAGGACAACAACTTGACTTGGAAAAAGTCCTGAAAGTACACACTGTTGCCCAATAAAGTCCTGTTCCCCTTCCCCAATAAAATCCTTAGAAAAAGAAATTGTGGTGTAGTGATATATGTGCTCTCTATGCATTAAAGAACGCAATATAGTAGTAGATTTCATATCCATCATAGTCTCTGTAGGGAAAACACTGTCGCAAAAAATGTTAATGGATATAAAAATCATCTGAGATCTAGAGATTATTGTGAAAATCAAGGCATTTGTAATATCACAGAGGATCCTTGGCTACATGCATACTTGAAGGAAATGCTAATGTTTAGTTAGAGATTAATAAAAATAATGATGCAATTTCTGTCCCTTATTAAAAACAATTAAAAACTCACCCTAAGGAAATTGAATCACCCAGATTTCCTGTATCCCTGGTTTTTAATTGCTTGTATTATTATTTTCTGCTCCAGGTTGGCAAGAATGTTATTTTAAAGCTTTGCTGCTCTGATATTCGACCTAATGGGGGAGAAAGGGAACTTGAAGAAATCAATTGGTTGTGTCTATGACTGTTTAAATATCATTTCTTAATTTTCTTAATTTCCCATTTCCATAGGTTTACTTAAAAAAATACCTGTATACTCATGTTGTATGTATTATATACTACAACTTTCAATGTAATTTTCCCTTTGTGGTGGGGGGGCAGCAAAAGAACCACCAGACTGGGGGTGCAGCATGAACGGCGGTGAGAGGCAGGCAGCCAGGTGGCAGGGCCAGTGGCTGGTCTGTGTTGACTGGATGCCCGTCATGGGCACACAGAGGGTGAAGGGAGACCCATGAAGGAGGAGAGAACTAGTTCCTGGCCCCACAGAAGTTTGTGTTCCAATAAGGAAAGTCCAGACCCAGGAGCTCAGAGGTACCTGAAACTCAAGAGAGGCTGAAGGGCTCCCTTCAGAGTGGATCAGGAAAGAATCAGAAAGGGGGAAGCCTGCTGGGTGAAGGGGCTTCGAATGAGGGTAGGTAGAGTATTCGGAGAAGAGATGCCCAAGGCAGAGGGGAAATCCTGAGAAGATACTGAAAGGGGATGGGGAGGGATTAACTAACAGATTGAGCAGCTTCTAGGCATATGTGCCTGGCACTGCTCTGGGCCCTGGGGTGTGATCCCTGTCCCCATGGAGCCCACACTAGAGGGGAAACAGATGACAAACCAGATCAATAGTCAGTGTAAAGTCAAGTGGAGATAGATGCTATGAGGACACATTAGGTGACACACTGTGACCTGGAAGGAGGTGGGAGCTGTAGTGCAGGGCAGCCTGGAAAGGTCTCTCTGATGAGATGAAGTTTGGGGACTAGTGGGTAGTTTAGAGAAGATGGGGGAGGGCCAGGGTGAGGAGAGGGATGGGAAGATGGGCCAGGGGTGAGCAACCTGGAATGCCAGACGTAGGTTCTGGATTGTGCTCAGCGAGTGGGGGGCTTTGTGGATGGAGTGGGGAAGGCGACCCACCCACCCTGGTCGTGTTAGGTAGGATTAGCTGAGGAGAAGCCTGGAGTCCCAAAGCTGCTGGACTCACCTGGATGTCAGAGGACCCCAGTGGGTGGGAGGCAGGAGAGGGACAAGCAACTCAGTGTGACATTTGACGGGCAGAAGCAGGGAGGCCAAGGGGACTGGTGGCCTCTGAGGATACTGCTGGGTCAGGACTGGAGGCCCCAAGCATCCATGAGTGGCTTTACTGGAAAGTGGGGAGAGGATGGCAAACAGTTGTGGTTGGGGAGGGCAGCTGAGTAGGACAGAGATGTGGGGGAGGGGAGAGGACTTCTGGGACCCTGCTTCTAACAAGAAGGCTTTAAGGGGCAGCTGAAAGATCATAGACCAAGAGAACCAGTGAGAAGAGGTAGGAAATACTGTGGACACCTGACATCATCCATGGTGCTTTTCCCCTCCAATGCCCACTCCCATCATACTAACCGTTAAGGCTTCTGACTCAACTACCTTTCATTTCTCCTCTCTCTCTGGGGCTACGGTTTTTGTCCTGGTCACTGTCACCTCCCCCACACCTGCAACTCCAGCCTTGTCCCCTCCTCTTCCACCAGAATGGTTCTAAAATAGAAACGCATGCCCCTCTCTATCTAAACCCCACCTCCTGTGGTCCCCATGTTTAGAGCAGATGCCAGCTGACAGGTTCCCATTGGTCCTGATGAAACTGCCACCTCCACGGGCAAAATGAGAGAAGTAAGCACAGTGCACTGAGGATTTTCATTAAGCCAAATTTGTGCAAATGAAATAACTGTTCCCGATCCTGAGATTAAGCCCTCCATTCTTTTTTGGTGTTAAAATGTTCTTTATTTTGGTAATTGATAATGATAGTAACTCGTAGTAGTTGTTGCTTTAATGCCTTTTCTGACAAAGTAAAATGTAGGCCGATGACAAACATCCATGCATCTTTCAAGACTTGGGTTTTTGGACAAATAAGGCGCATACGAGATGAAATGTCTATGTCCAGGGCTCTCGGCACTTGTGGCTGTTTCTGCCTAGACCACTCTCCTGACCGTGCCAGAGGCTCTGTCGTGTTTTCTGGGTGTTCAGCATCTTGAGGACGCTCTGTTTGGAACCCAGAAAACATAAACTCGCAGCTTCCCTGGCAGTTCAATGCAGGTGTGTGTCTAGCACCCATCCCTCGGATCTCTGATTCGGATTTCAGCAGCTTGCAGGAGGCGAGGGCGGTGGCAGAAGCATGGGTTTGCAGGGTGGCAGCGGTCACAGGGAGAGGTCCTGGCCGACCGTTGGCATTTGCCCTGATAGTTGATGCCACATTCCTCATCAAGCCAGTCCTGGGAGCTCAGCGTTGAGCGTGATTTTTAGCTCTCCCAACACTCTGCTGAATTGCCCTGTCACCCTTTAATAAGTCCCTTTTGGAAGAACTTGCCATTGCCAATTTCTGTTGCATTTATGTACCTGACTCCCTCCAGGATTCTGCTCTGATCATCAGACTCCTCTGGGGAGTCGTTTGGGACGTGCCATAACGGCCCTTCCTGTGCTCTCCTGCAGCCCTCTGCCCTTACCACTGACAGAATCCGAATCTTTCTATGAGCGCTGTGCATTTGCTTGTGCCAAAGACTGATGCCACCGTACCCAACTGACACCAGTAAATTCAAAGTCACACTCAATAAATTCTCAGATGAATGACTGATTGAATGAACAACTTCCCAGTAGCACTGTAGACCAATTCATTTAGGGGGATGAAGGCTAAGGACTAGTGCCTGAATAGCTTCATGTGTGATGGCAGCTACGGTTTTTTTAATCAAAGAAGTTTTGTGGGGAGTCCAATCTAGATTTTTTTCTAGAAAGTTCGATCTCTACTCGTTTTAGTTCACTGGTCTTCCCACTCTAATATTACATATGTTTAGCTCAGCTGAAGCTCACACTTTGGAATAACAAATGTGCTTTGTTTTTCACACATCCACACATTTTTCTACACTCCACTCCAAATGCAAAATCAGATCACGCCCCAGGTGTGGATGCTTGCACCTAAGTGAGAATAGCAGAGACTGGGTAAACATCTATAGCCTCAAGAGAGCGGTCTTGGTGTCACAGGCCTCCCTAAATAGTCACCCTGACACCTGAGCAAAGCAGGAAGCAGGGGGATGGGCAGACAGGGCAGTTGCCTGGCAACTCGGGCAATCACAGGGCCTGGTCTTCCTTATCTAGAAGAGAAAGGATCTGAAGAGTTGAGCCCCTTTCAGTTTTCCCTCTGAGCCTGGTCAGAATCAACATCTCCAGAATGAAGACAATATAGTAAAAATCCACACTGACGACTCAGCTTAAGGATTTGTGTTAATAACACTGAAACCTACAAATGCAACCCTGTGTGTGCAAACGGAAGTGCTGCAAGGTATATTTTTTGTGTTAACTGGTGAATTCTGAAGAATACAATTGTGCGTGAAAAATCTCTTCGAATTATCAGAGTTCAGTTCTCCATGGCATTTTGAAAAACACCTTTCCGTATTCCTAATTATCACATTTTCCCTGTGATAGATGAGAAAATGAAAGCCAGAAAAGGTGATGAGTGCGTATTGAGGAACTCAGGGCACTTGACCTACTTAGAAATAACATACACAGACCTTGGAGATTTATGTATTTTTCCCAGGCTCTGGGAGATAGGTATCATTCTTCAAACATTAGGTTTGTGCAAAATACACATAGACGTACTGCGGCTGGTATCACATGCCATGCATAGGAGAGCTCCAGCCGTCGAAACAACAATAAATTTGTTTTGCATGCGGAAATTCATACCTAAGGACAAGCACCTCTGTTTAACTCCATTTTCTGTTGTGACATGTAACATACTCCAAAATTCTGCTTAAAACAGTATT
This sequence comes from Rhinolophus hipposideros, assembly GCF_964194185.1. Lineage (NCBI taxonomy): Eukaryota > Metazoa > Chordata > Mammalia > Chiroptera > Rhinolophidae > Rhinolophus > Rhinolophus hipposideros. The sequence goes on from NC_138052.1 coordinate 96,815,078, forward strand.
GGATAGCTTTCCTGGAGTCGGGCAGCTTTCTCTCCCTACATGAAAGAGCGTTGAGTAGTATTTCACTTCAAACAAGGTGGTTAATTAGTATTATTATTTTCAAAATATAATACTTTATTTTATATTTAAATGGGTATTACATTCACTCTTACCGGTGTTTTGCAAGTCAATCAGACCACAACAGGGCTCTGGTGGAAACATCATTATTATTTTGGATTCCCCTATATTTTCTCCTACCCATAGTTCTGGGAGGAGGTGAAGTGGGTACCAGCCTAGTAATCTTGAGAAAATGAAAGAATTCAGCTATTTAAGATCATTTTTCAAACGTAATCTCTGCAACCACTCGCCTGTTTTTTCAAGCGCAGTCCACCCCAGATTAGGCGAGTGAGACTCACCAGCAGGAAGCTTATTAAAATGCAGATTCCAGGCCTTCCAGGGCCTTTATAATCAGATGCTGTGGGGGGCCAGGAACCTGCACTTTATCAGGCTTTCCATCTGATTCTTAGGTGCCCTAAGGTGTGAGGACGAGCTCAATTTCTTAAATTTTATGGTAAAACACTAGACGGGAAAGTAACGTAAATGATTTCTGTTTCCGGGTAGGAGGTTATGCGCGTGGATTGTTTTGTGATTTCTAAATAGTTCAGCAGCCACAGCTCCGCTCCTGTGCTTCCTGGCTTCCATGCATTGTCCCACTTTCAGTCACCTCCTGCGGAACTTTAATTAAAACCCAGGCAATTGTTTTCAGGAGTCTTCTCTGACACAAGCTACGTCACTGGGACTTGTTGGACTGTCCCTGCTGAGAGGGATAAATGGGCTGGTTGGAGCTTGGCAACAGGTAAGACTCTCCCTGCCCTGTGCCTCCTCGGACTTCCTATTGGTCAGAGGCAGTGATTTCTATCGCCTGCTGGAGACTGCGCTCCACAGGCAGGCCTAGGCTTGGGCCTGACCCAGTGCTGGCTTCAGGGGCTGATAATGACCAGGGCTGTGGGGATTTACAGCTGCCTCCTGTCTCCGTGGGACGCACGGTGTGGGCAGATACCCGTTCCTCTGGTTCAGGCAATGCTGATCCTCAGGCAGGACTTGGCAGAAGTGCCTCCTGCACACCAGTGTGGACCTGATAGTCTCGGATACACCTGGGAGGTTTGTGTGGAGTGGTGTGTGTGTGCACAGGTGCCTGAGTGTGTCTGCACCAGCCATCAAGGAGTGTTCAGAGACAGGCCTCCTGGTGTTCCTTGCCTTGGACAACAGCACCACTGCAGAAGCATGGGGCTCCTCAGTTTCATTCCAATGCCACCCAGACTAAAAACAGCCAACACTTACCTAGTGCTTTCTCTGAGCTTGTCACAGTCCTAAGAACTTTGGAGATGTTTTAAACTCATTTGATCCTCGAGACATCTCTGTGAGAGAGGTATAATTATTATCCACGTTTTCCAGGTGAGAAAGTAAGGCACAGAGAGGTTAAGTAACTTCACTGAGATCACACAGCTATGAAGTGTGGCGCTGAGATTCAAACCCCGGCAGCCTGGCTCCAAGGTCCTTGCTGTACCTCATTAAGGTCATATCCAGGTGACATTTTGCTGTGGATCAAAAACCCCAGCAAGAGAAGGAGACGGTGACCTTCATAACTGAAAGTGGTAAATAGCAAAACTTGTATTTTTCACATGGGAATGTGTAATGTGGAGATAATGAAAAGTGAAGAAGGCTTTTTGTTTTTAATTTCCATTGGTTAAACGGATCTAATGAGTTCATACTTTCTCTGTATATGTCAGTGGCTGGCAAGCAGACAGCACAGAGGCTGAACCAAGAGCGTTGTTTAAATTTGCCGCAACATAAATGTGCGTAGTAATGGGGCAGTTAAATAGATTGCAGTGCGTTACACAATGGAATACTGTTCGATCATTAAAAGGAATAAGCAAATCTATAATTATTGGTGTGAGAGGAGCTCCAAGATATAGTAAGTGGAAAAAAATAGAACAGTGAGTATAATATCACCCATTTTGTTAAAAAAAAAAAAATAGGGCCACGCACAAAGCATTCCTAGAACGACACCCAAGACATGGGCTTATTGAGGTCTGGAGATCTGTATGTGGAAAGGACTTGGTTTCTGTCATGTGTCTTTTTGTGCCGTTTGATTTCTTGCTCTGGACTGGTGACATTTTCATAATTCTACACATATTGTTTGCTACAGATAATAATTTATGAAATGAGAGTAATTTAGAATTAGCTGTAAGTATGGAAGGAATAGAACGAACACCCCATTTGCAAAATTAAAAATCAAACAAGCACCCAATTTCCATATTAGTACCCAGCCAAGTGGGCCTCCGTATACAGGCAGATAATCACCATTCATTTGTGTGCCTAGAACAGGGCGTTTTCACCAGGGCCCCCAGATGGGTGCTGGGGGGTCTATGAAACCCTCAAAGGGTACCCTAAGTGTTTGTTTATTATGGTCTGTGTATCTTCTGAGGAGAATATCCGGAGTTTTTAATAGATTCTCGTACAGGTTTATGATCCACAGAAGTTTAACGACCACTAGCCTAGAGGCTATGAAAAAAGATGGTGTTCGCATGAAAGACTATACTGCTCAGAGTTTTAATGAGTATTAGAGAGGGACGCTGCTGCAAAAGCTAAACAATGCGTGTGGGAGGGGCCCACACTGGCGGCGATGACCGCTGGCCTGCCTGCTCCCAGGGCACACCTGCCCAGATCCGGCCGCGTGTTGTGTCCCATGGGTGACATACATCCCCCCACCCATCTGCCAGCACCGCACGGGGCTGAACTCAGCAGAAAGCTGGCCCAGAACAGGTGTGTCAAGGAAGAGTTTGTTTTTCTCCCCTGACAGACTGTCCAGGGTGGGTGAGGGTCCAGGCTGACCACTCGCTCAGGGAACCAGCCTCCTTTGTGTCTTGCCCTGCCCTGCGTAGGACATGGCTTTGTCCCACAGGTGGGATGGCTGCTGCACGCTTCGCTGAGTGCCGGGTCCATGATCCAGGCAGCAAGAAGGGGAGAAAACAAAGGGGTGGGGGCCTGCCTGCTAAGTCTGCTTCTTTTTCAAAGGGAAACAAGAGCTTTCCTGGAAGCTGCCTTCAGTAGAATTCCATCACGTTCCATTAGCCACAATATTGTCACACAGTCACCTCCTGGCTATAAGGGAGCCTGTGGGTGGGGAGCACTGTGTTCCCTAGTTCGTTGCAATATAACCGTGGACCAAGTCGAGTTCCTGTTAGAATGGAGGCATAGGGGCCAGGGGAGATCGTGTGGACGCCAAGTGAAGCCCCACATGAGCGTGGGAGCATGTGTATATGGGCCAGTTTTTCCGCCGTGAGCTGGCATGCACAGATTAGTTGGTCAATTGGGCCTGAAAACTGGTCTAATACCCTCTTTGTGAAAATGCAGCCAGGGGTTATAACTTACAGACCTGCATTCGTTAGTGCCACTGGAATCAAAATGAATACAATTACTAACGTTTACTCACGTGTAATTCTGATAAAAGTGCATTGTGCAGCTGGGCGGTCGCAATGGATTCCTGATGAAAGCACAAGGCATTTTTCTGTTTGTTCATTGACACATAATTGACATGGAGGGCTGTATATATGTAAGGATCCGGAGTTTTATAAGTTTAATGCAAAGTACATTTTAATAAAACCGACATACAAGAAAAGAATACATGAAAGGAGACTCAGGCAAAGTTGTGATTCCGAGCAGCTCTCAGGGCACCTCCGCTATGGACAACTTCCAGAGCCTGGCCCTTAGGCAGATGGTGCTTCATGCTCTCCACTGTGAGAGACATGAGGAGGCCTTTTGCTCTGAGCCCTTTTCCTGGACACCAGCAGGTACGGGATCAGTAGGGATGGGGTCCTCCCCGCCGAGGACCAGAGGTCTGGGGCTGGGGCAGGGGTGCACCAGGTCACCAATGAAGCCGTTTGATGGAAGAAAGTGGAGCCAGAAGTGACGAGATGTGGAGTCTTGAACCAAATGACAAAACAAGGCTTTGAATGTGTGACTGACCATAGAAGCAATAGGTCCCCACTTACAGAGACTAATGAAGTGACACTGGCTTATTATTACCGTGATATCGTCTCAAATTCTAACTGAGAGCATGCTCCAGGTAGGGTGCTAGCCCGCCTCCTGGGACCACGCCACTCACCATTCATCTCTGTCACACGTGACCCAAACAGCCCGCAGTCCAAACTGCACCCGCCACACTGCCTTGGAGCTCCTTGGGTGAGCCGCCTTTTCCTCTGCAGAATGTCTGGGGGACGTTTTGCTAGGAAATTTTTGCATTTTTTAGCAAATGTGGCATTTCTCCAAAGGCCAAGAACCCACTAATTGACAGTAACATTTCACCAGAAACTAAGTATGAATATAAACTTAAAAGCAGTCTCTCCCTTAGAAACCTTCCATCTTCTTTACATTAACTCTGAAGTTTTAATTTGAAAACCTTGTAATTGAAAGAGATGCTGCTAGAAAAATATAGTCTGTAAATTTTCCCTCCTGGTTATTACAATATAATGGTTGTCCTACATGGTAGATTTGCCTGGATCAGAATTTAGTACACGAGGGGAAAATTATCAAGCGTGTCCTTGCAGAAGTACCCACAGATTTAGGAAAAGAGTAAGATTTTCTTTGTTTCCAAAAGAGAAAACTCAAAATACCTGGATACTTGCTCAGCCATCCAGAGAAAAACTCGAGAGTGAGTTCAGACCGTAGCTCCTTTTTTATGGTTACACGGGATGGTATTTTAAAAAGCATCCAAAATCCTTTTGATTTATGTTTTTTACACACCCAAGGGAATAATTGTAAGGTGATTCAAAAGCTGTACTGTGGGGGAAATATGAGTCCTGTCTTTAGTTTCTGAAGATAAATGTAAATCCATGATTCTTTAACATAAATAGTCTGTGTATCACAGCTCTAAAATGTTTTAAAGAGTAGGTGTCACGTAGCCTGATTCCGTAGAGAATTTTGAAGCTTTCTACGAGAGTTGTGAATCTTTAGGTTATCCCTGGGGGAGCTGCATAAAAAATCAGGGCTATCCAGTAAAAAAACGTAAGGGGCTGGAAGTGCTGGGGTTGAAGTCAGCCCACAAATACCTACCACGTGTCTGTCTGGCAGAGCCCCTCCTCCTGCACCCCAGTCATTAATGGGAGGGACGCAGTGTTCTCTTATCTGGGTAGACACGGGAGGACCAAAATACCACGTTGTCAGCGAGGTCAGGATGCAAAGAAGTTGACACCGAGACTTGAAAAGTCACATCTGGGGGCCGCTCTCCTTTCTCTGGCCCCTCCTTAGGACAAGTGGGGTCCCCCCTTTAGAGATGCCCCCTCCCTCGCACTCCGTCCTGGCCTTCCCCTGGGGAACTTCTCCAGCGCTGTCTCAGGGGGCCCTCTGCTCCCTGGCCGTGGGCAGCTTCCTTTGTTAAATACCCCTAGATCCATGACCCTTTCCTCCAGAGAATTTCTCTCACTTTGCAGCTACACCATCTTTAATATGATAATTTCCTTGACGTCTGTCTCCCCCACGAGACTCTGGGCTGGTGCCTTGTCTGATTCTGCTCACCATTGTGTCTCAGGTGGCCAGTGCAGGGCTGGCACAATAAACACTTATGGTAGGAAGGGAAGGGAAGGAGCGGCGAGGAAGGGGCCGGGGTAAAAGGGGGAAAACGGACAAGAGGGTCACACTCCCGAGTCTCCCAAATTCTCACATGAATGGTTTGGTCTGACAGCCCTACCAAGCTCCAAGTTGGAGCTGAGCACAGTGTTTATTTTACGAGGTGCTTTGATTATGCCCAAAATGCCAACAGCCAGCCATCGCCAGCCCTAAAGCGAGCATTTCCTTTCCTTGGAGAAGTCGACCAACCTCCTTGTTACTCATTCACCGTTCTTCATGTCACTTTTAAGCAGCATCCTCCATTGTGCACCGAGTCGCTTAAAGGAACCAAACTGCCATCATATTTTATAAACTATTGCGTACCCAGAGATCTGAATGTATGGTAGGCTTCTGAAAATCGCCTGCAGGCGTTTGGTTCTAATATTATTACCTGTGGTTTTTATAGCTCAACTTTGTCAAAATGAAGGGCTGCCATCGGCCAACAGGAGCTCATGGAAGTTCCTTTTCAGTCTTCTGGGAAATATTATGGCCTTTAATCACACTTACTGCCTTTTGCTCTGCAACAAATGTTTTCCGCAGCTGCCTTTTCTTCCTGAGCTATACATTCATATCCTGAGTTAAATGAAAAAAGACAAAACAATGTCTAACCTCTGCGAAGTCCACCTGAACCTCACAGAAAGGAATGTCTTTGATTCTTTGTGTTGCAAGTAGGAATCAGTGAGGAGGCGGCTCAGTGCGGCTGCCACCAGCTGGCCTCCTGCTAGCATCCCGCAGGCTAGGGCACTGCCTTCTACCCTGCAAGGTCAGATGCGATCTCCAGCAGGCCAACCACTCCTCCAGCCCACAGGGAAGCGCGCTTTGCCCTGGACCTGAGGGCTTAAGAGAAAGGAGGGAGGGCAGTTTCCTTAAGAGAAAATTCACAGGGATTTTACTGCCAGTCCTCTCTGAACCTGCCTGCACTGCTCTTGACCAGGCTCATTTGTTTTGAATTCACACTCTCAGTAAGAGTGGTTTTATACCAACACCTATCCACTCAAGTGCTCTTACTGGAAATTCAAAGCTCTCTGTACGTGGAGATCAATGTGTGTTTATAATGTGTTGAATCCAGATACTGTTACATGTGGGTGGCAGACCCAGACCATGTCCTCTGGACTTACTGATGGTGGGTGCCTGGGGGAGCAAGGATATTTCTGTTTCTTTACCAGTTAGCTTGTTCATTATTCATTCTAAGGATTGAATTTCATTTAAAAGTCTTCCTGGCCTATGGGAACTGGTTCCCTTTCCTACTCTGGTTTGTTATTGTTTTTGTTTTTCTATTTTTCCATTTTTTTTATTCTTCCTGCGAAGAAAACAAATGAAGGAAGAATATAGTGAGTCATGGTCACATCTTCCCTTAGGTGTCCCTCATACTGGCCATAAAAAACACTGATCATGTTTTTGGCTAAACTTCGCTTCTGTCTTGGTTCATTTAGTAGAAGAAGACTCTAGACTGGTTAAGTGATTTTTTTGGAAAAGTAAATGGTAAAGTTGAACTCTTGCTTCTAGCCATGAAATGTAACCAGTATTGAACTTGCTCACCTACCACAAACAACTTGAGAACTGGACCAGGTATAGGAAACAATAGGTTTCAGATATTGGACCAAAGTCAGTACCAGATTTTGAGAGAAGGAAATCAAATGAAGTGAATGCCTCAGATTTCATCACCTGGAAGTATCACCTGCCCCAGATTTCCACCCGGAGGTTCTTTCTGGACCATAGCACAAGGAGAGAGAATCAAAGCAGATTATAGAGTTCTCACTGAGTTGAGGACCAGGGATTGGAGGTCACAGAAGCCAAGGAGGCCAGAATTTGCAGAGCAGCGTACTGGAGTGACAGGAGCTACACAGAACAACTGCTCTTGAAGAGCTCTCCTCCAGGCTCCTTGAGTCTTTGGGTGAAAACCATACTGTGCACAGGACCAAATCTTCAAAGTCAGGACAAGAACAACTATTAGCATTTATACGCTTAACAATTTCCAGAGCTCACACTATTCCAACTACTCAAGTGGTTAGACTTCATTGAATAAAAGGGGTGTTCAGAAAATAGAAAGGTCACGCTTTAGTCATAGACAAAACTAGCCCAAGAGTAAAGGCTTCTCTAAACATGTCATAAGAACAAAACACATAAAAACAAGACTCAAAACGATCAATCTGATTCAAAAATAATTTAACTGCCTGTCAAAAAAAACAAACAAACCCTGCAATACTATTTAAAGGAAGACAACGAAGTCTAGACACCCCATAATGTACTAGTTACAGTGTCTAATACCCAATCAAAACTTACTAGACATGTGAAGGTGTGAGAAAATGTGATATAGAACCAGGATAAAAATCGGTCATAGAGACAGATCCAGAAAGATATAGATGATGTAGACGCCATGGACTTAGTTGGGAAGGACTTTATTTTTTAAAACAGTCTTATACGCTCAAGAAATTTAAGGGAAATACGAACTTAATGAGGAAAGAAACTGAAGATAGAACCAAAGGAAACTGCTCAACTCTGTAACACTATATCTGAAATTAAAAATTCTCCACACGTTTGCCAATCCATAGGAACTATGTTTTTGTTTTTATCTTTTACTATGAAAGAAATTTCAAACATACACAAAAATATAGGGAAAAGTATAATGAAATCCCAGTATCCATCCCCCATTTCAACAATTACCCACATTCTGTTCATTGCGTTTTGTCTGTCTTTCCCAAACCTTTCTTTTTCCTGGAGCAGTTAAAACAAACCCCAGATATCATCTCATCTCATTCATAAATACTTCAGTGTTTATCTGTAACAAATAAGTGATCAAAGCTTAAATGCACACTCTCAATACCACTGTCACACTCAGAAGATTAGCAATAATTTCTTCATATTACCTGATTACCAATCTCCAGTTTCTCCTGATTGTCTCAGAAAATTGGAATTGGCCTTTATGGTTCATTGGCTCCATTCATTGCTTTTAACTGATCTGTCTCTTAATTCTCTTGTGCTCTTAACAGTTTCACCTCTTCCTCCTCTGGCTTATCCATGTCAGGTATTTGGTGGAAACAGTCTGGTGATTTTCCAGACTGATAGAATGTCTCACTTCTGGATTTGGCTGACTAAATCATTTAGGTGTCATTTAAATTTCTTCTAAACCTCGTATTTCCTGCGATGGGTAGTTAGATCGAGAGGCTCGATTGAGTTCAGGTTCAATGTATGGACAACAATATGTCACGGGTGGCGCTGTGAACTTCCTGTTGTGGAGCTTCAGGAGGCATGTGATGTCTGGCTGTCCCACGTTTGGCGACAGTAAGATAGGTGAACGGGATCACCTGTCTGGCTGGGCCATGGGACAGCCTGATCCATCCAAGTTCCCCATCAACTTTTCACCTAATGGTTTTACCTCCCCCTTGGAATTGTCATTTTTAAATACCTTCGCCACCTCAATAGCTGAGAAATTGGACCTGTTGTAGTTGGTCAATGTTGATTCGTCGCTTGTTTTTCAAGTCAGGGGAGTCATCCACGATTCATCTCCCTACCTCCTCACGGACCTCCTCACTGGGTTTTGATCCCCTCCGGCCCACATCCTGTCTTTCCATCTCATCAAGCTCTGTGGGCAGCTTGATACAGAAATCATCCCATGCATAGCTCCCAGGAACTGTCTGTACATTCCAGGCCACAGGTAGGTATGAGACACGTGGCTTTAACACCAGCTCCCTGCAGGGACGTCTGCTGTGGTATGTCCTTGAAGCCATCAGTCTTTCAGGAAAGCAGCTGAAATCACCATGAAACCTCACGAATAGGCTACAAAGCCTCCAATTCCACATCCTTTCCGCACCATGGTCAATACTGCGGAAGGGGAGAAGGTTAGTGAAACCGTAAGTCTGCTCATTCCTAGTCACTTTTTAATTTTGGGATCCTCTTCCTAAGACACACGAGTCTGTGTGGGCTGGAACATGGGACAGTTTGTGGAACAGACACTGTCCCGAATCATAGTGGTCCCTCCCCTCCCAAGCTGGGTCATTGGCTTTGGGCCACTCTTTGCCCTTCCACCCTCCTCCATCTTAGGAGGAGTTGTTTCGCAGGAAGATCCAAAGGCTCTCAGCAAATGTCTCCTGGGTGGGGTCAGCCCAGCGTCCTCGGAGACAGGCCCAGATCTGTCTGAATCATACGATGAACACAGAATATTCTGGCCCACAGGAACCCTGCCCCTGCCCGCACAGTAACAACGCAGTGTGGTTGTTCGCTCAGAGACGTGCAGTGTGCATCAAAAGAGTCATTTTCCAGGGGCAGCCAGATGGCTCAGGTGGTTAGAGCACGAGCTCTGAACAACAGGGTTGCCAGTTCGATTCCCACATGAGTCAGTGAGCTGCGCCCTCCACAACTAGATTGAAGACAATGAGCTGCCACTGAGCCCCTGGAGGGGCGGCCGGATGGCTCAGCTGGTTAGAGCACCAGCTCTCAACAACAAGGTTGCCGGTTCAATTCCCACATAAGATGGTGGGCTGCGCCCCCTGCAACTAAGATTGAAAACAACGACTGGACTTGGAGCTGAGCTGCGCCCTCCACAACAAAGGACAATGACTTGGAGCTGATCGATCCTGGAGAAACACACTATTCCCCAATATTCCCCCAATAAAATTAAAAAAAAAAAAAAGGAATGATTTTCCAAAGGATGTGTTTTGAAGGAAAACAATCTAAAAAGTTTTTCTTTGTAATACAGTTATCTTTGTGGAAAATGTTGAAAATCTCCCCGGGAATTCTGCAGGGAAGAAAGACTTCAGAAGCATCATTTAAATGCCTGGCCAGCCTTCGGGGGTCATGCAGGACGCGTAGAAGGTCGTCGGTTCCATGTGCCTCCCAAGAGAAACTCCCTTGAGCAGCAATTCCTAATCAAGGACATGATTCGGAGTTTGGTGCGTTTATTTATTTACTTATTTTTAAACCAGTTTTTGTCATCCACTGACTTGAGGGGATTCCAAAGCAAAGTCATTGTTGGAATGGTGAGGGGCAGAGGGTGGACCCAAGCCAGAGGCCATGACCATGGTAGCAGCAAGGTTTAAACATTCATGGAGCATGGAGGAGAGGGGCAACGGGGAGATCAAAATGCTGTGAAGGCAGAATTTTGTCCCCAACACTGGACCTGGATCCCAGACACCTCTCTCAAAATGGTCCCCAAGGGGGAAATAGTGACACCTTAAAAAAACAGCAAAATGAAGAATATAAAGTTCTCACACTAAGCATTCACATCACATTTTTATTCCGTCTTCAGAACAGCATTGTAGAGCCATCCCTTCCCACTTTTGCGATGAAGAAACCATCAGTTCCGCCTGCTCCTGGCCTCACAGCTTCATCAAGGGCACTGGTCGCCTCCTGCCTCCGTCTAATGCACCCTCTGCCAGCTCCCCTGGCTCCCTCCCTCTCTCCAACTCAAAAGCCAGTGGGTCCCAAACACTATTTGACTAGAGTTAGCCAAGATTCTCTTCTTTCTCGTTAGAATGGATTTATCCCCAACTCATTTTATCGTACTCAGGGACAAGCTGCCAAACCCAAATGACAGATGGTGAGGACATTTAAAGAGTATGAGGCATGAACCGCTGAGCAGTTTTCTGTCTGGACAGTCAGCCCTTTTCCATATGCTGTGCAGGCTCCCAGCTCTCCTGTTCTGAGAGACCGTAACTGTGGGAGCCAAGTCTTCAGAGTACCCAGGTGGGGCTGCTGACACCCCACCTCCCTCCCACCGGGGCTCCCTCCTGGGATGCCCAGAATGGCAGAGCTGCCCTTTCTTTCAGGTTCAGGTTCTTCGCTTGTTATCTGTAGATTTAAAAATGGTGCCGAACCCCTCCTCCCTCCCAGGTATGCTTTCCCTTCACCCTCCCGCCGACACCAGAAGGACTGTGAGTGCTTCAACCAGGCGAGGACGGGAAAAGCGATGTCAGAAGCAAGGACAGAGGAGGCCACGTCGCTTCTGTCATGTTCACAAGAATACTTGCTCTTGAAGTCCTGACAGCCATGGAAGAGGTCCGATTACTCTGAGGCCGCCATGCCTGAGGAAGCGCAGGCCACGTGGGAGGCCATCCGGAGGTGCTCTGGTCACCTGTCCCACTGAGCCCAGCCGTTGAGCCATTCCAGCCCAGGCACCAGACATGTGAGTGACGAGGTCTCCAGAAGACTCCAGCACTCAGGTCTTTCACGTTGCAGAGCAGAGATGAGCCATCCAACTGTGCCCACCTGAATCCCCAACCCACACAATCCGGGAACATAGAAAAGTGGCTCTTGTTTTCCACCTTGATGTTTGGGGAATTTTGTTCTGTAACAACCAGGAACTAGAACTCTCCTTGATAACTCTGCTCCTGGGTCTCCACACAGGCACAGATTCTCCTTTTATCTTCTCCTTTATGCCTTCCCTCTCTTTCACTTGCCATCTGTTATGTTCTGAGCTCTTCTGGTCCTTCTAGAGAAGGGAAAGGAGCATCTTTTCATTGTGTGATTGACAACAAATAGTCAGTCCTTACAAATCTACATGAATCTGCCAAAGAGAGAACCCACAGAGGCACATGCAGATGGGGAGTGGGGTGGAAGGCCCACATTTAGCCATTTGCTTCATTTTACCCTAGTTTTCAATTCTCTGTGATGATATAGAAGAAAGGGAACTGAATCTGAATGCAAGAGAAGTTATGCCATCAGGACACTCATGGTGGGATTCTGTGTGTCATCCATGAGCCGCAATAAGGGAGCGTCAGGTAAATGGCTACGTCCCTGTGATGGAGTTTGCAGCCACTTCAAATGAGAGTGAGGACAGTGGAAGCAGGCGGAAATGCAGTGGTGTGCACTTCCTGAGGAAGATGGACATGTGCGCATTGAAAATGGCTCTGGATAAAGTCATCTACCAGGAAGAGCGACGGCCAGGAGATTGGGCTCACGTACAGCAGCAAACGTACAGCCCTGATGGCCTCAGCAAAGACCTGGAAACAACCTCACGCCGGCCAAAGGGACAGTGGACAAATGAACACTTCGTCATCACACAGCCATGTAATAAAACTCTACAGAGAGAAAAGCACAGGGATGATGGGCCAGGGTCAGGGAGAAGATTAGCCTCAGGTGGAGGACGGCAGGAGGATGTGAAGGGAAGAAAGCCGCATGGCCGCATGGAGGTCCTTGTCAAAGTGCCGGCTTTGGTTTTGGGTGGTGAGTTCTCAGGGGCTTAAAAATAACCAAAAAGTACAGAAACTCATGGGAGTCACCAAGGATCAATGGGGACTGCATGCCAGGAAGCAAGGATTGCAATTTATCCGGGTCTGTGGACGTGAACCTGAGCAGAGCGAAGAGGGAACGTGAACATGGGGGAGAGAAGGTGTGGAAGTCTGATGACAGGACAGAGGCAGATTCGGGACAGACACCCTTGAGGAGGTAAAGGGAATGTGACCCAGTGCCAGATGAGCTTACCTGTTTGGAGCAAACAAACTCTTTTCCTTCCCAGTGGATCTGCAAGGAAGCCCTACTCCCACCTGACAAGGTGTCATCTTGAGAGGAGCCGGGGCCAGGTGTTACCTAAGACTTCTGCCAGGTACCCATAAGCAGCCCAGCTTAGGAGCCACCTACTTTACACACGGGGCGTCTTGTCATCTGGAGGAATTTGAAAAGCCACAGACCCAAACTAGCTCCCTCCACCTGCCCGAAATTCCTCAGAACCCTGCCTTTGTCCCCATTCTCTTGGGAGAAGGAAAACACCCCACTTTTCCAAGGGGGCTCCTTTGGCATTGGTTAAGCCACTGCCTGGTGCGTGGGCTTCGCTGCCTGTCTGTAGAGCCCCCCCCCCAACTTCCTGTACCTGCTCAGACTCCCCTGCCACTTCCCCATTCGCAAACCCTGAGCTCACACAACTGGACACTCAGCTTTTTCCATCTTGCAGCTCCTGGAGGGTCTTTCTTGTTTCCCAACTGTAAGAAGCCACAGGTAATATTTTAGGCTTAATTCAAACGCTGCCCTCACGTGAAGTGTCGGCAGCCTCCCCTGCCTACCCCTTCCTGCCTCCCCTGCCATCTGTGTGTCCTGAGGGCTCAGTCTGGTCCCATCCATCTTGTGTGCCCCACGGCAGCCAGGCAGCCAGGCTCCCAAAGCTGTCTCTGCTCTTCCAGGCAAGGGCGGTCCCAATGCTCCCCCTCAGAGACAGGGTGGGGGAGCCGGGACCCACCCCTAATGTTGAATCAAACTGATTGTCTCAATTGAGCCCGAGTGACACACAGTTTTACTTTCCTGAAAGTCTTGGTGCTTTCTCTAAAAAGTCGACTTATTATTTGTGTGGAAGTTTTTCACCCTGTGACTGGGAACTGATACCTCCAAATCCTTCTGGAACATTCCTGGGAACACCCTCCTCAGCACCTCCTTCCTCCCTCCCCCATGGAGTCTCCTCCCCGGGCATGGGGGCCTCTACCTCAGGTCTCACCGTGCCTTGGCCCAGTGCCCATCCATGGGCCCTCCTGCATGCACACAGCCAGGCGGGTCTCCACATGTTCCCACCACTTGCCCCCTCGTCCCACCCTGGTCCCCATGGTGCACTTGCCCCCACCCCTCCCGCCCGCTGCAGCCCCATTTCTCCATCTGACCAGTCCAGGGGAAGAGGCCCCCAGAGGTGCTGGGATCCCTCTGCTCCCTGGGGAGTGGGCACAGGAGCCCGACTGCTCCCTGTCCCCCTCCCCAAACCCCTCTACACCACCAGGGGGTGGGCTGGAGCACACGGAGGGGTGGGGCCTGGTCTTGCATGCTTGGTTTCTATTAATTATCTGGACAGCAGCAAGAGAGGGAGAAGAGGAACCCACAATACCACACACTAGGCTTTCCAACGGTTTCCATCTCTGGCTGTGCCTGACGAGGTTGAGGAATGAGGGCTGTGCTGGGGAGCAGAGATCGCTCACAGACCTCTCATCCTGTGGCGTGAGGGCCCCCAACAGGAGGGCAGCAGACAGTGGGTGGAGGGATGAAAACATCTGAGGACCATCATACTCAGGGCTGATCTCAGCTTCAAGAATTTTCAGATACCGTTTAACTCCTGGCATAGGAATCTCCCCTGCTTCCACTGCCGAGCCACAATAAGAGTCGGGTTTCCTCGGCAACCGAGGAAACATCTCCTGAGAACAGTTTTTGTTTTGAAGTGTTTTGAAATCTTATCAATGGTTTCCAGGGAAAACCAGGCTGCCGATTGGAGCCTGGCGAGGTGATTTTAAGAAAAGGCACAGAAGAACAGATTGGAATTCACAGTATGCAAGTATTAGCTGTTTATCAAGGTAGAAAAGTATGTTTCACTCACATCTGACATTTTAACTTTATTACCTGTTTAGTCTTACATACAGTGACTCTTTGGGGGAGGTCTCTTTGGGTACAGTGACTCTTTGGGGGAGCATTATTTTGATCACAATTTAAAATACTACATAAAGTTTAAAAATTATGGAATTTGGAACCACATGAAAATCAAAATTTTAATTGATACTATGTATTACACTTTGGGAAAATACAGAGTTAAAGTAGCAACTCAGCCGCTAAATCTTGGTCAGAACAGTTTCTAAATCAAATGGCAGTGGTGTCCCTAGAAGAAATGGTGCAATGACAAATTAGCTCAGTGAAAGAGGACCCAAACCCTCGCTGTTTCATGCCAGACTGTCCTTGCTGTGACTCTGTCTTGCCAGTCACTCCTCCCCTATTTACCAGTCAGAAAAAGGTCCAGCAAGTCTGACTCTCCAATGGATATTGGGTTTTGATATTGATTAATTGATTGATTGATTGATGGACTGATTGATTGACTGCCTCCATTGCATTTACCAGGTGCTTCTGCATTTTTTCACGGGCAGTATGTTTCCTTAATTGGTCCATGATCCTCTCTCAGGACCCACACCTGCATCTGAAATCTGCCTTTGCCCTCATTTATTGGGTGACTATTCAGAAAGTCTCCTTAGCTTTCTGAATATTGCTCAAAAGAACGGTGGTGGAAAAGCACTGGGAGAAAATCAAGAGGGAAGTACCACCCTCTTCTAAGACCCGTCAACCTAACATCCCCACATTGCTTAGAAAGCTTCCGTTTAATTGAAATTAACATTTGAAATTGAAATTAGCATTTCTTTCATTGTCGTGGTGCTGTGTACATGTTTATAGAAGAGTAAAGTGACTCTTCTGTTTCCCTTGGCTTTTGTTATTGGGAGCAAACACAATGGACTATACGCAGAAACAGATGAATCCAACTCCATGTCAAATTGGTATCTTAACCACATAGAAAAATAATAATCCAAGTACATTTTGACAAGTTAACTCTGACTGTACACCTTCCAGTGGGATGTATCTTAAGGACAAAAGAACCACAAAGAAATGTTGAAATGTACTGAATAGGTTTTTTTCCGGTAGTGATCTTGGTGTAGTACTTATAAGACTGTTTCATGTGTGTTCTAGGATTGGGCCAATGAGTCCATATGTAAGGACTGAAAACAGGGATTCTTGCTGTGAGAGGAGATAAGCTAACAGAAGGTGGGATGTGAGGACCAACCTTCTGCAGTTGGGTTGGAGGTAAAGACACCATCAGCATGAACTCACGATGTTTTAAAAAACATATTTTGAATTTTTCTCCATTGACGAGACATAGGAACAATGACACTCAGCTGCAATGAGCACAGGGAGTATCCAGACTTTGGTTTCTAAATACCTTTCTCAACCACAGGAAAAAGTGACTGATTCCAGGCCTGGAGCAGAAAAAGTACAGGGTCCACCTGGAATATCCTACCATGAAAATAGCTGACTTGAAGGGCCTCCCACTATACAAATTTGGGATGATTTGAGTATTGAAAAAATGATTATAACACATTGAATTTTTTAGAAAAGTATTCACAAATCCAAAATGATACTTAAAACAAGTGGGGAGGGAACAGGTCTTCTTTATGGAATAATGCCCGCTAATACAGAGAGAAGAAACAATAGAATTAGGAAAATCACTACTTTGTAGCCACCGATGTAATAATTATTCATATTTGATTCAAGTTCGGATCATATTTGAGGCTTAAACCAGGTGGTAGAAGGGTTTTGAGGAACAGGATATCCACGTGCTCTCAAAAGGTCACTCCACGGATTATGTACTAAAAAATAACGTATATTTTAAAATAGTGACTTAACGTCACCCATAATGGGACAAACTCACGTTTGTCATGTGTGTCTCCTGAGGGGGGTGCCCTGATCCACACACATCATCTACGTGATATTCCTGCCAAAACTGTGTATCCTCAAACCTCTCATGAGAAAACAGCGAGACAAATACAATCCAAATTATGGGACATTGGAAAAAAGAGAGACTGGCCTGGACTCTGAAAACTTCAGCCCCGACTCAGTGAGATTTCACTAGGAGACTGGCCACACACAGACAAGCATCAGATACTCCAGGTCTGCCAAGAGCTTCATGATTATAGGTGTTTCTCATACATGCCCTCCTTTACCTTCACAACCCTGTAAGGGGGCAGAGCAGTTTCCGGTAGGAATTAGGGTTCAAATGTTGTGTTATTTGATCCAAGAAAACTAACCCTGTCCCGCTGGTCACCTCTTCCCCCACCCCATCCTCCATTCTCTCCACACATCCATACAGCAAAATACCAAAGTAACAATGACAGGATGGGGATCACTTATTAAAAGTTAGCACAGAGCAGCTGTGGATATCCACATATCAAAAAAAAAAAAAAGAAAAGAAAAGAAAAGAAAAAAAGAAAACAGTTGGTAACCACAAAATGGCCTCAGGGTTTTTGAAAAATAATTTGGAGAACGTAATCAATAATGTTGTAAAGATTTTGTAGGGTATCTGATGGACACGTGCCCCATTTGGGAGACCACCTCAGGGAAGATGTAGATGCTTGATAAATGTACTGTACACCTAAAACTGAGCAATGGTGAATGCCAACTATAATTTTATATATATAATGTGATGGCTCCGTGTGATGTCGGAGGGATAGTGGATGGGGGCATGGGGGAGGGGGGTCCACAGTGTGAGGGATATAAATAATGAACGCCTAAGTATTACCTTGTCTTGTGCACCTGAAACTAATAAAAAATAAAAAAACAACAACAACAAAACAAAAGCACACAAAGAATTAAACAAAAAAACCGCGACCTAAACCTCACACCTTATACAATGAACTCAAATGGATCACGGACTTAAATGTAAAACGTACAACTACACAATTTTTAAGGAAAGAAACACAGGAGAAAGTCTTCAGGCTCTAGAGCCAGGCAGAGTTCTCAGACGTGACACCAAAAGCACAATCCATACAAGGAAAAACAGAAAAACTGGACCTCACCAAAAGGAAAACCTTTTGCTCTGGGAAGGACCTGTTAAGAGAGTGAAATGACGAGCTGCAGATGGGCAGAAAATATGTGCAAAGCACATGCTTCACAAAAGCCTTGCAACTAGAGGAACTCTCAAAATTCCTTAGTAAAACAATAAACTATCTAATTAGTTAGAAAGTGGGCAAAAGAGATGAACAGAGGTTTCACAGCTGAGGATAACAGCTGGCAAATATGCAGACAGATGTTTAACACCATCAGCCAAGTTAAAACCACTACGAGATAGGGGTCTACACACTGTCAGAATGGCTAACAACAACAACAACGACAACAACAACGACAACACTAATAACGATGAGGATGAGAAGGACGGATCCCTGACGCAGCCGTGCGTTGCTGGGGGAATGCAAAGTGGTCCAGCTACTGTGGGAAAGCATAGGCAATCTGCACAAAACTAAGCATGTGGTTACCATATGACCCCGCAATTGCACTCCTGGGCATTTCCCAGAAAAATGAAAACTTCTTTTCACACAAAATACTACAGAGATGATCACTGTAGATTTATTTGTAATAGCCCCAAACGGAGACAACCAAAACGTCCCTCGCAGGGGAATGGCTGAAAATCCATGGTCAATTCATAGCATGGACCCCTACAACAATAAAGAGGAATAAAGCACTGGTACATGTGACAACCTGGGGGGGAGCAGAAGGGAACGGGGCTGAGTGGCAGAGTCAATCTCAAGAGGTTGCCTACCTGACATGGCAAAATTATGGAGCTGGAGAACAGACTGGTGATTTTTCTGGGACGAGGGTGGGAGAAGGAAATGAAGTAGCTGAGGATGTAAAATCACGGGCGTTCTTGTGATGGCATTTTCCTGTATCTTGACTGTGATGCTGGTCACATGAATCTACACATGTGATAAAATTGCTAACACCACAGATGAGTGCATTTCCTAGATGAAACCTGAGCACGGTTCGTTTCCCAGGACCACCGTCACCAATCACCATCAACCAGCAGACATTTATTCCCTCAGTTCGGAGGGCAAGTCTGACATGAAGGCGTGAGAATCCTTCCCGCCTCCTCCAGCGCCTGGGGGCTCCAGCCTTCCTTGGCTCATGGCCGCATCACTCCCATCTCCCCTCCATCCTCACACGGCCTTCTTCTCTGTCTCTGTGTGCATTGGGGTCGTTTTCCCGGCTGCGATATTGTACTACCGTTGTGCCAACCGGGCTTCAGAGTTAGAGCTGGGACCAGGGTGAACACACTCTCTGCCTTTCATTTATTCTCAATCTTTCCCTTAACACTCTTTCTTCTTTAGTCCACATGGTGTATAGGAAATGGCTGCCCCAGCTCCCAAGTTCACGTGGAATAATTCCAGCCACCGGGAGAGAAAAAAAGTCTTTGTCCACTTTGCTCAGGTTTTAGTTCCAGATTCCCAGGGAAGAGGTCCTGACTGGGTCTGTTAGGATCAAGTGCTCTCTCCACCCTGACCAGAGCGGGGTCATGGCACACAAGCCTGGCCAACCCTCACCAGCGTGCGACAACCTAACGGTGTCATTTTGAGCTGGGCAGACATCCTAAAATGCATCCATCACAAAAGTCCTTAAAGCACCTTATATTCAGTCCGATAAACTTATTAGGGCATTAGAATTAACCGCATTTCCTCTTTCAAGAGGGAATTCCCTAGGTTTCCAACCATCACATTTTAGAAAGATTTTCAACAACAGGAGCAGAAACCAACATTTAGACTGGCTTTTGTGAAACCAGAAAATTAAATCACCGGGGCATCAAATCCCCAAGCAGTCTGAGAATCAGAGTTTTATTTTACGATGAATCCAGATTTATGCTAGTAAAGATCACTCTCTTATGGAGCTAGAGGAGGTGCTTCCGCCCACAGTCCCTCCAACTCTCTAAAATCAGTACTTATTATTCCGATCAAATAATTTATCTGGAGATAGTTTATGATACCATAACCTTTCAGTGCAAGGCCATTTTTCTTTAAGGGAGAAATACCAGTTCTTAGAGACAAACACAAACGTAAGGAGAGTGTAGTCATTTGTAAGCTGAGTTATTCTCTGAGAGGTTTGCCGCGACAAGTTAGGTCATCAGATGAAGGCAGCGCCTTGAGGGGCACAGAGAAGGGTGGGACCCTGAGCCAACCAGTGAGCATCAAAGGGACAGGAAAGCAGCCTTTTCTTTCCTTCCCTTGTATGGCGATCTCTCGGGAAGGATCTCCCTCCCCTCTTGTTAAAGCAGTGGGAACCAAGTCACAAACACCACTCGTGCTGAATAAATAAATAGGTTGCCCATGCCTGCCTCCTAGATGGGGATTTGTTGATTTAATCCCACAGTCAGGCCTCCTGGTGACCCCTCATTAATTAAGGCTCTAGAAACAAAAGAACTTTGTATTCTTTAATCATGGAATTTCCAAAAACATCAAAGTGGACAAAGACTTTTTTTCTCAAGCTCTTTGATTCTACTCATCTTGCTCCCCCTCAGGGCAGTGGGGGGACTAAAGGCCAAACGTGCTAGGGGAGAGGGTTGAAAATAAGAGCTTTGAGCCTCCCGGAGCGTTCTGTCGCCTGGCAGTTGGGGATGTGGATGATAGGAGCCAAAATCACATTCCAAACATGCCGTTTCTGGTGGAGACAAAATACGTTCAGCAAAACCAGGTTCCAAGTGGGGTCCGTGAAACATCTGAATGAAATACGGTTACATACTGGGGATGGTCCAGGGGCCAGCCGGTTGGAGGACTTCACAAACTTGGGCGCAGGGTTTCTCGGAAATCACGTAAAAATGGAACTGAGAAGAATCCCAATGAAATGCCATTTAAAAGAGAGGTGTGCAAAGCTGTGTGGGAACGGAACCCTGAGGGGGCCCAAGGCTCCAGTCCCTGGTGTAGATGGCACGTGTGGTCCCCTCCTGGTGAAGGCGCCGGGACTGGGAACGGATGGGAAGTTCGCTCTGAGGGTCCCCTCCTGGTGAAGGTGCCGGGACTGGGAACGGATGGGAAGTTCGCTCTGAGGGTGGGGTTCCATCCTGTGCCGAGGTGACGGGACAGTCACCGCGGTGATTATGGGACCAAGACTCCACAGCTCCGTGGCAGCCCTCTGGCCTCGCAGAAGCACACAGCTGTGAAGTGAGCTGCCATGTCACGTAAGAGGGCAGCATGGCGAGGACCCGAGGGAGGTCTTCAGGCGCTGACAGTGACCCCTGGCTGACAGCCAGCAAGCAAAGAAAGCCAGGCCTCAGGGCTCCAGCCGCCTGGCACTGGGTTCACCCCGACAGCGACGCCCTGACTTCAGCCTGGTGAGACCCCCGCAGAGAACCCAGCTAACAGTCACTCACAGAAACTGCGAGATAATCAATGTGTTTGTGCCAATTCGGTATACAAGAGAAAGCTTTTACAACATCAAACTTGATGCCGATCATCTCAGAAAGTCAGCAGCAGTTTTTAGTAAGCGCTTTTAAAAAGAATTGTGCACGTCTATCAGAGTAGCGGGGTGCTGGGGTTGGATGAAAACCAGAAACCTCAGTGCATCACGGAACAAAGGGCACCGTGCTGAGAGTCAAAGCCCCCCGGATCTGGCCCTTTCTTTACTGGCAGGCTGACCTGGACCAGCCACTTCCCTGTGTTTTCGCCTTGTCAAATGAAGAAATGCAGCGAAATTGCTCCTGTTTTCTTCTACCTTTAAACACTGTGTCAATGGCTCCCCAATCTGTCTCCGTTGGTAAGAAAAGTTATTAACGACAGCATCGTCCACTTGCCTGCTCAGACCTTGCTGATTTCCCAAGTCCGAATTACACGGGCGGCCTCGTCAGTGTCTCCCTTGTCTTTCGTCCTCCTTTCTCACCTACCATCCCAGCTAAGCCACAGCCTTGGAGGGACCCCTTTCTCAGTAGGTGTGTACACCTTTACACACTTGTACACCGACCACCTGGCCCTGGCACATTAGCTGGTGGCCTTGGACAAGCTAACCTGGTCACGTCTCACTTTTCTTATCTATACAATGCAGTAATAAAACTGCCTTGTCTTGCTTCTCATTGCTCATTTATTCAGCAAACATCTATTAGACACCTACCCAGTGCACTCACTCCTTAGGTGCTGGGGCGACAGCAGTGAACAAACGACACAAAACCCCCCGCCCGCGGGAGCTTAGGTCCTGTGCAGGGTGGTCGGGGAAGGTCCGTGCAATGAGATGAAATTGCGACAAGATGTGAACGAAGTGAGGTCAGAGCCATGCAGCTACCTGAGGGTGTCCGGTCCTGGGACAGTGAGGCTGAGGCCGGGTGTGTGCGTGGCCCGAGCTGCTGGCACTTTGTGGGGAACGCGTGGGATCTGTGCCGAGCAGCACAGCAGGAAGGCCTGAGCACTTGGGGGCTGTCCTGGGGAGAGCGCCTCTCGTGGAAATGGACATCCATCTGTAAGAAGTTGTTCCCCTTCAAAGGAGGGTCAGAGAGCTTTGCCAAATCGTGGGATGTACTTCGGGTGTGACAGTCCTGACCCACTATTGAGGAGTTATACTCATTGCCACTGGCTTGTCGTGCAACGCTCACCAAGTCACTTTGCCTCTCTGAGCCTCCCTTCTCTGTTATACAAGGAAGGAGTTATTCAATCCGTGATTTCCAAACTGGGGACTTGGAACTCTAGAGGTCCACAAACAAAATAATATAAGAGATCTCTTGTCAGTGTTGTAAAGAGCTACTGTAACTCTGGGTGAAACAAACCATCCTTTCCCCGGGGCTTTGTGGCGTGGAGAGGGGTGACCAGGACAAACGGGCCATGGTCCCCATGCACAGGTGCTGCTTCCTGCTGCTCTGAGGCACGACAAAGGGAACAGGGAGATAATCCTGCTGCAAAGGAAAGCAGACCACAGCGCCAGGGTGGGAGGGAAACTGGTAGTTTATGTCGCCTTTAGAATAACATTCTCCTCCTCAAAAGGAACTTCAGACTTTGCTGCCTCTGAGCGTTACTGGCCTTCTGAGGGGGGTGTGTGTCTGTGCATGTGGGTGTATAGGTGTGTGTGAGTGCATGACTGTGAGTGGATGTGTGGTGCATGTATGTGGTTATGTGTACACGTGTGAGTGTGTGTTGTGTACGTAGGGGGCTGCATTCATGTGTGTGTACATATGGGGGTGAGTATGTGTTCCCACAGTTGCCCACCGAAGACAAGGAAATCATAGAACAATGGAGGGGGTCTTGGTAAGCCTCACAGGAGCCTGGACACGGAGGGCCACGGCCCCAGGGTGGCTCTGCAGTGGACAGATGCCATGTGGTTTCTAGATAGGTGACTCAGAGTGTGGACAGGGCATGTGGTGGTCACTCACGTCCAGTGGCACGATTGACAGGAGGGAAGCTGCGTTGGGAAGGTGCCAGCCCCAGAGGGTAAGGGTGATGGGTTACTAAAGGAGGGACAAGGGTTGACAGCCTCAGAAGGGGTCGTCTTAGAGGAGGACGTGAGGAGGGGTCCCGGAGCTCCTGTGTGCGGCTAAACCCACTCTGTCCTGGACGCTGGGAACAGCTCAGTTACAGTCCAGGAGGGAGTATCTCTCTGTGCTAGACTCAGCACGCACATTACGTCTATGCTCAAGCACAGCCTAGGCAGGGTGCCGTGGGGACAGTTAAAGGACAGGGGTCCACGGCAAGACCCTCCGCCACGCACACATTCATTCATTCCAGCCACTCCTCCCTTCAGCACGCTGCGTAGCCTTACCGTGTGCTGAGCACTATTCTCAGCATGATGTGTGGCCTCGTCGCTGTAAAGAAGGACTCCTGGGTTCCCAGGCAACGAGCAGACGTGACACGGTCAAGGTCCTAGGTGGGGCAGGGAAGGAGGCAGATTTGAGAGAAGCTGCAGGTGGTGAGGCAGGTGAAGACAGACTCTTGCCCCTCCTGACACCCCAGAAGGGGAGGTGACATGCGGCAGCTCTGGGGTACACATGACAGAGATAAGGACAGCTCAGATCAACAGGACGTGTTGTCGTTAGGGCTGGAATCATAGCACTGCTGCCCTGACACTGGTTATCTTATGACGCTCTTCAGCTGTGTAGCTGAGTAATTACAAATGGATGATTATTAATCGATTATTAATTATTAATATTATTCATTATTAATAAGAGCAGTTTCCAAGTGGAGTTCTTTTCAAATGGAGGCCCGTCACCCAAGGATCCTTGGTAAAGAGACTGGGGAATCAGAGCTGGAGAGTTTCTAAGGCCCCTCATCCAAGATCAAGGGGCGTTTTTTCTCCCACCGCCAGCACCGCAGACGTCACAGCTCTTCCTCAGCTGAGGCCATAAATGTAGTGACGGGGCAAAGGTACCATCTTGGAATCAAGGACGAACCTCCAGCACCTGAGGAATATCATCGCACCAGGAAGAGTGACACCACGGGGGAGGCAGGGGGATGGTTACCAGCAAGCAGGTGAAAGGCTCCCCAGCCTCTTAGCTCCTGATTTCTGCAGCTACGGGAGTCTGCGAAGGAAAAGGAGGAAATTGTTTCTAACACTGCTGCCCATCTGCCCTCCCACCTCTCCTGATGAGAAAAGGAGACAGAGGGTCATAGAAGACTCAGAACTCCCACTGGGGCACTGTGCTCTGCCAGGAGCCTTGTCTGAGCAGTGAGGAGTGAGCGGGAGGGACACACTTCTGTCCTCGGAGGGGCTGCCCCCGGGATTCACGTCCCCCAGCACGCTGAGGGTGGAATCTTTCTGCCCCGCTAACAAGCTGCTTCATCTGGCAGTTCTGAGGCCGCGTTTGTCTGGAATAGGAAATTGCTGTGCTAAAGAATTGCCTGAAGCCATGCTGCTCGCAGGCGCTTTTCTTTTCTCTTGATTTTGTTTTACACTGGACTGACAAACGGGAAGAAGATCCAGCCGGGGCATTTCAGGTTACTTTAAACAGTTACATAAATATGGGACCGATTTCTGCTGTTTCTTTGGCGACGGAAGATCATGTTTAAGCCACAGGTTGCTGAAGTTGTAGGCTTTGTTGATAAGCGTTGCTATTGAAGGGCGGGATGTGGAGGGGACCCACGCTTGCGGATGGAAGAATACTATATGGGAAAGCTCGCGTCAGAGGGAACAGCCTGGGTGCGGGGCTTCCAGGGCTGTGGTGTGAGTCTCGGCCACCAGCTGCAGCCCAGAGACTCGTTGCCACCTGACCAGCTTCTTCTGACCCTCCTCCTGGTCACCTAACACTACACCAGCCCCAAAGGACACTGGACAGAGGAGCAAAACCATAGCTCCTACGATTTCTGGATTTGAATTATTGCAATCGAATGTGGTTGCTGTTCTTCCTCCCTCTCTCCCTTTCTTACTCATGTCTTCCTTCAAAGAGCTCTGCTACTGAGCTTGATAGTCTTTGCCTCCTTTTTTCTTTCTTTAACTATCCTGAGAAAGAAAGGCTCTATGCTGCGGATGGCCCAGTGCCCCCCAAACAGCACACACTGGTGTAAATGAGATGTCAGGATAACAGCCGAGCTCTCCTGGGCTCGGGGCGCTGAGACCCCATGCCCTGCAGCCGGTCCTTTCCTCGTTCACAGGTGGGGACTTTATTTTAACCCCAACATTTCAGGTGAGGCTACTGGGTCCCAGAGGTGTTAAGACCGTGTCCAGTCCCACAGCTAGTTGGGGACAAGGGGTGACATCGTCTTCTAAGCAATATTTCTAAAAGTGGGCTCTATGGACCACCCACGTTAGAATCCCCATCGGTCCTACTGAAGCCTGGGAATTTGGATTTCCAGTGAATTTCCTAAGTGATTTTTTTAAAAATGTTTGCGTCAGTACCTAATGGAACAGAAGAATGATGAAACGGCACCCCCACCTTCACCAGGAGGCTGTAATTTTTATCAAAGTGAACAGCTTTCGGCTCCAGATAGCAGTCAGAGTGGGTGTGTGCGTGGTGGTGGTGGGGGCGGGGGGCATGTTGATAATGAGAAATGAATAATAGCTATGACTTAAAAAACAATTTTTAAACAGGTGATACATGCCCATGGAATAAGTCAGAAGACACAAAAGAGGAAAATGGTAAAAAGAAGTCTGTCTGCCTCTTTTCTCTCTGAGTAACCTACCTTCCCTCCTCAGAGGCAATCGCGACCACTAGGATCTGTTTAGGAGAAACGACCGGAAAACTGGGGGAAATCTCAGGCTATCTTCAACCTGGATATAATATAGTGGTCGTTTCATGTCAGTGAGGTCCATACACCCTTCCCCCAAACCCACTGCGGGCAGGATGTCACCATCACCACCATGTCCACACTAATCCTTACAACCTGTGAAGATGTTACAAAAAGCACTTTGCAGATGCGAGTAGGGTTTTGGATCTTAAAGAAGGAAGGTTGTCCTAGATTATATGGGCCAGCCCAATCTAATCGCAGGAGCCCGTTAGAGCAAAGTTTCTCCAGCTGGAGGCAGGAGCTGCCGCAGAAGCGGAAGCTGGGGAGACTTGGAGAGGGACTTCCATGACTCGTGCTGCCGGAGGGGAAGCCACATGGAAAGCACGAGAAGAACATGAGCAGCCTCTGGAAGCAAAGCCTGGCCCCCACAGACAGCCATCAGGAAACGAGGACCTCAGTCCCACAAGGAACTGAATTTGTCCAGAATCAGTCTGAAGCTCATTTATCCCCCGCCTCCAGAAACGCAGCCCTGTGGACACCCAGCGACCTGTGCTGAACTCACACTTCTGACAGTGGAACCAGGAGACCAAAAATGCTGTTGTTTCCCGCTGCTGAGTTTGTGCGACTGTGTCGGCGGTGTCCCTGGACATTTGCTGTAAGCTCGCCTGCGCATTTCGTGTGCTTGGAGGTTTATACTTACATCTGTGTGGGTGAGTGGCGAGGTTAACTTTACAATGTGAGTGGTCAGCCCGTCTGTCACTCAGTGGCAGGTCCAGCCCACCTGTTGCCAAGTGGTGACTGCAGTCTTTCCATGATGTTTTGGGGGAGGGCGGAGGTTCAAGGCCTGAGCGTTGGTTGGAAGGTTTGGGTGTATGACCTGCCTGAAGCTGGATTGGCAGCCCGAGTCCTGTTTCTAGATGTTTCTAGTTCAGACTGGAGTTGTTCTGGGAGGGGGAAACTGATGGAGACTGGATGTGATTAGCTCCCCATCAACCTTCTAAGGCCCAAACAGGTCTTGTTCGCTCATTCTTGAGGTTTGTTGTTGCTGGTGGTGTTGCCTGGGTGGAAGTTCTCTCCACCTGTGTTCAGGAGAATGGTTATGGAGAAGATGGGCTGGGGTCCCACCTGGGCCATTTAACCAAGTCCTTAAGCTTCTCGACACCTCGTGAGCTCCCATGGAAAGTGGGGTGGTGATCGCAGGATGCATTTCGTAAGGCTGTGTGAGGCCTCCAAGGAGAGGTACAGTGCCTGGCGAGCAGTGGGCACACCGTGGTCGTTATTCCGATCGTCCCCACTGCCTTTCTGTTGGGGTAGGGGCTCTGTGGACTCTGGTCTCCCACTTGGGCTGGTTCACGCAAGGGCCCATCTGGTGCACGGCTTCCTTGGATCATCCGCCCAGGAATGTGCACCCTTTGGGCTCGACCTTGGAACCCCACTGGCCCTATAGGGAACCCTGCCTTCCGATTAAAATGTTTTTGTGTGTTTTTTAAAGCCCTGTCTCCCACATATCTTTCGAGGGACCCCAGGAGAGACCTGAACTGGGCAGTGGGATCACGATGGTGCTCCCCGCCATCTGGAGTCCCCCTCTCTGGAGGGCACAGAAGTGAACCAGGGGGGTGTGGCCCCTCCTACAATAAGCTGCTGGGAGTTTCGTGGGCGCAGGGCAGCCTCTTCGCGGTGAAGTCCAGCAGGGGTTTAAACTAGTTAGTAATTTGGATGGTGCCCCCCCCCCTCCTGTCCCACCAAACGCTGCACCCACGGTCCTCATTTCTGGGCTGGGGAGTTGCCCAGGACCCCAGCAGGCCAGTTGCTGAGTGCAGCCTCTGGCTGGAGAGCGAGTGCCACCTGCCGGCCCCAGAAGCTCACTGTGTTCAGTGGGTCGTTGTGCCAAGACCCCAGCCACCTAGTTCTCGGGCAAAGCTGCTCCGTAATTGATGCTGCCTTTGATCTAGGCGAGGGGAGCCGCGCCCTTGGCCCCAAGCTTAGAGGGCCGCGATTATAAGAAACACTCCCCCCATAAGTATATTAAAGAGCACAAGGCTGCCCTTTGAGTCTGGCGCTCGGCGCTGGCCTCCAAGCTCCGTCAGTGATGAATAAAGCTGCTATGCACACCTGTGCAGGTTCTCGTGTCGACATAAGTTTTCAGCTTCTTTGGGGACATACCAAGGAGCACGAGTGCTGAGTCACATGATGAAAGGAGGTTCCGTTTGGTCAGAAACCACCAAACCGTCTTCCACCCAGGCTGTGCCATTTTGCACCCCCACCAGCAGTGAATGAGACGGGGTGCCCGTTCTTCCATATCCTTACCGCATTGGGCGTTGTCAGTGTCCAGGTTTTAACTCTTCTACTAGGTCTGGAGTGCTGGGTCTTTGTTTTCTCAGAAGGCTTTCCTTACTCCATTGTGGTCACTGCATTTGTAAGTGAAGTAGGTGTCATCCAAGGGACTGTCCAGTGACATGAGGTCCTCGGGTTTCTAGGGAAGAACTCTAGCCTGCAGGCGCGAGGCAAACTCGAAACAATAGCCCAAGTCGGGCAGACCACAAGTTTCTTGGACACAAGAGCCTCAAAATGAGCGTTCAGATGCTGAAACTCTTTATGGTGTTTACTGGGCAGCCTTGCTCCCCAAATCACATCCCCAGATTCTTAATAGAGGCGTTTCAGGGTGAAACTGGCATTTCAGCCTCGGCTGCCAGCACGGATTAGTGTTCGTGTTAAAACCAAGGCTGTCTTTTATTCCCTACCAGCAGGCCGCGGCTGGGAGCAAGCTCATCTTAAAGTGAACCGACCCTCCTGGTACTCTCCGAAATCCTGTACTCATTTCCCCCCACATTTGAACATTGTGAAAATTCAGACAGAAATTATGTGACTTGTTGAATTGAAAAGTGGCTTGCTTGGCGTGATGGTTCATTGTATGTGTCAATGGGGCCAGGCTATGGGACCCAGGGGTTTGGTCAAACACCAGTCTAGGTGTTACTAGGAAGGTATATATTTTTTGGACGGGATTAACATTTAAATCAGTAGACTATAAGTAAAGCAGATCACCCTCCATACTGTGGGTGGGCTTCGTCTAATCAGTTGAAGGCCTTAAGAGCAAAGACTGATCTCCCCTGAGCAGGACAGAATTCTGCCTCCAACTGCTTTCAGATTTGGGCTGCAACCTCAGCTCTTCACAGAATTTCCAGCCTGCCAGCCTGTCCAGAGAATTTCAGACTTGCCAACCCTCACCATTATATGAACCAACTCCTGAAAATAAGTACGTCTCGATGTCAGTGTGTCTGTTTCTCTCCTTTCACATCAACGTGTTCTGTGGTACCTCCCATCCCCAGGCCCACCCCCACTTTGATCCTACTTCCCCTTTACTCTTCTCTTCCAAAGGCACCTCCTCATGGCAGTGAAAATGCCCAGGCAAGGTGGGCTCTCCTGTTGCAAGTGACATCAGAACAAAGCAGGGTGTTCCCTCTCAGGACCCGTGACTGGTGACACTGCACATGAGTGAAGAGACCTCGCCTGGCTCGGGGTTCTTGAACTCGCCCAGTTTATTCCCACGATCCCCTCTGTTTGGACGGCAGTGGTTCTGGATGGTGTGAAATGCAGACTTCCCCCTTGGAGGTCAGCCACCGGCAAGGTGACAGCCCGTGCTGGAGCCAGCCAGGGGCCCTCTTAGTGGGCAGAGAGCTGATGGGGGGATGGGCCCAGCACCCGCCTGCTCCATCTGCTGGCCCCACTGCCGGTGTGAGATGGTGACAGGAGACAAGGGCACTCAGTGCCCCCTCCTGGCCTTCTCTCGGCCTCTCACTGCACCACCTGGGTGGAGCGCTCACCTCCACCCGGCCCCACCTGCTGTGGGTCATTGTTGGGATCTGGGTCCAGGCTAGTTTAGGCTTTATCCATCCAGCACAAGCTTTCTTGTTTCCACCACCTCTTTTCTGCTGCAAAAGAAAAGCCATCCTACACAGCGTCCTTCTAGATGTTTGAAGTATGTGAAGAAAAAATAATAGAGTCAGAAAAGATGAATAAAATCTCACTCCAAATAAATTGGATCCTCCCCAAGCTTAAAAGAAAGAACATCACTGAGAGCTGCATACTGTCATTTCAAAGCCAGTAAGCTGAGGGAATTCCAAATTGTCTTGATGTTATTGTCATAGGGTAGGGACACTTTAACTGTCAACAGAAATGCCTGTTCATCCTTTTAAAACAACGTATGTGGGCCACCTTGCTGTTCACCCGCACCTGTGAACCATCACTGCGCTGTAATTGTAACGTGGTTATTACCTCCAGTTGGAATGTCAGCTGAGCCATCGAGAAGTGGTGATACCAGTGCTGAAAAATAAATGAGAAGAGCCGTGTCCCTGAGACAGGAGGAGTGGCGACGAAGGGCTCTGAGGAAAGCCCGGCAGTGTTGTCATATGTGTGCTATTGTTTTAGCAGAGGCCTCTGCAAAACATTAGGGATGCTGCCCAGAAGGAATCGTGTGGAGACAGGCAAAGCCTGACGTGTAAAATATCCCATAATCGGGACGGACAATGAAAACTATAAACAGCGCTGGCCACACGGCAGGTGACATACTTGCCTTGACTCAGATCCAAGTTGTCCTTGGTTGTGGAGCGTCTGATAATGGTTACAGAGGAAAGAAACCCAAGAGGAAGCAGAAAGGCTAAGTTGGTTTATCGGTGAGGAGCCGAGAGATGGTGGAGGCAGCAAAAAGCAGACATGGCAAGGGGGGCCGGGGTTGGAAGTGTTTGGGGGTTTGGAGAGAGGGAGAACAAAGAACAAGAAGAAAAGGAATCTGTCAGTGATTGCTGTAGTTTGAAATATGTGTCATATTATCTTACTAATAGATAATTATTTTGTTTTGTATCACTCTGTGTGGTGAGAGGGGACCTGGGCGGTTCAGAAATATATTCCCATTTCACGAGGTGAAGAAAAGCAGCTGAATCGTCCTTCACAACGTGTGTGTTTTTGAAACTTGCTTTATCTGAGCTCTTTCTTTGACTTGACCAGACGTGAGCATCCGAAAGTGTTGACTGAGCCTGGATCTCTTGTATGGGGTTCAGAACCACTGAACAGTCCTCTCCCATCTGCATCCTGCCTCATGCCGCTGTCACCTGCTGTATCTGGCCACAGCCTTCATCTTTGGCACTCTGAGCCGTCCAGCCCCCGCCCCAGTCCTGCTCCCGACAGTGAAACCTTCTCCTCTCGGCGATGGTCCTGCCTGCTGCAGGCACCCTCCATGCCAGCTCCCTTCTGGCCCGCACCCCCCACCACACCACCCCTCGGCCTTCAGCCCATCCACTTTCTGTCTTCCTTGCTAGTGAGCACAGGCTCTGCAGCCTTGTGAGTCTGCCTCAAACACTTTACCTTCTCCCCTCTCATTTTTCGTATCTCCTATGGCACTAACCATCTCAGCCTTTAATTATTGGTGCCTTCCCAGCAGCTATCCTTGTTTACGTCTTTCCTTATGCACCAGTGATTGTTTAAATTAATGTGTAAAATCCACGGTCACTATCGGTCAAGTCACATCAGGTCAGTCAGCCTTGATCAAAGTTGTAACTGGTGTTACTTGGACATACATCCACATTGGGAAGACGTAATCCAAAGGTGAGGCTTATATCAATACCTTTGTTTTCAGAATTGTAGTAGGACTTTTCTTCTGAAGAAGCAGAACACATTTTATTGACTCTCTCCACAGAAGTTCCTCTAATCTTTATCGTGTGGTACAAGAATTAAGCATGAAAGGCCCATTCACTTAGTCATAGAATTATGCTTCGCCTACGTTCTCTTAGCAAAACCAGCAAAAGGTACATTTTGTGTCATAGTCTGTTACCCTACTTATTAAACTATTTTTGCTTTATTTGCAATCCTACACTGCTCCCTGGTGGTAATAAATAGGCTACAACAATTGTGATCTTTATTTCCCTGAATCCATTGCAACATATGTAAAAGGACTAGCCAGGAAAATCCAGTCTATTTATTTCCAGACTTTTCACGTCAAAACCAATCATGTCCTCTCTAGTGGTCCATGTTTGCAACACACTCTTTATTTTCCTCCCTGTCTTATGATGTTGTATGTGGTCTTGAAATTTTAATGTTTTCGTAGTATTATGCAAATGAAGACAACTTTTGAAAGATATTATATCTCTTCAAACTTCATATATTAACACTGTTTTTACATTTAGAAGCTAATTCTACATATCTAATCAAATAATCTGAGCTGATGAACATAAACTAAATAGCACTTTTGCTTGATGGAATTCCATCTAAACCTGAGAAATCTGTTTTAACCATATTGTGGACAAATGTTTTAATTAGTAAAACAAAACAAACAACACATCTAATAGAACATTACTTTTTATCATTATACTCCTAGTGAATGAGTTATTTTGCCTGATTGAGTTGTTTTATATGTGACAAACCAGAGACCTCAAAAAATAAAACTAAGTATCTTACCTCCAGTGACAGAGCTAGTTAATGGTGGTGTGACTATGATGGATTGATTGATTGAAAAGCAGGGGCTGTTCCCAAATTGCCACTCAAAAATGAGAAGGTAACTACAATCAGATGAAGAAATGGATTATGCACCTTACAAACCGTTTTAGATTTGCAAATGAACCGCAGTTTCCAAGAGCAGCTGGGAGAACAGAAAAGAAACAACACGGTTACTAAAAAAAAAAAGAGCATAAAACCTGACAAATACTAAAGGCTATTTTATTAAAAGACACAGGCTCTTGCTTTTAATTCAAATGAGTTTGGTCAATTCACATGAATTGCAAACTCTGTCGTTTCTTGTTTTAAATTAAGTGCTTGTTACCGTTTCGTGATATTTTGAAGGACTTTGGAAGTTGCTGAATATCTACCTCATTGTTTCTAACCCTGGCAGCTGTTCCCTAGTCTGTCTCCACACTGTCTTATCCGTCCCCTATTGATGAACGCCTGGGTTGTCTCCAACACCTAACCGCCCCCCAAATACTGTGAAGAACTTCCTTCTCCACGTTCCCACAGGACCGATGTGACAGTCACTCTGGGACGTTTACTTTCAAGTGGGATTGTGAGATAACGGTGTGTGTGCGCGTGTGCGCTCGCTTGGAGCGATTGCGACAGAGAGAAAAAGAGAGATTTGCCTCAGTCCTGGCAGGTGTTGCTTTTCTGAATGGTTGTGTGGGTCTACACTCCCATCACGAGTGACACATGTTCCTCCTTTTTGACATCCTTGCCAAATTTAGATATTATTCCACTTTGTCAACGTGAGACGATTAAAGTGGTATCTTACTGTGGTTTTTATCTTAATTTCTCTGATTAATGAGAAGATTGGGCTCTTTCCATATTCTTGCTAAACTACCATGTTTCCCCGAAAATAAGACCTAGCTGGACCATCAGCTCTAATGCGTCTTTGGGAGCAAAAATTAATGTAAGGCCTGGTCTTATATTATATTATATTTTATATTATATAAGACCCGGTCTAATACTATAGTAAAATAAGACCAGCTCTTATATTAATTTTTGCTCCCAAAGACACCTTAATGCTGATGGTCTGGCTGGGTCTAATTTTCGGGGAAACACGGTATTAGCATTTCCCCTTCTATGAATTACCCATTCATATTTAAGCCCATTTTTTCTATTGGGCTTCTTGTCTTCTTGTTATTTGCAGAACAAACAAGATTTGTAATTTCACAATATGATCCCTTATCAGTTACAAGTGTCGCAGATATCTTTAGCCAAACTGTGCCCTGGTGGCAGGCCGGCAGACCCCTGACCCAGCTGCGGACTCTGAACCGTGCCTATGACTGGGTCCCAGCTCCTCTCCGCTGCGTCCCAGGGCCAGTCCTGCCCACACAGGGACCTACCCAGTGGGAACCACAGCTGTCCAAGCACCCAGGAGGCAGCAGACCCGCCTCTGTGGACCTGAAGTGACCCCTGTCCCATCACCAGCCCTATTGACCAAGGTCCTGGAGGCTGTCCCTTCCACCCAGGGAGCAGACAGGGGTCACGGCCACCCAAGAGCCTGGGAATAGGCATGCCGACCATGGACCCCTCTGCTAACCCAGCAGCCACGTGAGGGTTTCCTGCCCCACTGGACTGAGAGGCAATCCCACCAGCCAGTTCTCCCGACACGACCTACTCAGTGGCCTATCTTTCCCCGTTGATCCCATTTCCATCCCACACCAGGTTCTCAATTTACAGGGCAAGTCTGAGATCTGTGTCCCTTTCGTCACTGTCTGGCCTTTTGCCAGCATCAGATACTGTTGCTTTACTGTCTTGTGAGTTTGGCAGGACAAGTCTGTGAGGGTTCACCTAGCTATCGTGAATCTTTATTCTTCCCTACATTGTGAAATGAATTAGAAATTAAAAGGATGGTTTAACTTTTTAAAATCCATCTGAAATTTTAATGTAATTGCTTAGAATTTATAGAAAAATTGGAGAACTGCTATCTTTACAGCGTTGTCATCTCATCCACAGCATAGTTTTACGTTTTTGTTTTCAGTCTTCTTATATATTCTTTCAAAGCATATTTTTCTTTCACAGGGTTCTCATGTATAAGGAAATAATTTGATATTTTATGGTTATGTGACTATTGTGAGTTGTATCTTGTTTTTTATTATATTTTCTACTTCTAGTATACCCATGTAGACAAATGCTTTTGAGTTTTCATAATTTGCTCTGGTGTCTAGGATTATTTCCGAACGCTCTAGTCAGTTATGTTTGTTTTCTAAAATATAGAGAGAGAAAAAGAGAAATGATTCCCCATACTGTTGTTAAAAAAAAAATAGCAAGATGGATGCTTAGATTACTGTCGTGGGGAAGAGAGTTCAGTGCAGGACTGAACTCTCCCATCTGTGCAGAGGTCACTTGTCATTTTAGAGGGAGGATGGGGGAGTCCCGAGGAGCAGTCAGTGGGGGGGGGCAGAATCTGGGGAGCGGAAAATTACACACAGTGGGCAGAGGGGCTGGTCAGTGAGATTAGGCCATCTGTGTCTGCTGACTGGCGCTTATCACAATTGGGCTGCTTGTCCCCTAGGGACTAGGAGGCAGAGATAAATCATTTGTGATGCGAGTCTGTAGTTCATATTGGCCAAGGGTCAGCCTCGTTGGCAAGAGGGCCCAGAGGTGCCTGAGTGAAGCTGGGACAAGGGGACAGTGTTTTCCTGCAGGGCCGGATCACCTGCAGAAAATGCGGTTTTATCCCATCCCTTCTAATTCTTACGTCACTTGCTTTTTATAATTAGTATCTTGCATGTCACCAGTATTTCCTTAAACAGTCATGGAAGCCCCTATTTGGATCTAAATGTTAAAGTCTGTGTCTAACATGTTTCCATTAAGCAAGGTGGTTGCTGTAGGTTATGGAGTTATCTGTATTTCCTAGTTTGCCAAGAGGATGAGTCATAAACGAGTATTGAATTTTATAAAGATTGTTTTCTGACTCTATTGGGATAATCCTAAGGGTTGTCTCATTCAACTGATAATGTGGTATATTCCGTTCTTAGATTTTTCTGGTACTGAATCATTTCTGCAGTACTCAGGTAGACCTCTCTGGATCAGAATATGATTTTTAAAATATCTGCTTAGTTTCAGTCAACTAACACATTATTGTTGACTTTTGCATGCGTGTTCAGAAGTGAAATGGAATTATGAATGTCTTTTCTTGTACTACCTTATCCAATGTTGGAATAAAAGCTACACAAGCATATTGAAATTTACTTAATAGCTTTCCATTTTCTAGAATAATATATGTAAGATAGGAATTATCTTTTCCCTGAACGTTTGGTGAACTGTCGGACTGAAACTAGGGCTTATTTTTGGAAAGGGATGGTCTTTAATTTCCATTTCAACTTTTTAAACCTTTGTTGTTCTATCCCAGTTTTCTATTTCTTCTTATGCCTGTTTTCACATTCTATAATTTTCCAGATATGTATTTATTTTGTCTAGCTTTAAAATTCTTTCAGAATACAGTAGTTTATAATATTCTTTTGTCTTAAAATCTGTGGTTTTTCATCTGTTCCTTGTATATATTTATTTGCATTTTCTATCTTTTATTTTAGTCTTTCTGGAGGTTTATCTAATTTTCCTTTTTTAAAAACCAATTATTTGATTTTCTTTATTTTTATCCCCTATTTCTGACATTATCTTTATTATCCCACTCTCTTTGATTTGTGTTTGATCTGATGTTCTTTTTAACTTTCTAGGTTGAATGCTTATCTTGTTTGTTTGCAATATTTCCTGTCTCTTAATAAGTATATTTATATGTTTTCCCATAAGTATTGATTTCTTTGTTTTTCAAAAATGTTAACCCATAGTGTTTTCATTATTATTTAGTTCTAAATATTTCATTATTTTAAGTATGCTTACTGTTAAGTCCAATCCTTATTTAGAAAAATGTTGTTTAGTTTCCAATCACATGGGAAGTTTTAGGTTTTGTTATTGATTTTGAAATGTATTCTATAATGGAATTTACTATGACTTCTTTTTGTCTGAAACATGATCAATGTTTTTGTGGTTTTTTTATGGGTACTTGAAAATAATGTGTTTTTTTTCTAGTGTTGGAGATTTCCAGCTAAATAATTGTCTTGTTCAGCTTTTCTAATTAAATTTGACTAATGGAGTTTATTTGTTCCCAAATCTGTTTTTGTTTATTGTATCTGTTATAGTAATTAAGCAATATATATGTGCTTTATTACAATAAGCAAATGAAATATCACTATGGAATAGTGTTTCAACAAAATCATTGATGAATCCTGTAGAAAGACAAACACAAGAGATTTGCTTTAAAATGTATATGGAATTCAGTGATGAGATGTCAGCCATCGTAGAGGCTGGGAAAAAAGGGTAAAATTGAGAAGGATTCTGCAATTCGATACTTCATGAGGATGTTTAAGGACTTATTTGAGTTTGCAGAAAACAAAACAATCCATCATACAGAGGGCATCACGGGTGTGTTTTATGTAAAAAAACGACTCAAAGCTCCAATCAGAGCAAGGTCACCACATTAAAATATTGTCTATTTCCTACTTTTAGTTTTTGATTGCCTAACCAATTAATCATTTCCACTGTTAGATAAGAGGGGTCTACAGCATATTATTCATGTGAATATTAGCTATTGGAAAGATCGATGGTAAATAATTCTAAAATGGTAACAGTGGCTCTAGCTCTGTGAAAGATTATAAGTAATTATAATATCTGCCTGCAGCTTTTGTCTCTTCATCACATTTTTATGGTAAATTCTTATTGTAATCTGTGGCATAATCTTATTATAATCAGAGCAGACATTTTTTCAATAGAAAAAAGAATACCCACAAAATTAAAAGTAGGAAAAGGGGAAGACATCATCAAAATGGTGGCGTGAGGTGAGCCTCTGTAAAGCTACCCTGGAATTTACAACTAATCGAACAACAATAACTCCACAAAGGACTCCATGCACAGCACACAGGCAAGACGAAGAGGCCCACTACTGAATTCACCTAAAGGTGGGCAAATCGCGCAAGCAGGGGAGAAGGGAAGGGAGAAGTACGAAGATGGAGCAGCGCGGGCACAGGACACAGACCTAGCTCAGTGCTATGAGCTTGCTGCATCCCGGAACTACCGCAGCTGCGGGAGAGGGAAGGACTCGGACTGCTAGGGCTCCACTTACGGCCCACAGGGCTGAGGGGGCAGCATATAACACGGCTGAACCCAACGCTCGCTCACGGCAGACCTCGGAGCAAAGACTGAGGGAAGAAGACTGAAAACGGTGGTTTAAGCCCTCACTGAGAAGCCTTAGGCACGGAGACTAGCCGCCCCCTCCCTACCCTCCCAGAGCTCGCCCCGCCCCCACCTGCTCGGTGCTAGAAGCGGAACAGTAGCAGTGTCAGATCAAAGGACAGAATATTTGCTGTTCTGAGAACTGTGGACCACAGACACAGATTCACAGCCTAACTAGTTCCAGCAAAGGGGAGGGAGCTGTGGAAGCGGACCTGCTGTGGTGATGGTCGCCGCCATTGCTCTGGGCCACCTCTCACAACTCACCCCGCCCCTGGCCCCACCTATCTGGGCGGATCCCTGCAGGAGTAAACAGAACTGCTAAAACATACGGGCTCTGAATCGGGTGCAGAAAGAGCTTTGGAACTTCAAAAGCTCTCCGCATACCCACAAGGACACTGCGACCTGTGACCCAGGCAAACTATTAACAGAGGACAAGCCCGTCTTCCAGGGAATCCCCCCTATTGTGTGAGAAGCTGGAATAGTGCAGAGAAAACATAGCACTACCGTGTGAGAGAGAAAAAAAGGCTTCAGTCAGAGAGAAAATAAAACATTCTACCAACAAGTACTGGAAAACAAAAGAAAGACCTCTTCCTATCAACCTGTTGCAGAAGCCACTCCTGTAGATGTCTAGGAAGAGAAATAATAAATAAGTAATTGCCATGAATAACCAAGGCAACAAGACAGCTCAGAAAGAAAGTAAAAAGTCTCCAGAAAAGGAATTTAAAGATATGGAAATATGTGACTTAAATGACAGAGAATTCAAGATTGCAGTTCTGAAAAACTTGAGATGCAAGAAAACACAGAAAGGCAGTTTAATGAACTCAGAAACACAATCAAAGAACACCATTAGCATTTTACGAAAGAGACTGAAATTTTAAAAAAGAACCAAATAGAATTTCTGGAGATTAAGAACTCAATAGAAGAAATTAAGAATGAAATAGCTAGCTTAGGTAGTAGAGTTGACCAGATGGAGGAAAGAATCAGTGACATCAAAGATAGAAACCTGGAAATTACATGGATGGAAGAAGAAAGAGACTTGAGACTTAAAAGAAATGAAAGAACTCTACAAGAACTTTCTGACAACATCAGAAAGAGCAATATAAAAGTAATGGGCATGGGCATATCAGAAGGAGAAGAAACAGAGAAGGGAACAGAGAATATATTCAAACAAATTGTCGATGAGAACTTCCCAAACTTGTGGACAGAACTGGATCCTTGAATCCAAGAAGCAAATAAAACACCTAATTACCTCAATCCCAACAGGCCTTCTCCAAGGCACATTGTATTGAAGCTTGAAGCTATCTAAAATCAACGACAAAGAAAGAATCCTCAAGGCAGCCAGGGAAAAGAAGACCCTAACCTACAAAGAAAAACCCATTAGATTATCATCAGATTTTTCAGCAGAAACTCTACAAGCCAAGAGGGAGTAGAATCAAATATTCAAACTATTGAAAGAGAGAAATTATAAGCCAAGAATAATATATCCAGCAAAGATATCCTTTAGATATGAAGAAGGAATAAAGACCTTTCCAGACATACAGAAGCTGAGGGAATTTTCTAATACATGACCTCCACTACAAGAAATACTAAAGGAGGCTATCCGACCACCATTAACAGGGACAATTTGTGGCAACCAAAACACAAAAAGGGGGAGAGTAAAGGCCTGAACCGGAACATGGGAATGGAGAAAGTAAGTGTGCTGAAGAAAATGAAATACTCTAAATATCAAACTTTCTTTTACATAAACTTAAGGGTAACCACTCAAAAAAAAATCCAGAACTAAAATATATACTGCAATAAAAGAAGAAACAGAGGGAAACATCATAGAATACCACCACACAGAAATAATAGACAACAGCAAAAAGGCAAAGAAACAATGGAGACACAGCCTTACCAGAAAACTAAAGATAGAATGACAGAAAATCCTCACATATCAATAATCACCCTAAATGTAAATGGACTGAACTCACCAATAAAAAGGCACAGAGAGGCAGATTGGATCAAAAAGCTAAACCCAACCATATGCTGTCTCCAATGACACATCTCAACTAAAAGGACAAGCATAGACTCAAAGTGAAAGGGTGGAAATCGACACTCCGAGCAAATGGTACCCAGAGAAAATCATGTGTAGCCGTAATGATATCAGATGAAACAGACTTCAGGGTGAAAAAGGTAAGAAGAGACAAAGATGGACATTTCATAATGGTAAAGGGGACTATACAACAGAAGACATAACAGTCATCAGTATTTATGCCCCAATCAGGGAGCACCAAAATATACCAAGCAACTACTAACAGAACTAAAGGGAGAAATTGACCAAAACACAATTATACTGGGGGACTTAAATACATCATTGACAGCTATGGATAGATCATCCAAACAGAAAATAAATAACGAAATAGCAGCCCTTAATGACATATTAGATGAAATGGACATAATTGACATATATAGAGCACTTCATCCTAAAACATCAGACTATACATTTTTTTCTAGTGTACATGGAGCATTCTCAAGGATAGACCATATATTGGGACATAAAATCAGCCTCAGCAAATTTAAGAAGATTGAAATCATGCCAAGCATATTCTCTGATCACAAGGCTTTGAAATTGGATATCAACTGCAAAAAGAAAGCAGGAAAAAACACAAATACATGGAGATTAAACAACATATTTTTAAAGAACGACTGGGTCAAAGAAGAAATTAGAGGAGAGATCAAAA
The DNA here is from genome assembly GCF_964194185.1 of Rhinolophus hipposideros. Classification (NCBI taxonomy): domain Eukaryota; kingdom Metazoa; phylum Chordata; class Mammalia; order Chiroptera; family Rhinolophidae; genus Rhinolophus; species Rhinolophus hipposideros. The sequence continues at coordinate 96,855,567 of NC_138052.1, forward strand.
GATACATAGAAACAAATGACAATGAAAATACATCCTACCAAAATTTTTGGGATGCAGCAAAAGCAGTTTTAAGAGGGAAATTTGTATCATTACAGGCCTATCTCAAGAAACAAGAGAAACCCCAAATAAACAACCTCATGTTACAACTTATAGAATTAGAAAAAGAAGAACAAATGAAGCCCAAGGTCAGCAGAAGAAAGGAAATTAAAAAATCAGAGCAGAACTAAATGAAATAGAGAAAAAAGACAATAGAAAAAATTAATGTGACAAAGAGCTGGTTCTTTGAAAAGATTAACAAAATCGACAAACCCTTGTCTAGACTCACTAAGATAAAAAGAGAGAAGACACTACTAAACAAAATCAGAAATGAAAAAGGGGAAGTTATCACGGACACCACAGAAATACAAAGGATCATCCAAGAATACTATGAAGGACTATATGCCACCAAATTCAATAACCTAGAAGAAATGGATAAGTTCTTAGAAACATATAGCCTTCCAAGGCTGAACCATGAAGAACTGAAAAATCTAAACAGACTGATCCCCAGTAACAAAATTGAATCAGTCATCCAAAACCTTCCCAAAAGCAAAAGTCCGGAACCAGATGGCTTCACTAGTGAATTCTACCAAACCTTCAAAGAGGATCTAATACCAATCCTGCTCAAACTCTTCCAAAAAATTGAAGAAGAGTCAGTACTCCCTAACTCATTTTATGAGGCCAACATTATCCTGATGCCAAAACCAAGTAAGGACAACACAAAAAAAGAAAACTACAGACCTATATCTCTGATGAATACATATGCAAAAATCCTAAACAAAATTCTAGCAAATCGAATACAACAATGCATTAAAAAGATTATTCATCACGACCAAGTGGGGTTCATCCACGGGGCACAAGGATGGTTCAACATCCGCAAATCCATCAATGTGATACATCACATAAACAAAATAAAGGACAAAAATCATATGATTATATCAATTGAAGCAGGAAAAGCATTTGACAAGATACAACATCCATTTGTGATTAAAACACTTAATAAAATAGATATAGAAGGAAAATACCTTAACATAATAAAGGTCATCTATGACAAGCCCTCAGCTAATCTCATAATTAATGGTGAAAAACTGAAGCCCTTTGGTCTACGTTCAGGAACACGACAGGGCTGTCCCCTATCACCTCTGCTTTTCAACATAGTGTTGGAAGTCCTTGCCAGAGCAATCAGGCAAGAGAAAGAAATAAAAGGCATCCAAATTGGGAATGAAGAAGTTATATTATCACTCTTTGCAGATGACATGATGCTATATATAGAAAACCCTAAAGACTCCACCAAAAAGCTGTTAGAAACAATCAACGAATACAGTAAAGTTTCTGGCCACAAAATCAACGTACAAAAGTCCATTGCATTCCTATACACTAACAAAGAAATCTCAGAAAAAGAAATACAAAAAACAATTCCCTTTGCAATTGCAGCAAAAAGAATAAACTACCTAGGAATAAACTTAACCAAGGATGTGAAGGACCTATATGCTGAAAATTATAAGACATTTTTAAAAGAAATTGAAGAAGACACAAAGAAATGAAAAGACATTCCGTGCTCATGGATTGGAAGAATCAACATAGTTAAAATGGCCATATTACCCAAAGCAATATACAGATTTAATGCAATCCCCATCAAAATCCCAATGGCATATTTTAAAGAAATAGAAAAAAATTCATCAGATTTGTTTGGAACCACAAAAGACCCCGAATAGCCAAAGCAATCTTAAGAAAAAAGAACAGTGCTGGAGGTATTGCACTCCCTGACTTTAGCTTGTACTATAGGGCTACAATAATCAAAACAGCTTGGTATTGGCGGAAAAACAGACACATAGACCAATGGAATAGAATTGAGAACCCAGAAATAAAACCACATAAATATGGACAGATAATTTTTGACAAAGAAGCTAAAAACATACAATGGAGGAAAGACAGCCTCTTCAATAAATGGTGCTGGCAGAATTGGATAGCTACGTGCAAAAGAATGAAACTGGACTGCTATCTGTCACCATGTACCAAAATTAATTCAAAATGGATCAAAGACTTAAGCATAAGACCTGACACAATAAACTGCATAGAAGAAAACATAGGTACTAAACTTATGGACCTTGGGTTCAAAGAGCATTTTATGAATTTGACTCCAAAGGCAATGGGAGTAAAAGCTAAAATAAATAAATGGGACTATAGGAAACTTAAAAGCTTCTGCACAGCAAAAGAAACCATTGACAAAATAAAGAGGAAACCAACTGAATGGGAGAAGATTTTTGCAAACAGTGCCTCCGATAAGGAGTTAATATCTAAAATATACAAGGAACTCATGAAACTCAACAACAAAAAACAAACAACCCAATTGAAAAATGGGCAGAGGACCTGAAGAGACATTTCTCCAAAGAGGATATACAAATGGCAAATAGACATATGAAAAAATGCTCAACATCGCTAATCATCAGAGAAATGCAAATAAAAACCACAATGAGGTATCACCTCACCCCAGTCAGAATGGCTACTATCAACAAGACAAATAGCAACAAGTGTTGGAGAGGCTGTGGAGAAAAAGGAACCCTCATACACTGTTGGTGGGAATGCAGACTGGTGCAGCCGCTATGGAAGGCAGTGTGGAGGTTCCTCAATAAATTACGAATAGAATTACCATATGACCCAGGAATTGCTCTCCTGGGTATCTACCCAAAAAATGTGAAAACATTTATATATAAAGACACGTGTGCTCCTATGTTCATTGCAGCTTTGTTTATGGTGGCCAAGACATGGAAACAACCAAAATGTCCTTCGATAGATGAATGGATAAAGAAGTTGTGGTATATATACACAATGGAATACTATTCGGCAGTAAGAAAAGATGATATAGGAACATTTGTGACAACATGGATGGATCTTGAGAGTATAATGCTAAGCAAAATAAGTCAGACAGAAAAAGCAGAGAACCATATGATTTCACTGATATGTGGTATATAAACCAAAAACAACAAAAGAACAAGACAAACAAATGAGAAACAAAAACTCATAGACACAGATAATAGTTTAGTGGTTACCAGAGGGTAAGGGGGGTGGGGGTGGGAGATGAGGGTAAGGGGGATCAAATATATGGTGATGGAAGGAGAACTGACTCTGGGTGGTGAACACACAGTGGGATTTATAGATGATGTAATACAGAATTGTACGCCTGAAATCTATGTAATTTTACTAACAATTGTCACCCCACTAAATTTTTTTAAAAAGTAGAAAAAGGAGGATGCAGTGTAGAGACAACAGCTGTAATAACTGATAGTTCTCCACAGATCATTTTATTTGATTATCACGAAAGCCTTACATATTGACCAGTTCACATTATTTTCTTTCTCTTTTTAACAGACACAAAAACAGGATCTGAAAAGTGGAGAAGCTTTCCCACAATCAGTGTTCCCACTGCCTATTACCCCGTAGCAAACCTCCCCAAAACTTGGTGGCTTAAAAAGTTATGTCCTTATTTCTCCTGGCTCTGTGGGTTGACCGAGCTCAGCTAGGTGGCTCTCATTGGGTCTCTCATGAGGTTGCAGTCAAATGTCAGCTGAGGCTTCAGCCGCCTGAAGGCACCTGGGCTGGCGGTCAAGATGGTCGTCAAGATGGTGCTCTCCTGTGTCTGGGTCCTGGCTGGGGCTCTGACCGCAGCACTCACACCGGCCCCTCTCACAGCCAGTGGAGGCTGGGTTCCTAGAAGGAGACAGACAAGAGTGAGCTTTACAAGAGCGCTGGGCAGGGGCTGGACCTGGCCTCAGAAGTTCCAGTGTCATTTCCACCACCTTCTATTGTCCAACCTGTTACTAAGACCAGCCCAGATTGAATGAGAGTCATGGTTGCAGCCATCATTGGAAAACAGAATCTGCCATGGTCACCTAGCTAAAGATCCTGAGGACATAGGAGGACACTGGTGTTCTTTGCACTGCAGAATACCCCTTCTCAATAAGACTCACCCATCTGGATTGAATCACAATGTCTGAAATGATATGGGACTGGTAACACTTTTTTTTTTTAATAAAACACTAGTTCAAGGCAGTTACGTTTTTTAATGTCACATTAGGACTGTATTTTAAAGGCTTTTGGCGTTTACTGACTTTCAAATACATTTGACTTAAGAAGGACTGAGATGGGACAATTGGTTCGCCAGTCATGTGTTTTCTCTGAGTAGAAGTCAGACAGTTTAGGTTGCTGATTGGTAATAAAGCGATTTCCTTAGGCATAAAAATAAAACTTAGTAACTGCTTTGTATATTAAAGATGTGAATTGCTCAAAGCAGCTTCCTGCCCCCCAGGAAATCTAAAACAAAGCACTGAGTGATTTGTACGGCCTCCATCGTTTCCCCCAGAGCCCACATGATTTCTCCTGCTCCGTCTATCTCTTCTCTCTTCCTCACCTCGTAATTTCCCTTGGCAGGGTTTTCTCAGGAACTCAGTACAGTGGAAGATTCTGGAGCGCTGGGATGACTGTTGGTGCCACCATGTCAGAGGTCGTCATGGGTCCTCGGGAAGTCCACGCCTGAGTGACTGAGCATTTTCTTTTTTACAGAGACATAGTCTGTTTGGTTTTGTTCCTCCTGGGTCTTAACATGATCAAAGATCACGTTTAGTGAGCAAAAGCAGAGCGTCTTTACAGATGGTGCCAGTGACAAATATCCCCAGTGATTTTTCCTGAGGACTTAAAATGATGGTCAGTGTTGGTTTCCTGCGTTCCTGGTTGTCATGGTTCCTGAACATTCATATTGCTAGTAATTTTCCTTCATTGTCGTTTTTGCTGTGGTTTAAGTTCAAACCGTGCTTGACTAACCGCCAGGTGATGGCCTCGTCTCCAAGGAAGGCTTTGGCAGGACCACTGTGAAGGTCTATCTGACCCCTTCCAAAGGCAGCCTCCTTCCTTGCCTGGACCAGCTCTGTCCCTCTGTCCTCCATGAATCCACAGAAGGGTCAGGAAGGCACAGGAAGGGTTCGGAAGCAGGTGGGCCTGACCACTAGGCGATGGGGTGAAGAGGTTAAACCGAGTAGGTTTCCTTGTATGGTGGGGAGGGTAAGAGGCTGACTATAGGAAGGTGGTGGGAGCCAAAGCAATTTTAGAGGAAGGGCAGAGCTGTTTGTTGGACACCAACGGCACCACAACAGACTGGAGTGCCTTCAGCCAGCCCTGTCCTCGCCACATGGGCCCAGCCCAGGCTGAGGGTTAGGGGTATCTGTCAGCAGCTGCTCCGTTTTCCTATTGTCCCTGAACTCTGCAACCACGTTTCTGTGTTTGCTTGTTCGCTTTTCAGCGTGCTCTTTCCCCAGTTTAGGCTTACTCTTTTTGTCTCTTCTCCTTCTCATTCCTCCTCCATTTCTGAGCTCCCAAACACCTGTCACCAGAGAGCCATCTTTCTGCGGACGTTTTTCTGGATGATGAAGTCTATCTCTATAGATCAAGCATGTTTGTGGCTCTTTTGAAAAAGCAAGTATGCTTACAACTTACATCTAGCCCAGTGCCTGGACACGTAACACTTTCTCTAGAAGTGGACTGCAGATGGCTAAACTAATTAATTCATAGAAGCAGCTCAGTCCTGCAGTTGACGGTGTTACTGGGACCCCGTTGCTTTGGGGGTTAGCTTCATAATCGGTGACTCGTGCTTTGGTGCAGGCTTTGTCAGCCTGGAATACAAAGGAGGCCACGTTGGCATTTATGACTGTAATGGCCCCCCTGGCACTTCCGAAATGGATCCAAACTTTTCTGAATATTTCTCTGCTTAATACTAACACTAAATACACCAGAGTGGCTTGTATATGTCTTTGAACAGGTCCAGCATCTCAGGTGCCCTGTAGCACAGACTGTCCCCCTTTGTATCCAGATGGTGAAGGTTCCTCAAGAGAAGGAGGATAAGGAGTCGGGGTGTCCACAGAAGAACTGCCGGGTCCCAGCTGTAACATCTCCCAGTTCACACTCAGGCAAGTCTCTTCCAGGTCACACTCAGACAAGCCTCTTCCACCAGGCACAGATGGTACCAGGGTCACTGGGTCAGATGGCATTTCTTGTCATCCACCCAGAGGGCTCACAGCCAGCTTTCACACCGGCCTCCGGTGCTCATGGTTCCAGATTCCTCCCTTTCTTGTGGTGGAGTCCCTTCCAGGAACCCTGGGCTCCTTTCCTTCAATCTGTCCCATTAGGGCCATTTTAGTCCCTCAGGCATTTTTCAGTATTTCTGAGCCTGAAGTAGAGAGGAGAGGGAGTCTAAGTCCCCTTTCTCCCTGGGAATAATTTTTCCCACCACATCATGCCATTTTTGTAAATTTTATTTTCTTGATTTTCTCTTTAGTTTTAAAACAATTAACAATGACAAGAGAATACATTTCAGTTTCACGACAGTATTCAAATTCAGCAAAAAAGTTGCTGCTAGGAACTGAAACAAGCCCAAGCGTATTGTCACTGGAGTCTTGTTCTCTCCCTTCCCGGCAGCCACCGTCTGTCCCCAATCTCCTGTGAAAGGCAGGATGTGTAGCCCAGAGTTGAAGACCCAAAACACACCCGAGTGAGCGTGTAAAATTCCATCCACATATCCAGGCGTTCTCCAAATCGACTTCCGCGTAGACTACAATGTTTATTAAGGTATGAGGAATAATAAATGTGCAAATTGAAGCTTACATATTTATTACTGAAACAGTGACCGCAGCAGCTGTCTGCAACTTAGACCAATAAAAAGATTTCCGTTCACATAGGAGAATTTTTATCACCGCCATTGTTTACAATTACTGGCACGGGGTGATAATAAAAGGCAGATGGAGATTTAGCTGGTTTTATTATTCTTTTCCGTACTGCAGACAATGCCCCTCCCCTTACTGTCTGCTCTTTGCAGACCCCCTACAACCTGGGCAAGGTGCCACCTGCTTGGTAGAAATAAACAAATCAACCAACTTGATCCTCACCTGCAGGATATGGTAATAGAGAGGAAATGGCTGTGAGGAGGCCTGCTTATTCCAAATACCGGTTGGAAAACCTCTTCCGGAACGTCCAGGCAGGATGCCACAAGCCACAGCCCCACCGTGGGTGTTAGCTATCCCTCTTTCCGCCGGATTCCTGAAATCCCAGGCCTATGGGCATGGGATCTTCCTTGTGAGAGGGTTTTAGGGAAAGACCTGAGGACAGCTGGGCAGTGAGCTTTGTGCAAAGTTGCAGAAAGTGTTTGTGTGTTTAACGGCTCTTCTCCTCCCTCCCTGAGCACCCCAGACCGGACGTTCACTTCTGCCAGACGCCCAGCTCTTGTTCAGGCCTCCACGAAGTCTTCCCAACTGCCCCAAATCCCAACTGGAAAATTCGCCTAATAACTAGTAATCATTAGGTGCGTATTGAATTTCTTTGGGACTAAAGTTAACATAAACTGGAATGAATTGTTCTAATGTGGGAGACAAGAAAACAAACAGACCAAATCTCACCTTTTTTCGTGAATCAAGATTATTCTTCAAGATTGGTACTAGAGTCTTGTGGTAAACAGAATGATAGCTCCCCAAGATGTCCACATCCTAATCTCAGGACCTGTGCAAAGGGTAGGCTGGGACCAGGGCAGCAGCCAGAGCCAGGAGCTCAAGACCTGTCTGCAGTGGGGAGGGATGGAGGGCCCCGCCCCCAGAGGCAAGCAGACTCCCAGCTGGACCACGGGCCTGGAGTTTATGCCCCTGCCCTTTCACAACGCTGTGAGCAGTGTCCAGGGCGTGAAGGTCCTCAGCCTGCAGTCTGGGTGACACACCAGTGATGGGCCACAGAGGAAACTTGACCCACGTTATATTTGATGGCAGGATCAGTTCAGAGACTCGTCTTAACTTTTCAGATGTAATATTTTTGGGTCGCATATGGGCTCATCTTGGCTCTCTATGGCTGTGGTAACAAATTACCATGAACGTGTGGCTTACAGACAATTCACATGTGTTACCGTCCAGTTCTGGAGGTGGGGAGTCTGACGCGGTCTTTCTGGGCTAAGCTCACGGTGTTGGCAGACCTGTGTTCTCTGAAGGCTCCGGGGGACGGATCCATCCTTGCCTTTCCCAGCACTTGGAAAGTGGGGGCCTTCTGCTGTCACCCCTTATGTGGGCCCTTCTTCCATCTTCAAAGTGTCTCTGCTGTCACATCTCTGACTGCCCCCCTGCCTCTCTCTGGTCAGAATCTTGGGATTGCATTGGATGTGCCCTCCCTTCCGTACCACCCCACCCCACCCCAGAAATCCAGGGAAAATCTCCCCATCTCAGGATCCTTAAAAGAATTGGAGTTTTGTTTCACGGATGAGGATGGGAGCATTGTGGGGTGGGGGTGGGGGTGAGGGAGAGGCGGGGGATTGTTACTTGGCCTATTATAGGGTTTTCTTGCCGTTTTTGAAAAATAATTTTAAAAACTAGCTCTAGTCTGTTCACTCCTCTGTCTCCTAAATTAGGTTGGTTTGTTCCAGTTTATGTTTAGCTTGAGTCCCAAAGAAATTCAGTATGTAACTCCTAATTACTCGTTACTAGGTAATGTATCATTTGGGGTTTGGCCGCACTTACTCATTGAACAAAATGTGGTGATGAATTAATTTATTATTTTGATTTAGGCTGTGTGTAGGTCTTTAAAAACAATTGGAGCCAGTTTACAAACTTAGAACAAACAAAACAAAATCCAAAATAAGAGTCCATTAGCGAGACAGGCAGATATCACGAGGTACCCTCAGGTAACGACTACGGACAGCTTCAGGGTGGCATGGCTGGTGGTCCGTTGCAGTTTGTGTTAAAGGATGAGCTCCTCATGTCTTGGGTGTGATGTCTGGCAAACAAAAGTACACACGTGTGAGGAAAGGACACCTGCCCCCAGGCCTGGATTCTAGGAGGTGTCTCTGCACGTCCAGGTACCAGGCTCCCCTCTGGTATGCCCTCGGGCCTCCACACCTCACCAGCGTATCACCGGATAACCCTACGCTGTCTGGTCCCGTCTTCCTCCCCACTGTCCCCAGTGCAAACCCCCTCTCCTGTCCTCAAGCCTCCTCCTCAGTGCCCCAGCCTCCCTCTGCCACCCTGGAGCCCTCGTCACACCCCCTTATGTCAGTTGTCCTACCTCCTGCCTCCTCACCTGGACTAAACTTCCCCAGGGGTCCGGCATCTCCCCTCTGCTCTCTGTATCGAAGGCAATCTGTTCTTCCAAAGCCTGTGGATAGGGGATTGGAGATGGGTGTGTGGGAGGTAGGCATTCTCCTGGCTACATGCAGATTCCAAACTATTCCCCCCACAAGCTCCCACCTCGGTGTCATTCCACAGCCCCAGGACAGCTCATCCTGAAGGGGCAAGTGGAAGTCTCTTTCCACTTGGGTGCCAGCTGCTGGCGACTGGGCTAAGAATCCTCTTGTGCTCAGTAACTATCCTGCCACGCTAAGTGAGGGGCGACTCCTGGAAGCACCTGGTTTTTTGGAATCTTCAGCTTACATCCAACACCCTCATTGCACCCTTAGCTAAGAACGCAACTCCCTAGGAGACTGCTGGGTGACACCGTCCCTCGAGGTGAAGTTCTTCCTATTAAAGACATCAGGACACTGTGAGTGTCCAGGGCAGAACCAGCTCACCTCTGCCCCGGAGAAGCAGGGACGGTCTGGGCACTGTCTGGGAGGGACCTGGGCTGGTGGATTGTGTGGCCCACAGGGCACTTGTCTGGGGCCCTGGTGTCACTGGCTCTACACAGAGCATGTAGCATTCCAATTCAGATGAGCGCCCAGGCAGCTCGTGAAACCATCGTGCCTGGCGTTGGCTTGACTTCACTGCCACGGTCACAGAACAACTATTTTCAAGTGCAGGAGCTGTTTCTCAGAAAATCATTTTCCTTCTTTTACAGCGTGGACTTTAGGGGGCCAGGAGACCTTGAATTCACCTGCAGGCTTGAGGTAGCACTGACGACTTGCCTCGTAGGTAAGTAGAAAAGCAAAAAATCTGTGAGAAACATAGAGAGTTTTTTAAAAAGTCAGAGTTATGGGCATATAGTTTACATCAAATAAAACTCACCTATTTTAAGTGTACAGTTCGATGAGTTTTGTGACAACTGTACATGACCACATAACCACAACTGCAGGCAAGATCTAGAATATTCCCATTGCTGGAGCTCCTTTGTGCCTCTGGGCGGGCTCCCTCTTCCCATAGCTCCTACCCTCCATCCTCAGGCGACCACTGACCTACTTACTGCCACTGTAGTTTGCCTTTTCCAGATAAATGAAATCACACAATCACACAGTCTGGCTTCTTCTACTTAGCGTATCAGAAGTGCTGTGTATCAGAATCACGTTTCCTTTTTATCTCTGGGCGGTATTCCATTGTATGGAGTACCACCATTTGCTTTTCCACTCCTCAGTTAATAGACATTGCGCTGTTTCCAGTTGTGTCTGGCTATTGTATTTGAATACAGTCCTCTGTGTTCTTATGTTTTCATTTCTCTTGGGCATATACCTAGGAGCAGAACCTCTGGACCTTTCAGTGTCTGTTAAGCTTTATAAGGAATTGCATCACTGTAAAAGTTGTATAGATGACACACATGGCCACTCATGTTTAAACTAATGAAAGTTAAATAAAATTTAAAAGCTGGTTACTCAGTTGCAGTAGCCACATTTCAAGTACTCACTGCCACACGTGGCTCCCATACGGGACAGAACAATATTTATAGATAGAATAAAATATGTCCATCCTTCCAGAATAGTCTACCACACATCACTGTTAAAAACCAAGTTTTAGAATAAAAGCCTTTTCATTGATGTGGACAAAAGGTGTTTTTAAAAGCCCTGGGTAGTGTTTCTCACCATTGTTTACATAAACAGTAGTGTCCTTGCCAAATCTAGTTACTAAAGGAATCAGCCCATCTTGTATTCGCTTTGCAGAACTAATGTTTGGAGCTGCCCGAGGACCAAAGAGTCCAGCAGCCTGGAGAAGTTATTGTTCACGCTGGAGCAGCTGGCTGTCCATGTAAAGAAGCCACCCATGGAGACCCACTGCCGTCCCGGCCTTGGCAAATTCCCATAAACAGCAACAAGACCCAAGGACCCCATAGAATGAAGAGGAGGCTCTGCTTGTAGTTGGGAAAATCCCCGAGGTCCCATGGCAGGTAACATAGTAAACTGACAGCGTCATGGTCTAAGGAAGTAAGCTTTACATTGCACCCCAGATGGCCTCTTCATCCATCAGTCTTTCTACAAATGGCACGGAGCCCAACTGATAAAATGTAGGTCGACTGGTCAGGCCTGACACTCTAAGTTTCAGGTTCCAGCATCTTAAAGACCCTTGGATTTGACAAATAGAATTTTTTTTCTGACCGCGGCCCAAACGGGTTTGTTTTACCGTGGCTCTTCCATGCGAGCTTCTGATTTCCTGGCAGCTGGGGCTAATAGTGGGGAATCTGGACCCACGACAATCAGGGCCATTGACTGGGCGTAGCTCGGTTCCTGTGTGTGGTCTTTCTCAGAGACGAGAAGGCACACCACAGAAGAGGGGTTTTTGTTACCTCTGGGGCAATGTTGCGTTTTGTGAAAGAAAGTATTTTAACCACCGATTTGAACAAAGCTGGCAAAACAAAAGTCCCTCTTGTGGTCTTAGCCATTAATCTTCTTTTATGTGGCGGGGACACCAGATGCCCCCATGACATCATCCTCTGGCTCGGGAAAGAACGAATGGAACCAATGGACACCATTGTTTCTCTGACACAGTGGTTGCAGAGGAAGCTGCATTTGCTTTTTCTTTTCCAGAGAGAAGAGGGCACCTCTGCAGCTGATCACCAATAAGCTTGGCCGGAATGTTAGCATTGGGAGAATTGGCCAGAATGGCTTTGAGGACGTTAGACATTTCCAAAAAGGCTCCCCTAACAGTCATCTGCTTTCTTTGCATCTGCAAATAAAAAGAGCTCTCGCTTTCATTTTTTTATGGTAAGTGGTAGAATGTCCCCTCCCTCCTTCACTTTATTGTTTCTTCCTCTCTTCACCTTTGGTGGAAAAAGTCCTTTAGGGCAATAAAACAATAAAGTTATCTTGTGAGAGGGGAGAGGTGGAGAGTATTAGCAAGGGGACAGTGTGTGTGCCGTAGACAGCTGCTGTGTGAAGAGACTCAATGGCAGGTAGGACAAGCCTGCCCCTGGGGAGGAGCTGAAGGGCTGGGTACTTCCCCCAAGGCACCATTCTGGGAAACGAATCTGCCTGGCCTGTGAGAGAGGCTCCAGGGGCAGAGGTGGGAAGGAAGGCAGATGGGGTAGAAGAAGGGAGAAACACTAGATTGGACAGAGAGGGGGCTCTTGGACACCCGCTGAGATTTAACTCTGTGTGCACCAAAAGCTACCTTGTGGCAAAGTGCAGTTCACAGAATGGCCCAAGTATGACTGTGTAGGGTCTGTTTCGACATGCCCTTGTTGAGATTTGGGGCACACCAGCAGGTATCATAATTGGCTCTCAGGACATGGATGGCAAACTTGGCTCCGATTTTCCACTCCTTCCCAAATCCACATTGCCTTTTGCAATGTGACTTTGAACTCTTACCATCAAGAGTTGGGGGATATTTCCCCATCCCTTGAATCCAGACTGGTCTTTGACTTGCTTTAGCCAATGAACCTGGAGGGAGTGTCGGAACCTAGACTTCCAGATGCTCTGTGCCCTTCTGCCCTCTTACTAGGATCCCTGATTTCGCCAAGAGAACAAGTCCAAGCTAACCAGCTGGAGGATGAGAAGACTGCATGGAACAGAGCCGTCATCCTGGCTGAGACCCTCCTGGACCAGTGAGCCTCCAGCCAGTTTGCAGATGTCCACTCACGCCCAGCCAGGCAGCTTGGGTCTGTAAGAAGAAATGCATGATTGCTTTTCTTAGCCGCTAAGTCTTGGGGTGGTTTTTTACTCAGCAATAACATAATGGGCAACTCTTTAGAAACTGAGAGTCATAAGGGCAAATCGTAATACAACCCTAACCACAGTCAGCATTGGGCTGTGCATGAGCTGTGGTTCGGAGCGCTGCAATGAGTTAGCTGTCCCAGGTGGCAGGGACTCGAGGCACGCCGGTCAAGCTTCTTGGAGCAGCTTGTCCAGGTCCATCAACTCCTGGCTCCAGCACTGAGCATTCACAGCCATGCCCCGCTGTGCAGGTGAGTCGTCTCCCAGTTCCCGATGACGTGGGGCCAGTTGCCTGCAAACTGGACCATCTGCACTGGAAATTCAGAGTTTACTATAAGAATAATAGTTATTTATTGAGGCAGATGCAAACTATTAAATCCCACCACTTAGAGAAAAAAGCTGTTGACATTTTGGCTGACGTCCTTTAAACATGGGGTTGTGGACACACACATACAGCTTTCATAAAAGGGCTCCAGTGACTCTATGCTTACTGCTTTTCTAAAATTACAAAATACCACATGCTCATTGTAGACAGTTCAAACAGCAGGGAGTGTCTAAAGTCAAATATAAGAGTCCTCCCTTCCCCTGGAACTGCTAATGACAGGCTTGTGAATTTCTTCCAGAACACTGTTCTCTTTGTCATTTTGCTTTATGTTCTGTGTTCTCAAACACTAATTTGTTTTTTCAGTGACATCCATTTCACCACCCAATTCTTTCACGGAGGTTCTTGTGCAGCTATTGTTATTTTTTTTTGTTGTTTTATTGTTTTTAATTTCCAAGAAGTTTGTCATCCTGTAATTGGTCATTTTCGTAGCAGCCTGTTCTCGTTTAATGAATGTGGTATTGATTCGCAAAACTCTCTAGGAATATTAACTAGGCTTTTACAAGATCTCTTTCTCTTTCTTGGATGAACCACGTTTCCTTGCAAGTCATTTGCTATGCTTGCCCCTTTCAGGCTCTTGGTGTTCCTCCAAAGTCTGACAATCCCTGTATGTGGGTTCAGATTTATCGATGAACATCCAGATTTATCGATATTGATAGCTGTTGTGAACATCCTTCGCAAATACGAAGGTCACTGTTTCCATTCTCAGGTCGTGTGTATTCCTGGAGTGCACTGCTTGGCTGCATGTTTTAGGGGCGGCTTGCCCATGGTTGCAAGGCGACTATTGGCCAGGAGGGGCTTCTCTCTAGTTTGTGTGGATGGGGAAGTGGCTAGAGGAAGGGAATACACTGGAACTGTCAGGCCCAAATCATCGGGTGGGCCTGATGTGTTGTAGACAGGACTTTCCCAAGTGGAAATGGACATGCTAAGGTCAGAAGGAAGGGGAAGAGCTGTCGGGCAGCCAGAGCAGGAGATGGGCTCCACACTGAGGGAGCGACTGCAACTGACCAAGCATCTATGTGTGCTGATTACTACTCTCAAGCCTTGATAAATGTGCCTTTGATGGGAAATGGACTAAAATAGGTGACGTCATCTTTTTGAGTTCCATGAGGCGCACCTTTGTGTTCCTTTCACATGTGCAGGAGGAGCACATCCTATCACCAAAACAGATCCAAAAACTTGGGCTAGAATGGCCTCTGTGCACTCAGTGGCCTTGTCCCACCTTGTAGCTAGTAGGGCGGGAGCAAGCCCACAGCTCTCGTCTCTGCGGTAGGTGGCTGGTAGTTTTGATAAAATGCAGGCTAACTTACTGATTCAAATGGTAGACAGAAAAACACAACCAGTGACAGGAGGGGAGGCGTGGTGGGTATCGGAGTCACGTGCTTGACTGGGAGAGAAGGGGACACGCAGCTCATGTGTGGAAGGCATACTGTTGTTTTAATTGGCGTTCCTTTAATTACTAGGATTTTGAGCATTTTCTATGCCTTCCATTTCCTGGTGTTTGAATTATCTGTTAATGCCTCTGCCCACTCTGCCCGTTCAAGTATGTGGTAATTATATAAATAGGTCCTGTAGATTAACCCCTTTACCACCACCATGGTACCAGAGAATAATTCTATTGTTTTTTTCCTCTCCTGCTTGTGCATTCGGCCATCTGAATGGTTAACTGAGTGCTACTGGATAAATACTGTTTGAGGCCACAATGCTCTTGCTAGCTTGTTTTAATTTATAATTAAATTTGTACATAATTTCTAAGTTAGAAAATTGCACTATGAAGATCTTTGATCTCAGAACAGACCCGACCAGGCCAAATTGGGAGACAGCTCTTTTCGTTAGTGCTCTCTGGTTTCTATCTTCCCCCCTCCTTCTAGTCTGACGGCCGTTGTTTTGGTTTGAAGCCACTGAGCACTGAGCTGTAGCAAACTGGACTGTATCTCCGAGAACCCAGTCTTGGTGAAAGAGGCAGCGGCTAGCTGATGGTGCTTCCTCAGTGCCTGGCCTGCTGGCTCTTGGACTGACAGTTGTCCATCATATCGAGAGGGTCACCTGTGGTGGCTGGCCGAAAAATGGTCCCTAAGATGTTCACGCCCTAGCCCTGGAGCCTGTGAACACATTCCCTTACATGAGAAAAGGGGACTTTGCAGATGTGACTAAGGTTAAATTAGGAGATTATCCTGGGTCATCCAAGTGGGCCCAGTGTAATCACAGGACTCTCCAAAATGGAAGAGGGAGGTGGGAAGGTGGGTCAGACAGACGTGACAGTGGAAAACGAGGCAGGAGAGATCGGAGGGGTGAGAAGGATTCAACCCACTATTGCTGGCTTCGAAGATGAAAGAAGGGGGCAGGAGCCCAGGCAGCGGTGGCCTCTAGAAGCTGGCAATGGCTCTCAGTTTGCAGCCAGCAAAGAAACAGGATCTTGGCCCCACAGCTGCAAGGAACTGCCACAATGAGCCTGGAAGCAGATTCTCCCCAGCACCTCCAGAGAGGTGCTCAGCCGACAGCCACCTTGATTTTGGCTCAGTGAGACTCAGCGAGACCTGCTGGACGTCTGGCCTATGGGAACTACAGAATAACAAATGTGTGTGGTTTTTAAGCCTCCGAGTTTGTGTTGATTTGTTATGGCAGCAACAGGAAATTAATACACCTGGGACCCTGGAATCCTGCAGGGGATTTTTCGGGGGTAAAACACACCAGCACTGCCATCCCAGAGGTACGCTGACATCACCGAGGCAAACCCTTCTGCGCTTTGGTCGCTGGCAGAGGCCTCCCCGAGACAGCCCTGCCCTCCCTGGTCCAGCACCAGGGGCCTCCAAGCACAGCAGCAGCACCACCACACAAAGCTGCGTGCATGTCTTCTGGGGCCGAGCAGGAAGGCGAAACGTCCCTCCAGCTGCCCCTTGGTGGGTTGGTCTCCTTGAGCTACTAAGTTGTGCCAGTGCCCTATTTTTAAAAATTAGTTAATTTTAAACTTCCCCGGGGTAAAGCAGGTTTTAAGAGAGGGAGAGAGGCCAGCTGGGGGTGGATGTGTCTTCACCTGCATAATCGTTTGTCTGTTAGCCTGGCCTGGGCTGTGAGGGCTCAGAGCCTGGGACTCTGACTGAAAATCAAGAGGGCCCCAGAGGAGTGGTCCCTGCGTCTTACCCTGACCCACCCAGCCAGGCACCCGGGAGGGCCGATCAAATACCCAGGTAAACGAATATTATCACATCTTGCTCTCTGATTTTTTTAAAAGATAAGGACGATAAGGTACAATACAAAAGTGTATAAAACAGACATAAGAGTCTGTCTCCCCGTCTACCCCAAAGGTAGCTCCTGTTACTGGTAATTTTCATCCCAGACATCTAGCATATCAACCTGCCTCTCGCTTTCTCCTACTTGGCCTTTCTCTGCCTGTTAAAACCGTATTGTAAGCATTTCGCCAAGTCGAGAGGTACCTATCTACACCATTCTTTCCACAGCTGCAGAGGTTCCCTTTGTGGATTATTTAGGTTATAGCTATTGCTCACCATTGTCGGTGGAGCTGTTGGGTCAACAGCTAAATTTTTAGATCTGATTGATATCTCCGAATTGCCCCAGCTCCTGCTCTTTTTAATCTCCGCACTTCAGGTGTCTCCGTTTATAGCGTTTACGGTGTGATTTCTGAAATCACCTTGCCGGCTCCACCCTTCTCCTCCAGAGCTCCTGCTGGTTGGTTCTCCCACTGGGATTCTGTTCTGCCTGCTGCTCCTGTGTTCTTTAAATGTCAGGATTTGAAGCTGGATGCCTACTGATCTCAAAGCCTCATCCCATCCATTTCATTCCAGAGGTTGCTTCTGCCACTGCCTTCTTCCCAGTCTGATGCGCCCGTATTAGCAGCTAAAAATAGTCCTGGGCACAGCAAGCAGGCTTTTTTCTAGATGCAGGTCTCACTTGGAAAGCCTGTGGCTGGGGCAGGGACAGGCAGGACACACCTGCCTTCCTGGTTCCTGTTCCCGCCCTCCTGGATTCCCACGGCCAGGAAAGCATCTGCCAGGCTGAGCTCACAGCAGATGGAGGGCTTGGGATTCTGGGGAGAAAGAACCTGTGACGGCTGCTGCCCCGGAAGCCACCCTGTGGGCCTAATCTCTGTGCCAGGAATGACTCCTCCTTCTCTTCAGCCAGGAAGGGCAGGCACTGCGGTCGCCAGTGTGTGTGTGTGTGTGTGTGGCACCAATGTGTGTGCACGCCATTTATTTCAAAGGGCTTCCTCCAGCCGGAGGAAGGAGGGGGTGTGTGTGCTTCTCTTCCGCATCTTTCCCCTGTCCGGGCTGCAGGGGTCATGTCATTCTTTCCGTTGTTTCTCATTCCCCTTCCATGTAAGGAGGAGAGTGAGCTGTGGTGTGCTGGTAAATGCTGACCAACCAGCTCCCTGGGGTAAGACAAAACAAAACAAAACAAAACAAAGCCCCAATCAGCATTCACCGATTTCCAGGGTGTAACTATTCTCACCGTGGGTGATTTCAGACTACCAACATGACATCGCTAAATTCAAAGTTGGGAAGAAATGATGCGCAGTAACCATGACCGTTATGTAGGATTTCCGCCGTGCAGACACAGTCGATGTAAATAATCCCAAAAGCAGTAATAATAGTAGAATGAACAGGGAGGGATGAATTCTGAGTACCTATTACTCCTTTTTAAACAGAACTTACTTCTTAGTTTATATACTTGATTTTTAATAATGGACGTATTCAATGGTTGGCTCGCAAACTTCCTGAAACTTCAACAATTACCTCCTGTGAGCTGAAACAAGTCACTGATGGTTTGGTACCCCATGGAATGGCTCCCGGAGGGAAGCAGAGGCCTGAGACTCTGGCATTTTCTAAAACATTCTAAAAACATTTCTAAAACAGCAATTCCCCCCCTTTCCTGTACAGGGGCCGAGGGGCAAGTCCTCACTGGGGTGTGATGCCTGAGCCCCAGATCTCAATTCTCCGTTCTTCTTCCCAGCTGGACTCGTGAGTTTCTTCCTCCCCCCTCAAGAATGTTCTAGAAGAATGATTCTGGGAAAATAACTTGTTTAGAGCATCTCCTGCAGAGCTCACCTTGGGCCTTGATTCTAAGGTTCAGATGTGTGTATGTTGTTTGTTTCTGAGTCTCTGGAGCATCTGAGCAGAGAGCTACTGGAGAGCTTCCATGAAAGGGAGCTAAGAAGTCTGGGCCGCTGACTCCCGGGACCAGGGTAGAGAGCCCGCAGCCAGGCAGTGGCTGGTAGCAAGATCCCACATGCATCTGCGGAAGGCTTTCTTTTCTTGCATAAACTTCCCATTTTAACTTTCAATGAAAGTGCTGGAAGATCTCTTTCTGCGAATTAGAAATCCAAACCCAGTTTTGAGGTCAAATCCAAGCAAGCAGCTTAAGTCTTCGAGTTGGTACAAAATACAAACTCCTGACAAGAAAAATGGAGGTCTCAGGGGTGCAGGTAGTGGAGGCCCCTGAGGCTTGCTGCTGCTGGTCGGTGGAGGTGTGAATGCCCCCAAACCTGCTTCTGGCTTTTGCTTCAGGGCCTGCAGCTCACTGGCAGGCATTTCGCAACCATTCCCTCTGAGGCTATTTCGGGGTCCTTCTCAGCTCAGCGCTCCAGGGACCAACTATCTATCTGCCAGAGCAGGCCCAAAACAAATGTCGTCAAAACATTCACATACGCTCTCACACACACACTCAACATACACACAAGCAAACACACACATACACACACAAACACACAGACACAAGCAAATACACACACACAGACACAAACACACAGACACACAGACACATGCAGACATACGCACACAAACACACTGTCAGGCAGGATGTCATGCGGGGTCTCAGCTCCCGCTCCCCGCACAAGAACGCAGGACATAGGCCAAAAAGGAACACCCACGGAGCCATAGATGGGGGAGTCAGACCACTATAGTCACGCTGGCGGCTGGGTTGGGGACACAGGAAGCAGGAGCCACACTGTTCGCAATCCTCACTGCACCGCTTGCTAGCTCAGCCACCATCTTCTTGCTAGCCCCCATTTCCTGCTAGCGTAGCCATGGCAGTTATATTAGTGGCCAGTGGCTCACTGGTTACAGCTGACGGCCAACGAGCCACAGCTGATGGCCATCCAATCACAGTTGATGGCCATTTACTACCTGAGCCAGCATCTTTCCATGTGAGGCCGAGGGCCTGGAAACTGCACTCCTGGCTCTGATCCCCCCTCTCCCCCGCCACACACACACACACAGAGTTCATAATCTTTCAGGAAACTTTCAGCCACCCAGTTTCTTGCCTTCCATCTGCTTTTATAAGCGTTGCACAACTTTTCCTGCAGGGCTTCCTGTAGGAAGCTACCCTACTCCATGTAAAGACATTTCCATTTCTTGGGTGGTATCTGGTTTGGGGCAATATCTGATTCTGCACCCAATTATGATGGGGAGGTGTTCCACACCTCCAAGTAATTCTCAGACATCAGCTGGGTGTCCTACAATTCAACTCAATTCTGACATCTGCCTGAGAGAGCGTCAGTCCCACAAGACTGCCCTCCCCCCACCCACTTCAGACACCAATCTCAAGCCCATGTTGTCACCTGTGATTCTGACTGACTGGTTATAGATTAGAGGTTCCCATGAATCCCTCCTTGGGGTCAAATAATTTGTTGGAGCAACTCTCAGAACTCGGAAACATTTGACTTACTATGTTACTGGTTTATTAGAAAAAGATAGAACTTGGGAACGCCAGATGGAGGAAACACATAAGGTAAAGTATGGGGAAGGGACATGGAGCTTCCCTGCTCTCTGACCAAGTCACTCACCCCACATCCCCATGAGTTCCCCAACCCAGAAACTCTCTGAACCCGTCTGTTTGGGTTTTTATGGAGCTTCATTACACAGCCAGGATTGATTAAATTGTTGGCCCGTGGGGATAGATTTAATCTCCAGCCCCTGTCCCCTCCCCAGAGGTCAGGGGGGGGACTGAAAGTTCCAACCCTCTAATCACATGGTTAGTTCTTATGGCAACCAGCCCCATCCTTAAATGCCCTCCGAAAGCCACCTCATTAATATAACAAAAGATACCCTTCTCAGTCTCATCACTTAGGAAATCCCAAGGGTTTTAGGAGCTCTGTGCCAGAAATGGGATGAAGACCAAATATATATACTTCTTATTATAAATCACAATATCACAGACCCTGAGTGGAGAGGGGAGGACAGCTGGCAAGGGAGCGGAGGCCAGTGAGATGGCAGGAGGCCATGTGGTACATCACGTGACATCCCTGTAACTCCTCACATCTTTACTGATGTCACTAAATTCCCAACCTGCTGAGGGATAACTACAGTGGAAACTCGGAGAGGTGGGTGGGACTCTGTGTGAAAGGGGAGCTTGAGTATCACACACCTGCGGCTGTTCTAGAATGTAGGTGTGAGTGCAGAGACACCCACAAAAGGAAAAACAGAAAAGCTCTGAAGTGACACAGGTGTTACAGGGACACAGCTGTGAATAAGGAGAGTTCTGTTGTTTCTCATGCCCCTCCCTCGGAGCACTCACTGTCTGTAAACTTCATAACAACAAACAACTAACTTCCCTAATAATGAACTGGACTGATATTTTCCAATTATTTCAAAATAGTCTTCCTCAATGCTTCATCCCTAGAAAGGCTGCGTATCATGCCGTCTATCACGCCCCAGCCAATGGCCACTCCTCATTGTGCTGTGTTGAGCTACTTGTGTTCATGTGATTTATGAGTCAGGGCTTCAGTCTTTCTAATTTTTTTTAAAGATTTTACTGGGGGAAGGGGAACAGGACTTTATTGGGGAACAGTGTGTACTTCCAGGATTTTTTCCAAGTCAAGTTGTTGTCCTTTCAATCTAAGTTGTGGAGGATGCAGCTCAGCTCCAGGTCCAGTTGCCATTGCTAGTTGCAGGGGGCGCAGCCCACCATCCCTTGCGGGAGTCGAACCAGCAACCTCGTGGTTGAGAACACGTGTTCTAACCAACTGAGCCATCTGGCCCCCCGGGGCTTAGCGGCAGCTCTTTGACTTCATTCTAGTTGCGGATGGTGCAGCTCACTGGCCCATGTGGGAATTGAACCAGCAGGCCTGTTGCCCAGAGCTTGCGCTCTAACCAACTATTATTGTTCTGAGAGGCAGGCCGTCCGCCCCAGTCTTTCTATTAATTGACGTTTTCGGAGCACCGGCTCTATGTCAGGGGCTTTGCACATGTTGACCTATTTGCTACAACAACCCTTCAAAGTCAGTGAGTACTTATTATCATTCTGAGAGACAGGCTGACAAGTGTCACAGAGCCCCTCTGACAGACAGCAGCCCCCGCTTTGCTGGATAGTTCCCTTCTGCCTCTTCTGCTCCAGGTCCACTCACCCCGCCTGGCCGTCTGCCCTGCTCTGAACCCCAAGACGCTGCCTGTCAGATTGCATCAAGGTGATGCTCTGGCTGGGAGGCCTGGCCAATGGGTGCCCCAGCAGGATACTTAAGGCAGAGCGGCTAGGGTATTTATCCCCCTGGGCCCCCTGCAGGTCCCCTCAGGCTGGCTGTCACTGCTGCTCTCCTCATCCAAGTTTTGGTGTCCTTCTTCCTCCACTATTCTAAGCTGTTCTGTCCCCTTGTCCCACAGAGCCTAAAGATGCTGTCACTAGCCCCAGGGTGCCACTCTGAGCCTTGTCATGTCACAGAGCCCAAACCTTTACAAACAGTTCCTCCGTTGTATCAGTTTCCCACAAACCAATGTTTCTTTCACAGTTCCTGAGGTCGGAGGTCCAAAGTCAGCGTCCCTGGGCTGCAATCAAGGAGACAGATATGCAGGGCTCCTCGCCCTCTGGAGACTCTAGGGAACACCTGTCCTTGCCTCCTACAGCTTCTGGTGGCGGCCAGCATTCCTGGGCTCATGGCTGCATGGCTGCAATCTCTGCTTCCAGGATCACGGTACCATCTCCTGTTCCGTCTGTCGTCAGAGCTCCCCGCCTCTCTCTTATGAGGACACTTGCGATTGTATTTAGGACCCCCCTGGACAATCTAGGACAATCTCCCCATCACAAGATCCTTAATCACATCTGCAAATAACACTTACAGGTTCCTAGAATTCACACTGCTATCTTTGGGGGCCACGATTCAGCCCCCCACATTCATAAACCCTTCCTCAAATGATGCCCATTGGAGCGTGCTGTCTGCCTCCTGCTAGGACCTGACTAACAGCCTGGATCACAGCAGCTGAAAGAGTGCACGTTCAAGCCACAGGAATAAATTAATTTGATAATTTGGCATGGTTTTCAAGACCGTTTATATGCGAATGGGTCACAGATTTGCATCTCTGGTTCATTCCTTTCCTCTGAGTTTCAAGATCACATATCCAATTGACTATTTGATATTTCCGTTTTGTTTCATAGGCTCCTCAGCTTTGCCTGGAAGAACGAGTGCTTCTCTTTTCCTGCTCCCCCACCTGCTCCCTCCAGAGCTTTGCCCGTCTCAGCAAATTGCACCACACCCACTAGTTCACTCAAGCTGGAAACCTGGAACTGAACCCTGGAGTCTCCATGTGTCACCTCCGCCCCCACACCCGCCAAACCACTGAATGCTACATCCCTTTGGGTTCTGCCTCCAATTCCTTGTGGTGTCTCCAGGGTTCCACCTCCCACACAGCAGAGCTCCGATGTCCTCTCTTCTTCCCATACCTGCTGACAGCCGAGGCACCACCTCACTCGCCTGGACCACAGCAGGGACGTCCTGAACGCCTCCTGCTTCCAGTCCCGTCCTCTCTAGTGCACTCTGTACAAGGAGCCAGCGGGCTGTTTTACCAAAAGAGGTTGGATCACATCACAGCCCCACTTAAAATGCCTCAATGCCATTCAATTGCTTTCTCGGCCTCTGCACCGCACTGTCTACTGAGCCTGTTCCCACCTCCACCCTTCTCCCTGCTACCCCCTGTGCCCAGAACGGTCTTTCCCCGACTCTCCACTTGTCTGGCTTGCTTGGTCTTGAGTACTCAGTGCTGAGCACTGTTCTCAGTGCAGTAGAAGGCTGGTGACGCCACCTTTTGATGGGACAAGTTGCAAAGTGGCCTTGCAAAGGGTGAGCATGCCAGGAGGTATGAAGGATTGTGGCCACTGGTGGACTGTCCCACCTGGCAGACAATAGTGGAAACCAGGCTGACCCGGCGAAACGCAGCCCATGATCTGCCCAGAAACAGAAAGACCGTCCGGGTCCTGAACTCATTCCGAGCTGGGCCTTCTGCACCTCCTGGGTCCCCCTGAGGAATGACTGGGCTGGTCCTCCTGGGATAGGAGGCGCCTGGCCTGCGGGGAAGAGTCTACCTGTGTTGTGTTCCCATGTGTCCCTTGTCAAGATCACTGGAGGGGTCTGACTAACAAAGGGTTTCATCGCCATCATGTGTGACACATCGTGTGACCCTTTGTCCCAACGTCCTCAGCTGGATGGTTAGGACTATCTGCATCTCCTCCAGCATCAGTGAGTGACATCTGGAAGAGGAAGTCCAGATTCCTGCTAGACGCCAGAAACAGGCCACCGCCAACCTGGACCGAGTCACACAGTAAACAAACCTGCATGGGCAATGTAAGAGGTTCCCGCCTACGTGCGGAAGAGAGCAGCAGCCCCTTTACAAATGCTATTGTGATGAGAAGCACTGGCCTGAAGCAGGTCCTGCCCACGTGTGGAAATGTCTAAGGCTGGCAGCCTTAGGACTCCGGGCAGCAGGCTCCCAGGGCGGTGAGGGTTGGAGGAGCGCTGGCGGTGGGCCTGAGGCTGGGCAGGGGTGTGGGGTGTCATAGCAGGGGTGTCTCCCGGACTTTCCTACTCTTCTAGTCCAGACATCCGTCACTGTTATTGCTTTTTTCCACCCCGTGGTCACTAGATGTCACTGCAGGAAAAAATCTGACCAGAAAGCAGATGCAAGGCAGAGAGATATTAATGTTTTGGATCCTAAGGAAGCGGGTGCCATGGCAACAGGGAGCGCGTGGAAGAACTTCCTTCTTAATGGACAGCATTGGGCACCTAAGTGATATTCAGGCAGTGCCCCAAACAGAAAATGTTATCCAGAGCCAAAGCTCGCGTGTGGGGACTGAATGAACCAGCAGGAGAAAGGCAGGTGGGGGCAGGGAAAGAGAGGGGGGTCTGGAGACAGGCAGGGAAGAGAGCAAAGGAGGAAGCGGAAGGGGACACAGACAGACAGAGAGCAGGCACAGCGTGAGTGCTCAGTAAAACTGTTGATTCCAGAGACACACGTCCAGGAGGACGGTTCTTCCCTCTAGATGTTCATTATTTTAATAAAGATGCACTTTACTGGCAAATTCCACCACAGCTACAGAAATACTAAGAGCTGCACCCGGGAGACAGAGCATGTGCCCACCCCGGAGTTCCCCACTGACAGGAAAACCAGCAGATTCTGAATCAAAACAAGGGGCGTGGAGTCGGGAGGGCCAGACACATGGTCAGTGCTGACCTCCAGTTCCTGCCCTTAGGCTTTCCACTTTCTCTCCACACCTTGCAGGAAGGACGTGGGAGGATGGGAAAACAGAGGGGAGGATGGGAGAGAAGAAGTGAGAATGGGAGAGCAGGCAGGAAGATGGGAGAGAAGAGGGGAGGAGGGGAAGCTGAGCGAGCCAGTCTTGGGATTGCCTTTCAGTACCAGCTAACTAATCCCAGGCCACCAGGAAGGTGCAGACACAGATTTCGCTGCCTTGTGGTCACCACAGCCCTATGCAAAGCTGAACCAGGTGAGTCTTTGCTTCTCTCCTCCTCTCCACTCTGTCCCTTTCTTCTCCCTTTCTCCCATCTCCAGAGGTGCCAGTGTCCTTGAACTGCCCTCTGGCTTTTCAAAACATCCCCTCTATGCCAAGCTTCTTTCCTGCCTCCTTCAGAGCTGGTTCCCTGGGTCCTGCTGACCTTTGGATACTGGAATATATTAGTTCACTAGAGCCCTGGAAATGTAACATTAGGGGATATTAGCAGTTTAAAGGATAGCTTCTTATTCAAATGCATATGTAATTGCTAGAATGTTCGCAAGGGACAGAACCCAGGGCTACCCAAACCAGGCATAGTGACTTCAGCAAGGCCTTGGGTAGCACCTCCCATGAACCCCTGTGCTACGGTGTGGGCTAGGCCAGCAGGGTGGGCCACGATCCCCACCCTGGGTGGACCTCCAATATAGAGGGTAACGCGACCACTGAGAGGCCGTTGCCTCCTGGAGGGTACGCAAGGAGACTTGCCAAAGGAAATCATACCCCTGGGAGATCAGGACAAATTACAAAAGACAAAAGAGATATATCCCGAAGACAAAAACCCACAAAGAAGTGAAGTCCAGACTGCCCAGCCAAGCCAAGTGCTATGTCTCAGTCACGTGACGGGCACGCAGGAGTGACGGGCAGTGGTGGTCTGTGAGAGGCTGCAGGGATTGGCAGCAGACACGGGCTTCTCACAGTGGGCCAGGGCCCGGGAGCAGCATAGCCAGGCTCTGGACACGAGCTCTCAGGACCAGCTGCCTGACCCCTGGGGGACTGATTCTTCTTTTCGCTTGTCTGGTATTTTCATTCTTCTCCAAAAAAGCGTTTGTCATTTGTACTATTTTTTAAGTACCAAAGCATTATCTGGATATGTTTTGCACATAAGAAGTTGGCTTCCACAATATTTCAAGTATCTGCTTTATCTCATGCTTTAATTATTACTAAATGTCTATTAAATATATTGAGCCAAATGATACCTATTGGCTGCTATTAAGACAACATGTTTTAGGCTTTATCTCAGGCATGCATACCTGATGAGAACATAGGGCTGCTCACGAGAGAGGCCTGCATACTAGACATCAGGAGACTGCGTCTCGCAGTGTCAGGCCCTGGCTCGCCAGCTGTGACAGTTCAGGGGACCTTGGAAAGCATAGCCAGGAGAGCTGTCTCCTTCCTGTGGGTTTGGGCTCTGCTGCCTCTTCAGTTCTCAGCAGGAAACTTTTCTCCCCAGAGCTGCTCACTGCCCCGACTCCTGCCATGAAAAATGGGGACACCCGTTCCCAATGACATGTGGCACATTTTCACTTACATTTGCTGAGAAGAGGGGAAGGCTCACTGGATACTTAGCCCTATGAGTTCCTGGACCCAATTCCAGTGTGTGTGTGTGTGTGTGTGTGTGTGTGTGTGTGTGTGTGTGTGCAATTCTAGTACACCAGCAGGATGTCTGAGAATTCAACTCAATTCTGACACTATCAACCCAGAGAGCATTTGATTTCACAGGTTGAGGGCTCAGTCCCACAACACCGCTCTCAACTACTTCCCCAACCCTCACCCCCGGCCACTTCAGAAGCCAGTAGAGAGCCCAGGTCACCTGTTTCTGGCCAATCAGTCTCTAAAGGCCCCACCTTAGGTTCAGACAGCTGTTGTCAGACCAGGTTGTCTCCTGGGCTTCCGACTGACCAGTGTGAGATAGGAAGACATTTCCCTCTATTCTTCTAGGCTCTTTCAGCTGGCAAAAAAATTATTGACCTGAGACAGATTAACAAGAGAAAATGACTAACTTTAATTACATATGCGTGTATGGAAACCTGCATACATGAGAGAGTCAGAGACCCCCACATCCATGAATGATTCAGAGACAGAAAGAAAACACGAGGTATAGATGACATTCCAAGCTAAAGATGAGGCAAGGCCCCTGGGGCTTCAGAAGGGAAGAAGGTCATTCATGGGACAATGTGGAGAGCAGATGTTCAGTAATTAGATGTTTGCCCTGCCCTATAGATAGGTCATAAAAAGTTATTTCTGGTGATAACTCTTATTATGGGCAAGGCCCCAATTTAAATGCTTTAAGGGAGGATATAAGTTTCCCATGAGCCCACAGGGTCTCAATCGCCTTCAACTCAAAACAATCCACGTGCCAAAGAGGCACAGCTTGGGGGAGGACGGCTCTGACCCCCTTCAGCGGCTATAGCTCAGATGTTCCCACAATCCCCTCTTTGGGTTCTGTTTATTAGCTAGAGAGGCTCACAGAACTCAGAGAAACACTGACTTACTAGATCACAGGTTTACCATAAAAGGACGGACATAACAGCAACAACCAGATGAAGGAGATACAGAGGGCAAGATATGGCGAAGGGGCGGAGCTTCCACTCTTTCCGAGCTGGTCACTCTCTCCACACCTCAGTGTGTTCATCAACCCGGAAGTTCTCCGAACCCCATCCTTTTGGGTGCTTTATAGAGGCTTCATTACATAGTCAAGATTGATTAAATCTTTGGCCGTTGGTGATTGATCCAACCTCTAGCCCTTCTCCCCGCCTGGAAGGTCATAAGAAGGGACTGAAAGTTCCAACCCTCTAACGTGTGGTCAATTCCCCTGGCAGTCAGACCCCATCCTTAGGTGCGTTCTAAAAGTCACCTCATCAATATAACAAAAGATACCTTTATTCTCTTATCACTTAGGCGACTCCAAGGATTTTAGGAGCTCTGTGCCAGAAATGGGATGAAGACCAAGCATATACTTCTTATTGTAAATCACAGCATCACATAGCCAGATACCAGTCACGTTAAAGCAACATGTGCAAATCAGGAAAAGACGCCGCGTTTTGGTTATTGGCAAATGCCAGTGTATTTGGCAAGGACTGCCTGGACACAGGTGTGAGATTCTCGAGCCTACTGTAGAATGTCCCTCCTTGGACTCAAGCCCTGGTGTGCGGCTGCCCCTCCCCAGTGGTGGGTGGGCAAGACGTGAAACCCCAGTACCCACGGTCAAGCAGCCCCTCTGTCCACAAGCCCATGCAGACCTGTCCCCTTCACTGGCCCTTTCAGTGGACACTCTGTCCATGCACCTTGTTTACCTACGTCTGCTCATCTCTGAGATTCCACACCAGTGGTTCTCAAAGTGAGGCCCGAGGACCCCTTGTGTGGCTGCATCTGACAGCTCATTTGAAACCAACAATCTCAGGTCCTGCCTGTGCCCTGCGAGTCAGAGCCTGCATATGAACATTAAAGTCTGAGAAACCCCAGTGTATACCAGGGGTTGGCAGGCTGGCCCACGGGCTAAGTCTGGGGACGACCTCTTTCTGTATGGCCCACAAGCTAAGACTGGTCTTTACAATTTTAAACGGTTGGTGCCATCAAGTGAATGCTTGTGTCCCCTCAAAATTCATATGTTGAAACTTAATGCCATGACAGTAGGAGGTGGGGCCTTTGGAAGGTGATTAGGTCGTGAGGGCGGAGCCTTTGTGAATGGGATTAGTGCCCTTAGAAAAGAGACCACACACGATGGAATAATATGCAGCCGTAAAAAAGAAGGAAATCCAGCCATTTGCAATAGCATGGATGGATTTTGAGGGTATCATCCTAAGTGAAATAAGTCAGACAAAGACAAATACTGTATGATCTCACTTAAATGTGGAATCTAAAAGAAAAAAGAAAAAAAAAACGAACTCACAGTAACAGAGACTAGAATGATGGTCACCAGAAGTAGGGGGCAAATGGGTGAAGGTGGTCAAAAGATACAAACTTCCAGTTATAAGATGAATAAATTCTGGGGATGTGATGTCCAGCACAGTGAAGGTAGTTAACGATACAGTATTTTACAGTTGAAAGTTCCTAAGAGAGTTGATCTTAAAAGTTCTCATCACAAGGGAAAAAAATGTAACTATATAAAGTGGCAGATGTTACCTAAACCCACTGTAGTAATCACTTCAAAGTATATACATTTATCAAATCACCTGCTGTACACCTGAAAGGAATACAGTTGCAAGTCAATTATGTCTCAATAAAACTGGGGTTACAAAAGCAAAACAAAAGATAACAAACCCAGAAAGCCCAGCTTGTTATGTGAGGTTATAGTGAGAAGACAGCCATCGATGAACCAAGAAGTGGGGTCTCACCAGACCCTGCAGGTGCGTTGATCTTGGACTTCCAGCCTCCGACTGTGAGAAATAAATCGTGCTTGTTTATAAGCCATCTTGTCTGTGGTATTCTGTGATAGCAGACCAAACAGACTAAAACAGTTGGGAAATCAAAATCAAAAGAAATCAATAATATTTCATGACATGTGAGGATTATATGAAAATCAAATTTCAACATCTATAAATAAAGTTTTATTGGAACACAGCCTACTCATTCCTTTGGGTATTTCTATGGCTGTTTTCACATCACAGTGGCAGAGTTGAGTTATTTTAACCGAGACCACTTGTGGCCCACGAAGCCTGAAATGTTTACTCTCTGGTCCTTTATAAGAAACATTGGCCATAGCTGAGCGATAGGATTAGAGCCTACATACTCATCTCATCGAATTTCCCATGATTTTGCACCACTTGTTCCCAGGAAAATGAAAAGATGACCTTGCCCTTTGACCTCGTCACCCCATCTCACGGCTGTATGACTTCCGTCCCATTTCCTGTGCACCCCCCTACACCCCACCTTGGGCAGTGCAGACCTGAAGCCTTGGCCGGTTTCCTTTGCTGCCTTGATTTCTTCTTGGCTAAACTCTGACTGCAGCCCAGCCCTCAGGACCACACAGTCAGCGTGGGACTGGGCTCTTATTCTAGTGTTATTTGTTTTTCTGGATTGTTAATCGGAGTGTTTGGACCAGTCCATCTTAGTAACGCCAGCATTAATGGAGCCGTTGGCACAGAAGAGGCACTCAATAAATTGTTTACTGAGTTAATGACTGAATTAATGGGCCATGTCATTTCTGGGTGCTCTTCACAACACCCGGCGCGGCTATGGGTAGATAGTGTCTAACAGAAGGAGTAATAGATGGATTGATTTTCCTGCCAGAGGTCCAAAACGCCGTGTCTCTCTCAGGCACCCACTCATTCTTCACAAAGATATTAAAGTTCGATGTTGTGCTGTTTTCTGGGGTTACGAAGATGAACGAAGGTAGAAACCACCCCTTCATTATCTTACAGATCAGTCAGAGAGTGAGGCATGTGCTGAAAGCAGCTTGGTGGGGGGCTCCTTTCTGGAAAGGATCATGCGAAGACGTCTTTTTCCACCAGACACGGAACACATCCGCTTCGAGACTGAGGGGTGTGGCAGGTATGGCTGCTGCCACCCTGCTTCACCTTCTCTTCCTGGCACCAAGGTCCCAGCCATGGCTCAGGGTCATCAGAGCCACTTTGGAGGGCACGACAAGGGTTTGTCACTCAGCTGGCCTCAGGGCTCCACAGGTGCAGATGTCTGTCTTGGTGGCTCCTGAGCCCCCAGGATACCCAATGACATGTGGCCTGGAGTGGTGTGATATATGTCTTCTCCAACATGGTATAGCAGCTGTGCCAGGGTCCCAGTGTGTCATAGGGTACAATGACTGTTATGGGCTGAATTGTGTTCCTGAAAATTCATATGTTGAAGTCCTAACCTCCAGGACCTCCGAATATGACCTTCTTTGGAGATAGGGTCACTGAAGATGCAAATTAGTTAAGATGAGGTCATACTGGAGTAGAGTGGGCCCCTAATCCAATATAACTGATGTCCTTATAAAAAGGGGAAATTTGGACCCAGAGACAGACATGCGGAAGGAAGATGATACAAAGACACAAGGAGAAGATTGTTATCTACAAGCCAAGGAGAAAGGCCTGGAACAGATTCTCCCCCAGCCTCAGAAGGAACCAACCCTGGTGATACCTTGGTCTTGCACTTCCAGCCTCCAGACTGGGAAACAGTACATTTCTGTTTCAGCCTCCCAGCCTGCGGTACTGTCAGCGCAGCCCTAGCAGACGAGTGCAAGGTGTTGACCTTTGACAGATAGCCAGATATTTCTCTAGCAAAATGGGTTTATTCAGGGACAACAAAGCATTACAATTCTAGACATGGGGTCTAATGCTGAACCAGGCACAAGTCCAGAGAAACAAAGGAGAGGAAGGCTTTTTTATGGACTTGGGAGGAGCGGTTATACACAAAGAGCTCATTGGAGAAAACTGAAAGTTCCTAGTACAGTAGCTTCTCATTGGCTGAGTTCTGGCAGTCTCCCATTGGCTGAGCTGTTACTGGGCAAAGACAAATCTCTTCCTCCCACTGGGATAGTGTCGCTTCCCCCTGGAGATGCAGAGCACATCTGTTCCTGTTGGGGTCAGTGGTGTGGTTGAGTGACATGGGTGAGAGTTCTCTCTTCTAGCTCCCAACTCCATTTTAAATGAGGTCTCTGTTTATTAATTTTCAGAAAGGACACCGCTCTACTTCCAGTCTTCTTTCCCCCAGGACCTGGGTTCAGGGAAGGGATCATCATGGGATAATTAACATCCAGGATGCTGTCCTCAGAATCCCCAGTCCTACTAACAACCAAGACTTTGTTATCAGGCAGCTTGTCCTGCTTGGCTCCTCCTCTCACGAGGAAGTCTCTTCCCACAGGCTCTCGGTTCCCCTCCATCCACGGTCCCTGTACAGAAGCCCACCTATTTGCCTGATCAGGAGGTTCATCTGATTCCCAGCAGAAAGAACAGTGTGAGGCTTTTCCCAGGATGGCCCTCAGCCCCCATGCAAAGGCCACCCTGCTCTGACCAGCTGGCTCCACAGGCCAGACCCTGGGAATCGGGCTCAAGCCAGAGCTCTGCCCTGGCAGATGAGAAAGTAACACTGCGGTCACAGAAGCAGCACAGGCTGCAGCGTGGCTCAGAGTGGGGCCTGACGCCATTCCTCACAGAGGAGGGACACTTGGCAGGGAGAGGTGTGCAAGACTGCAGTCAGGAGCCGACGTTCTTTGCCCTGAAAATGTAAGAGCTGCCAAGAACAGCCTGGCAGGAATGGCAGTTACCTGGGAGCACATGGCATCTTTTCATGCTGTCACCTCTCTCTTTGCTTGGGACGTGTTTCTCCTTCTCACACGTGCATGCACACACCACACTCACATACTCCGACAACACACACCACACTCAGATACTCTCACAACACGTGACACACACTCTGTTCACACTCACACACACCACTCACACTCACACACACCACTCACATACACACTATATACACATACGATACACACATGCCAGCCACCACATACCACATGTATGTACACACACACACACACACACACACCTCACACACTCTTTTCTCACCATCTGTCTGATAAACACTTCCTAGTGTTAGTTCAAGAGTCACACCCTGGGAAAAGCTCTTTGAAGAGGAGATTGAGCAAATATGTTCACCTCTCTGAGTTTCAGCTTCATCTCCTGCGAACTGGCATGGTTTTCCCTGTGTTCACCTAGAAGGTTGTTATAAGGCTGAAATTAGATTTTGTATTGGACAATAAATACTCTCTACCTTGATATGAAAGCAAGGAGTGTCAGTGAGGATGATGATGGTGATGCTGATGATGGTGGTGGTGATGGTGGTAATAGTGACAGTGGTGTGGTGGTGATGGTGGTGGTGATGGTGGTGGTGGTGGTGGGGGTGGTGATGGTGGTGGTGGTGGTGGTTGTGATGGTGGTGGTGGTGGTGATGGTGGTGGTGATGGTGATGCTGATGGTGGTGGTGGTGGTGGTGATGGTGGTGATGGTGGTGGTGATGGTGGTGGTGGTGATGGTGGTGGTGGTGGTGGTGATGGTGGTGGTGGTGGTGGTTGTGATGGTGGTGGTGGTGGTGATGCTGATGGTGGTGGTGGTGGTGATGGTGGTGATGGTGGTGGTGATGGTGGTGGTGGCGGTGATGGTGGTGGTGATGGTGGTGGTGATGGTGATGATGGTGGTGGTGGTGGTGATGGTGATGATGGTGGTGATGGTGGTTGTGACAGTGATGACAGTGGTGATGGTGATGGTGGTGGTGATGATGGTGGTTGTGACGGTAGTTGTGACGATGATGACGGTGGTGATGGTGATGGTGACGATAGTGATGGTGGTGGTGATGGTGATGACAGTGGTGATGTAAAAATCCAGTGTATCATACCTTCCAGGTTTTGGACCTCTTGGCTGGGCGACTATCTTATGCTGCCCTGGATACCACAGCCGAGAGGGTACTGGTTGGCAAATGTGGGAAAAGCAGCTCTATTCCGACATATTCATGTTCATCAGAGCAAAGAGTCCCCCTGCTCCCGGGCCCTCTGTCTTTCAGTCAGAATATTGTGCCTGGCACTTGAAGGAAGACTGAGGACTGCCTTGGCACCATCCAGCTGCTTGTGCTTCTGAAGGAAGTCCTTGATTCAAGGGGAGAGTATCATAGGTGCTCCGCCCTGGTGGGCAAGGCCAAGTTTAGCTGCTTCTTGCAGCCCATGCAAATAATTTGTGGTGTGCTCCCCAGTGGGAAACTCAATTTAACCAGCAAAAATGGGAATTTTGTGTTCATTCTTGCGAATTAAAAAGTGATCAGCAGTCTTCTGTCTTAGTCATATGTCTTTACCTGTGTCCTAGAAACCTGAGACTGTGACAAGAAAAATGCTGTCACTTAATCCCCAAAGGCCTCTGAAGGCAAATTCTCAAGGCCTCTGGGCCTTCCTCAGCAACTGTATTTTCCCAAGGGCATTGGATCTTTAAAGATTATCACTTTTAGACTGAATATTTTCAGTTTATTGGAATAAAAGTGAACTTCGGCAATATTCCACATAGTTTGTTTTCTAAAATAGATTGGATTGTAGAAGGAGAATCGGAAGCAATGCCCGATGGCCTGAGCTGAGCCAGTAGTTAGGGCAAACAGACATCAGTTAGAGCAAACAAATATCTCACTTGAAGGGTGGGAAGGAAGGGGTGTCTCCCTCTGAACTACCGGGGGCAGGACACTCACGAAATTGGTAGAAACCCTCTCCTACCACAAGCCCCAACCCTCAGGGCCCTTGAGGGCCCCTGTTAGCAATCCCGCTAATAATCTTCCAACCCTGTCTGTTGTAGCTGAAGCCTGGTCAACAGCATTTACTGCTAAGAATATTATTAAAAGTCCAACCAAGCAGTTCTTGCCAAACCCCAGGGGGAAAGTTGCAGGGAGTGGATGATTCTGAAAAGATTCTGGGCTTCTGTGTGCATGAAACACAAATGTCCAGTAAAGTCCAAGCATCAAGCGGAGTGCGGGCATCAAAACTCACGTCCATCAGAAATGGCAGCTCTCTCCCCTGAAGTGCCAGTGCATGGACCCCCACGTATAGGCTCAGGCCGGGGGGGGGGGGGCCTGCCTTCCTCCTCTTTTGATCACTAGAGAGGAACAAGCAAATTCCTTCTCAGCAGTTTAGCAAGAGGTTACTGTCATTGCCTGGGGCTACTTATAAAGCCCCTGCAGTACCCCATGGGGCAGGGATGGGGACTGCAGCCAGGAAACAGTGTCAGAAGAAAAGCCTCTGTAGTGTGCCTGTGTGCCCAAGGTGGTGGTGGAACTAGGCCGGTGGTCAGCCTCCTGGCCTCAAGCTGTGAACACATTCTACCAAGGAAGTTCAGTTACCTCTTCCCTACTTCACTGTCCCCAACGATCAACAGTCTAGGTCTTGCTATCTTTGGCATCAGCACATCTTTATGACGCTGGGCTCATTAGTTTACCAATCTGAGTCTCAATTTTCTTATCTGTCAAATGGGAATGATCCTCTTCTGTTGGTAAGAACAGAGACTCATTTCCTTCCGTTACATCAGAAGAGGTAAGGAGACCCTTAGAAATAAGAACGGCAAGGATCTTGAACATGTGGCCATTGTGCCAAGACCCTGAATTGTGTCAGGCTCCGAGTGATAGCTTTAAGGGTCCAACAGCTGAAACAATGACCAACCAAGGGCTCTGGGGTGGTTACTCACAAGGAGCTATCGACTCATCCCAACCCTACTGCATTAACACGTCTCAACTAATTTTCCTGTCTATTGTGACTCTCTCCAATCTGCAGTCCTAAAAAAAGCATTCTGATAAGATTGGGTAGCAGCCATGTTCTCTGTTTGGGCCTTTTTATATGAAGCTACATCATAGGGTGCTGGACCAATTACAGGTTACCTGTCCTTGGGCCACGCGCCTGTCCCTGGTCTAATCAGACTGTAGATGTAGCACATGTTATGCCTTCAGCAGAGAGCAAGCATGTGGGCAGTGCTCCCCAAACACGCCCGGTTATAAGAACTGTGACACTTACTGGTGACAGGCCCAGGCCCCGGCTGTGGAGATTCTGGTTAAGGCTGCAGTGCTCAGAAAAATCAGAACATTTAACAAGTGCCTCCAAGAGATTCCCGACCCCCCACACGGGGCGGGCTTCATATGTGACCAACGCGATCACACAGCGCCCAGACTCAGGGGGCCTTGCGTTGGGGGTTAATACTCAAAGGGTTGCTGTCTTAAGCTCCTTAACCATTTCCTCTTTGATTTAGTGTTTTGTACGTGAAGTCTGTTGGGACAGTGGAGTGTGATGAATTACCCCCCAGTCCTGGTACTACTCAGGGTTCTCGGTCTATGTGTATGGATGGATGCAAATGGGAGAAAGGGTTCAGATCCAATTTCAGAGGCCTTTTCCTGCAAGCTGTCCACTCCCCCAAAAATATCGGAGCTAAATTGTCCACATTCTCTGGATGCAAGCTGTGCTTCCCTCCCCACAAAGAATCACCAGCTACTTTATCAAAATGTGACTTGAATGTGTCGCTGATGCTTGGAAGGACAGACTGCCATCTGCTTTTACAGGAGAGCCTACAGTTTTAACAAGCTTAACAACTTGCAACTGGCGACCTCAAAGAAAAAGAAGGGACCGAACAATCATTAGGAGGAGGAGGAGCGCTGATGAGGACGTGAAGCTCTGGGTGGAAGGTATGGGGAAAGCACCAGTGGTCCAACATGAGGGATACTCTTCCTGAGCCCACATGAGCTGGCCAGAGGAGCCTCCAGAGAACCAGGATCAATGGGTTGGAGCCCACTGGGACAAGGGCAAGGGGAGCCAGGAAACCCACCCAGCTGAGCTCTATGTAAGAGTTGGCAAGAACAGCTCACACATCATGTGGAAGACCGTGTTGTATATATTCTGGACAAGTGTGGGCTTCAGTGGCTTTAAAAACAAGAAAAACAACAGCAAAGCAAAGCCAAACTCAAATCTTTGTAACCGCTCACCTTTGTCTTTTAAGGGGCCAGCAGTGGACACTTACCTGCTCAGAACTTAACTTCAGTGAGAAAGCTGCAGCTGTTGGTCTTGAATAAAAAGCTGAAATTATGAAATGACCCCTGACATTTGGTGTTAATGTTTGGTTTGAAGCCAATGAGCTGAAAACTATGAATTTATAAGTATCTGTAAGCAATGGACTCAGAGCTTCCATTAGTTCACTTTGCTAATTGAGGATTCCGTTCTGTGAAAAGATTCCAGAATGTTCCAAGGCTGTTT
Organism: Rhinolophus hipposideros; assembly: GCF_964194185.1. Taxonomy (NCBI): domain Eukaryota; kingdom Metazoa; phylum Chordata; class Mammalia; order Chiroptera; family Rhinolophidae; genus Rhinolophus; species Rhinolophus hipposideros. The sequence goes on from NC_138052.1 coordinate 96,892,053, forward strand.
GAGTTGAATTCATTTTACATCATTTCCTTTGTCCACAGGTCAAAGGCAATGAGGTCACCTCTGCCAAGCCTTGCATCGTTTCCTTGTCTACTCTGGCAAAGAAAGGATGATACATCTACGTTTCCATGTGAAGGTCATTTAAGGAAAGAAATCATCCAAAGAGTTCTGCAGGGTCTCCAAGTGCCCACAGATTTCTTCCTGCTGAAGTGATGACGAGGTCTTTTCATCCTGATTCCAGCTTGTACCTCGCTTACTTCAGGATTGGAAAGTTCATCCACTTCCAGGCTTTTCTTCCAGAGCAGCAGCTTGACCAAAACATCTCATTTTCTGGTAGCGTCTGTATCTATTGCAGACCCTTGATGTAAAGATTTATCTTCCCCCCAGGAATCCAAACTGTGGATGAATGTCATGTGAGCCAATAGATTTTCCCGTCCTCTCTCTCTCAAGTAAAGATAAGTTGCCTAAATTTGTACTATGGGTCAGTCAACTAACTTCTCCGTGTCCCAAGAAGATGATGTAAATACAGAGGGGTAGAGAAACTCCCAGTAAAAATTACTGTTGCTGAAGAGGAAGAGAAGAAGAGGGAAAAGGAAAAGGGCAAGCAAAACAAAAAATCCCAAACAAACTAAAGCCAGCTTTCCTAGGACATGGATGGATAATTGGAAGATAATGATATACAGTTGGATAACTTTGGCCATAAATAAATTGGAAAGCTCATTCAGGCTACAAATTCAAGGTCTCTGGGAAAAGAGAGGGCACCAGCTTAGAAAGCTTAAAATTTTACTGACAAACACTCCTTGACACAGAAATATCTCTCACCTCAAGATGATTTGCAATTAGCATTCTTCCTAGTGGTGTAATAATGGCCTCAATTGGTTGCTAGGGAGACTAAGTAAGGTAAAGCTTGAGAAAGCCCCCATTTAAACGAGAATGTGTTATTCAATTTTAGGGGTTGTTATTTTCAGAGTCATCAAATAAAATCTGATTTTCATAAAAAGTATTTACCAAGTTGCTACTAACATGCAAGATACATTAAATGCATGATTTATATTCATTTTTATAATGACCCTTCAAGGCAGGTATTGGTCCCATTGATTTTCTTATGTCAAAATAACAGCTTGTCTATAAGAGATATATCTAAGTGTTTAGAGTTCAGGAGAAATTTCCCATGCATACAAAGTAGCTCTAAATGCAATTGTTAAATACCATGAGAAGAACAAGAATGCATTTGGATTTAGCTGAGCTTAGCAGCCCTAAACCCGGAGTTGAGTATTAAAAATATACACACTTGGGCGTTTATGGCAGTGGGGCACTGGCTGGTTAGGAGACATTCATTCTCTGGGAAGAAAAATACAGAGAGATAAGAGTGCAAGGTAAAAAAAAAAAGAGAGAGAGAGAGAAAGGGCACATTTCTCAGATTACCTCCGCTGCTAGATACCACCTTGCTAATTGTTGTTAATGAGAGAAAAATAGCCATGTCTTCCCGTGAGTTTTCTCAAACCACTTATCTGGGCATCAGAAGAGAGGCTGAAAGTGGAGGGAGAGACGGGAAGATTTTGAATGAAAATGTTCAATGGACAAAAGGTGCAAGATGACCTCTTCAGAGGAACCTCAGAGGAAGGTCTTTCTCCTGCCATCATTGGCTCAGAACGTCCTAGGCTAAAAAGAAGATACATAGAGAGAGAAAGCTAAGCGAGAAAGTGTTACGGAATAAAACCACAGGACTAAAGAAGCAGAAAATGGGGCTTCTGGCTCCATGGGTAAGCATGCTTTCCTAGAATAGAGTTTACTTTCAGCAAGGCGCTATGACTAAATGCTGAAGGATCTGGACAGACCCAAGCAGATTTGTTTTCAAAAAATTAGCTCTTGACTGTGTAGTGTGGACTGGGTGCTGTCCGAGGTGCTAGAGAAACAACAGTGGCTGGGACCCAGTGCCTGCCCTCATGCTGGTGCCAGTCTAACCTGAATATCAAATAAGTGAGCACAGGTTATGAAGCTGAACAATGTCCCAACAGGAAGATCAAAATCCCAAGGGCCCTGGGCAGCCCAGACTAGGCCTGACCACAGCAGCTGTAGGGAAACAGAGGAAGCTGGGCCCAGGATCCTGTCAGATCCTTACTTTAAAAGAGAAAGACCTCCAAAGAAGAGATACAGGTAGACAATAAGCCCATGAAAAGAGGAGCTCAACATGACTAATCTTTAGGGAATGCAAATCAAAACTACAATGAGATGTCACCTCACGCCGTATGGATGCTTACTACTGAAAAACAGGAAAAGTGCAAGCGAGAATGTGGAGAAATTGGAAGCCTTGTGTATCATTAGTGAAAATGCAAAATGGGGCAGTGCTATGGAAAACACGAAGGCGGTTTCTCAGAAAATTAAAAAATAGAATTGCCAATGATACAGCAGTTCTACTTCTGGGTATAAATTCAAACAAGTTGAAAGCAGGAACTTGAAGGGATATTTGTAGACCCATCTTCATAGCAGTGTTATTTACAATAGCCCCAAATGAGAGTCCATTAATGGATGAAGGAATAAACAAAATGTGACATGTACATACAATGGAATATTTTTCACCTTTCAAAGGAAGGAAATCTTGACATGCTACAACATGGATGAATATGGAGGACATTATGCTAAGTGACATAGGACAAATACTCTTAGGTTGGTGCAAAAGCAATTGCAGTTTTTACAATTATTTTTAACCTTTCAAACCACAATTACTTTTGCACCAACCTCATATATGCTTCCACTTATATTGAAGTACTTAAAGTAGTCAAATGCGTAGAGATGGAAAGTAGAAGGGTGGTTTCCTGGGGCCCCGGGGTCTGGGGAGCTGGTGTTTAATGGGTACACAGTTTCAGTTTTGCAAGATGAAAAGAATTCTGTGGACGGATGGAGGTGACGGTGGTACAACAACGTGAATATACTTAGCGCCACTAAACTTGACACTTAAAAATGGTTTAAGTGTCTGTGCTATACCCCTGAAACTAATATAATGTTGAATGTCAACTGTAATTGAAAAACATGTTTAAAAATTGTTAAATGGTTAGGATGGTAAATTTTATGTTATGTGTGTTTTACCACAATAAAAAGAGAGTGAGGGAGGGAGGCGGATGGAAGAAACTCAGAAGAGGATGTAGGAAAAAGGTTTCCCTGCTCGTGGCCTCTCTCCCCTTCTCCAAGGAGAAATCCCCTCACTTGTGGATTTGTGACCCTCCCGGGTACCACATTATGGTGACTGCTGTGGAGATTCCCATTAACCTCAAGTTCATGTGGATAAAAATGTCCCCCCGAGAAAGGTGGGCGCACAGAGAGACTTAGGGGGCCCCACCCCCTCGGTAGAAATGTGGAACAAAGCAGTTCTGTGACAATAGCTCCTCTAACCAGCTGAGGTTGAAGCCTGGTGACACCAGGGACTGGGGTCAGATGGCCGGTGACCCTTTCCTCCAGCTCCTCATCCCTGCTGCTCGGGTGGCTGGAGAGCGAGGACTTCGATTACTCAGAGGGAGAAATGAATCCTCTCACTATTATATTCTAGTACTAGCACGTCATGCTTCAGACGAGGCCCGTGGAACACTCCAGATTGCCACAGCGTGATTGTGTGTGGAGAAAGCCCATTTCGCTTCTCCCAGGCTACAGACAGTTATGTTTATTCACATTTGAAGGCCCGTCACATGGAAATACACCCATGGTGTCTTTCTCCTCACCCTCCATATGAAACCAAACCACCCAATTGAAAGAAAAATGCAAAACGAGTATAGAAAATCCACCAGTGTGCTTATATTTTCCCACCACCACTGCTGAGATGAGATTTGATACAAATTTTTAAAATTAATATACTTTAATTTTAGAAACGTTTTAGGTTGATAGAAAAATTGAGCAAAAAGTACTGAGCTCCAGTATACCTTCCCATCCCCTCACACACATAGTTTCCTTTGTTATTCACATCTTGCATTAGTGAGTCACATTCGTTACAATTCATGAACCAACTCTGGTACGTTATTATTACTAACTCAAGTCCGTAGCTTATTTTAGGATGAACTCTTGGTGTTGTACATGCTGTGGGTTTTGCCAAATGGATTAACATCATGTATCCACCATCACCGTATTGTGCAGAATCATTGCACTGCCCTAAATGTCCTCTGTGCTCCCCATGTCCATCCACCCCCGCCACCCCCTGGCAACCATGAGCTTTATACTGTCTCCACGGTCTTGCCCTTTCCGAAATGTCAGGGTTGGAATGACACAGTACGTAGCCTTTTTAGACTGGCTTCTTTCCCTTAGCGAGAGGAGTGTAAGGTTCCGCCGTGTCTTGCCGTGGTTTGAGAGCCCACTTCTTTTTCTAACGGAATTTCCGTTGTCTGGATGCACTCCAGTTTGTTTATCTACTGAAGGACATCGTGATTGCTTCCAAATTTTGGCAATTATGAATAAAGCCGCTGTAAACATCTGTGTGCGGGTTTTTGTGTGGATGTAAGTTTTCAACTCATTTGGGTAAATAACTAGGGGCACAATCACTGGATTGTCTGATACAACTGTTTTGCTTTGTGAGAAACTGGCAAACTGCTTTCGAGAGCGGCTGGACCATTTTCCATTCCCACCAGCCGAGGGTGAGAGTTCATGCTGCTCGGTCTCCTTGTGGTACCAAATGTTTATACCCAAACCATTTCATTCTGCTTTGGGGTGGCCTGACCCTGGCATGGTCTGCACTTGGTAGATTCTGCACTGATGGGGGTTCACATTCTGTGGGCAATTCCTGTGTCCTTTGGGGCCACGTCCTGGCCCCTGTCGCTCTCCTTGTTCTGAATGCAGGTTCTCCGGTGGGTACTCGGCACCTGACCCCTCATTTGTGATATAAAGTAACATCAGTGTCCAAAGTAACCCGTGCCCCAGAGTAATCACAACAGTGCATGTCCAGCGGTCCCAAAAGGTGGCCCAGGAGGAAATTGGTGTCACGAGAGGGTCTGGCATACATGTATCGCTGGCTGTGCATGGTGTGTCCTCCCCGGAACGAGCTCTCACTGCCGAGTTTAGAAAGGGCTCTGTGGGGCTCCAGTGTCCTTCCAGGGAGGGGCCGCTGGGCTCCAGGAAGGTATGGCTTTGCAGTGACAAAGAGAATGTCCTCTGACAGGGTGATTAGGAGGCTTGGAGGGAATGAAAGTTGAGGTTCTGCGAAAACTACAGATTTACTATTCTTCATAAACTATTGCAGCCTTAGATGGTTCCAGTGTCACAGCGAAGCTGTGGACCAGCAACGCCATGTCAGTGACTCCCAGAATGAAGTCACTGGAGCCATAGGTCCAGACCTTCCTTCTGTCTGTCACAGAGCCTGGCTCCAAGGGGAGGGGCTGCAGTGCAGTCTCTGTGAGACAGAGCCAATAGAATGTACAGAGAGAAACCTTGTAAAGAATTGGCTCACGTGATTGTCAGGCTGGCAAGCCCGCAATCCACAGGGCAGGGGGCAGGCTTTCTATGTGACAGTCTTGAGGCACAATTGCTTATTCTCTGGGAAACCTCAGTTTTTGCTCTAAAGGCCTCAGCTGATTGGACGAGGCTTTCCCACATGTGGACGCGAACCTCCTTTCTTGCAAGCCCTCCTGGCTTGTTCCTGATCACGTGGTCACCTGCCAGCCCCGGGCAGTGAGTCTGATCCTCACGTGTCTGACCCCAGCGATCTGATGGTCTGTCAATACCCGAGCGCCAGCCTCAGCTACTCAGCACGCAACGGTCATTTTCAGGACTCAGTGTGCCAGGCCTTTGGCAACATACATCCACCTTTACTTGGGATAGTACGTTAAGTACGATGTGCGGTAAGCTCTCTCTCATGCTTAGCCGTGTTGCATCTAAATCATCTAAGAACAGGCAGGCAAGCACATTCACTTCCTGCCTAAAACACAGAAAGATGAGGATAACAGAATAGCCCAGTTTAACTCCTCAAATTCACTGATTAAAATAGTAATCTTTCATAATGTCTATAAAATAAGTATTCCCTTCATTAACAGGAGAATGCATACATAAAATGTGGCCTCTACAACGGAATATGATTCATCCACAAAAAAGGAGGGCTGACACAGGTGACAACGTGCATGAACCTTGAAAACGTGATGCTGAACGAAAGAAGCCAGTTACAAAGGACTAGTTACTGCACGATGCCATTTATTCCAAATATCCAGAACAGGCAAATTCAAAGAGACAGATTAGAGTTTACCGGGAGGGAACGGGGAGTTCTCATTTATAGAGCGTCTGCTTGAGGTAACGAAAGGTTTGGAAATAGACATAGTGATGATGGTTGTATAATATTGTGCCACTGAACTGTAAACTTAAATTGGTTAAAATGGCAACTCTGACTATATATATATATCTCCCTTGAAAACACAGGGGTCGGGGCACTCGTCCCCATGCAGTAAAAAGTCCACATATAACATTTGACTCCCCAAAAACTTAACAACTGCTGCCCTACTGTTAACTGGAAGCCTTACTGATAACATACAGTCGATTAACACATATTTTTCATATGTATTACATACTGTATTGTTACAATAAAGATAGAAAAAAGAAAATGTTACTAAGAAAATCATAAGGAAGAAAAAATACATTTACAGTATTCTGTGGACAAAAAAACCCACATATAAGGACCCATGTAGTTCAAACCCATGTTTCAGTGTCATGGACACACAGTGTCAAACTGTGTGTGTATGTGTATTATATCTCAATAAAGCTGTTTTAAAAACAAATATCCTTATTGTCGTGTCAGCTGCATGAGAATGTTGCTGTTATTGGTTTCAGTCCTTTTAAAGGGAAAATAAAAAGATGAACTTGAAAGAAGGGCCCTCTGTGCCCCCGCAGCTCCAGGCATTGTCCTCTGATCCCTGGGTGGCCCGTCTCCACGCGGCCAGGCCCACCCTCTCCTGGATGCATTTCCAAGCCCTGTGAGGCTAGGACCATCCAGCCATCCTGACCAGTCTCCCTGGGAGGGACCAGGCAGCCCACAGACACTCAGGCTGAACGAAGCAGCCTGGTGGGGCCAAGCTGTTTTATAAACACCATTTCTTTTCAAAGTTGATTCTGTGGGTTGGACACAGCTGTGTGCATTCTTCCTGGGTCTTTCATTTCAAAGCTGTTCCATGCACTTTGATCTACAAAAGCCAAGTCTGCCGATGTGGAAGTTGCTCATTTTAATTAGTGATTTGCTCCTCCACTCCAATTTGTTCTAGATTTGTTCACTTTCAAGATGCCACTTGGGCACCTTCTCTATTTGAAGCAATGACGAAAGAATAACATGGTTACATAACGTGGGGTCCAAGCATGTGTGACCAGCTCCTGCTTCTGACTGGACTCTTTGTCTCTTTGCACAGGTCCCCGGGGGTCAGTAGAAACGTGTGTGCAATGGAAGAGAAAAAGTGTGCTGCGGACCGAAGAGTAATTTGCTGTGTGCCCAGGCACGAGCCAAGCCCAACACAGTCTTTTGTGGGGAAATCAGTTCCCAAAGGTCAGGTTTACAGCAAGAATGACATTCTACAACTGCACTCATCTTCCCCTCCTCCAAAAAGGTATTAAACCCAGCAGAGTCACTTTTCATGAAGAGATTTACCCTGACGTGCTCATTCCAAGGACAGATATCCATTTCTGAAGAACTTAACAATTCCTGACACTCTTAACATGTCTCCAACACAACACTCATGAAGATACACACACATACACCATGTGTAGGGACCCACACATTTGTGCACACACACAAACTGTATTCCAATTTCTTCTTTAGTTCATTCAAGATTGTCCCTGATCCACAAACCACCCATCAATCACAAGACCACTGGAAATGGAAGAGTCTCTACCATCCAACCGCATTTCTAATCCTGACAACGCCCTATACTGCAGGTGGCATGAGGCCATTTGAAGGTGAAGATCTTCCTCTCAAAGAGGATGAGGAACTTCCTTGAGGCCACCAGGCTATCGGGCACTGGAGCAGGTATGTCGGGATCAAAAGCTCATGCTCTTTCCATGGAACCAAAATGCGTTTCCAGTGACCCAGTGTGGGATGAAAAACCACACGAGAAGAAGTAGGAGTTACAGGAAGGTATACAAGCATCTACCATGCAACAACTGCTCTGCAAAGAAATTAAAGTTCTGTTACTCTGTACCCGGGTCCCATCTCACAGGTGCAAAGCAAGCACACCTAACTCACTTGGGAAGACTGGTAATGCTCTGACGTCATCCCCTTATCATAGAGACCACTGTTTCATCATGGGAACAGACCCACAAACATGGATACCAGTAAATGGGGACAAAAGCATCGCTTTCTGGGCTCTTGCAGACATCCTTGGCAAATGGGCTGGCTGTGTCTGGTTGTCATAGGTGATTATACACAACTGTGTGTGTGTGTGTGTGTGTGTGCTATGCTGCTACCCATTGTAACACCTGTATGCCTGCTCCCACCAAGCATCTGTTAGTTTGTAGATGCTGATAGTTTGGATATCGAGGACCTATGCCCAAACATAAGCCAGTTCTTGAAAGCAAGCACCTGTGAATACCTACCTGTTTGTACCTCCAACATTTAGGATACCTTCTCTCATGAAGACATTGACAATGTGTGAAATTCAGCCTCCCCCACACTGAAATTTTACTTGGGGAGCTTGGTAAATGTGACGCCACGTCTCTGATAGCCACACAGTGGTGAACAAAGCCCTGAGACTGTGTATGAGGGTTCAGAGTTGAGCACTGGGGACCAGACTGTACCTTGGACCTCAGCAGAGATGTGCGGGCAGGTTCTGGAAACCTCCTCCCCAACCCCACACAGATGGTCTGGAAGAGGGGGAAACTGGGGCAGGGCCGGGATCTGGACCAGGAAGAGATTCTCATCTGAGACCAAAGACAGAGGGACAGCTGGAGCGAGACGAGGAAATCTAAGCAGGAAAGCAGGGGTATCTGATGCTTGGCTCTCTATATAAGAAAAGCTTCAAATTTAATTTTTAGTTTTTTTTCAACTCTCCCCTCTCCATGAATGCCCTGTCAGACACCTGAGGGTGACCCGTGACCCTTTCCTCTCCCTCTCGAGGCTATGTCCGGTCTGTCATCTAGTTCTAACAGTTTGATGCCCTACAGGCATCTCCCCCACCTCCCGGGGGAGTCCTTGGGAAGGAGAGTGCTGGCTCTGGTCCTCTGAGGTGCAGAAGGTCAAGACGGGATTGGACAAGCAAGAGAGCTCCCGAGGGAGGCTGTGGGAGGAGGAAGTGCGCATGGGGGGCAGCCTTAGATGCCTCAGTCCTGACACCTGTGCGGGACACAGGAGCCAGGAGGTGCGGTCAAGCCCATGCGCAGTTCTCAAAGCCGTCACTCGTTGGAAGCATCCAGTGGAAGGTAAAGTGGGTGGAGGCAGGACTGTAACACCTGTATTCCTGCTCCCGCCATGCGTCTGTTCGTTTGTCGATGCTAATGGTTTGAATATTGAGGACCTATGCCCAAAGCTAAGCCAGTTCTTGAAAGCAAGAACTGCCTATTGAATGTGATGGAGACGTAACACCTATGAACGGGAAGCGGGGAGGAAGCTGGACTGGGCCGGGGGGGACTCGGGCCGCAATGCAGCCCGGGTAGAGGCTTGGGCAACGCAGCCGGGCACCCCAGGGTCGAGACCCTGACCAGAGACCCTGACCAGAGCTTGAGGAGCTCTGCTCCAGGCAGACGTGCCCAGGCCCCCGGGCTCGGGAAGGGCCTGGTCTCAGCTCCAAAGCTCAGCCTGACGTGGCTAAGAGCCAGCTCACTGCCCCAGGGGCTGGAGGCAGGGAGATTTAAGCCACTGATCAGCTTTCACTTCATCGCCATTAAGTTAAATGACTGCTTATTTCCTTTATGATAAAAAAACAATGTTGAATATTTTTAGTGCCTATTTACAAATATTTATATTGCTTAAACGAGTTTTGTCAAAATGAAATTCCAAGATCAAAATCAGGATCATTTTTGAGATTCTTGGGACATAGTTCTCATTTTTTTCACAACATCTGAACCATTTTGCACTTCACCCAGCAGTGTAAGAGCAGGCTTCGCTCCTTGGAAAAGGCCAGCTTAGGGACGTGTAGTTAATAGGAAAGGGGGAAAAGCCCAAAAAAACAAAAAAACCTTTAATCGTGTTATTTATTTATTGCAAGTTGAATGAGATCTTTCAACACAATGGAGATTGGACATTTTTTTCCAAATGTTGTTTTGTGAAAAATTTGTTAATCTGTCTCTTCTGAGAGGCAGAAGCCAAGGCGGAATCAGCCTTGTCAGAGAATCACCTGCGTGCCACCCAGGGAGGAAGATGAGGTGGGTGGGAGAGGGTGGAACGTGATGGTTTGGCCTTGTGTGAGGAGATGGGAGGAAGGAAGGAAGGAAGGAAAGAAAGAAGGAAGGAAGGAAGGAAGGAAGGAAGGAAGGAAGGAAGGAAAAAAGGAAGGAAGGAAGGAAGGAAAGAAGGAAGCATTTTTATTATGTGCTGGACAGTGTGCTAAGACCTTTATCTGAGTAGCTCATTTAATGTACACAACCAGCTTTCATTACAGATATTCTTACTAACTCCAGCCTATAGAAGAGGAATCTGAGGCTTCCAGGGGTTAACTGACTACAAACACATCTAGACACCAAGTGACAGCAGCAGAAAGGCCATCGGGCAGCTGCACCCCATCGTCCAGCCCAGGACAACTGCTCAGTTTCTAAGTTCGAGGGCATGTTCATGAGCTCTGTGTTCTGTGCCATTGATCTGCCTCCCCTAGAGCAATATAACTTTCCAGTGACTAGCTGCAGGGCACGTACGACTATCTAGTTGGGTGAGTCGCATCTCCCCTCCTCCTTTTCCAGTGTCTCCCTGAGTAGGCAGGAGCTAAACTCCAGCTGGATGGGTTTAAACCACTGAAAGTTTGAAATGTGTCTTAGTTTCCCATGGCTGCCATAATAAAGCATCAACAACTGGGTGGTTTAAGACAACAAAAATTTATTCTCTCACCAATGTGGAGGCCAGAAGTCTAAAATCCTGTTGTTGGCAAGGTCGCGGGCTCTCTGAAGACCCCCAGGGAAAGTCTGTTTCATGATCGTCTCTTAGCTTCTGGTGTTGCTGGCAGTCCTTGGCATTCCTTGATTTGTAGACACACTTTTCCCTTCTCTGCCTCTGTCATCACAAGATGTTTTCCCTCTGTCTCTTCTCCTCTTCCTATGAGGACACCAGTCACACTGGGTGAAGGCCCCACTTCACTCCAGTACAACCTCATCTTAACTAATTACATCAAGCAATGGCCCTTCTCCCCAGGATGAGATGAGAAGGGGACGCAGCGTGCATGGGTGGCTCAGCCCGCTCTGGGCATTCTTGTTCCCCTCCATGTGCCTTAGAGACAACTTCTGTGTCCCTTTCCCCTTTGCTCAGCAGGTGTGCTCAGACTCCGTCTTGCCTTCTGGAGGTCCTGAGTAAGCAGGTCTGCTCAGCAGACCCAAACCCTCCAGTGGAGTTGTCCTGAGGTGCCGAGAGAAGGCTAAGGGGAGAAGAAGCTGGACTCTGGTCTGAGGTCCCAACTGATTTATTATGTCCGTATGTCTGAATTCTGTCAACCTTCAACTAGTTTCGGATTTGGGAGTGAGATAAAGTGGAGAGGTGGCTGGAAAGGATTGGCACGTGAGGGCCAGAATTTATGGGTGGAGAGAGGGAAGCTCGGTGTGCAGAGGGGCAGAGGGCGGGTGGGTAACTCATGAGGTCTCGCATGGCCATCACCTTGACCTGACTCACCCACGCCCAGCTGGGCCACAGAGAGAACCAGACAGTCTTTGTGGCCCCAGCCAAGCAGAACCCCCGGGCATGGGCTCCTCAGGCTCTAGTGGGCAGCTGCTCTCACTGGTTTTCTCCAGTTTCTAGCCAGCTCAGTACTTGCACTAGGGGACACTTTTGTATCTTCCTCTTCATCATGTCTGACTTTCATCTAAGGTCAAAGCAGATTTATCCAGTAGTTGTGTGGCCTTCTGCATTCACTCCAACATCCATAAATGTGCTAATTAGGATTCTCATTTTGGTTGGGATGGTGGATCTTATTAACAAACAAATGGAACTGTGCAAAGACACACAAGGGAAAGCGAAGTGAAGGTGAAGTTTAATAATATTAACATAAATGTAAAGGGCAAAATAATCCTTCCCTGAGACTTTTATCTGGTAAATCTAAGTGTGAGGAGGGATGACACAGACACTGCCAAACCTAGGGTGGCAGTCACAGAAGCTTCAGGATGCGATGGGACTAAACAGGGAGAGATGAGTCCAGGCCCAGCCATCTCCCGCACTGGGCCTCGGGTCTGCAGAGTTAAACACTGAGCAAAGGTTTGTTTGGGGAAGAGCAGATAGCAGGAGCATTGGTCCTACCAGGCCACCAGGACACTTCAAAATCATCAACAGCTGCTGCTATTCAGGAATCTGCTGAGGGTGAGTCTCCTGCCAAAATAAATGCTGAGAAGCAGAGAGCTAACCTCTAGGAGTTAGATTTCACTGGCCGGAGCAATTCTACAGCAAGAGGCAGCAGTAGCTGCCAGGTAGCCAGAACCTAAACAACCCACCCTCAATGCAGCACTAGGTGCCAGGAGTGCAGGGCTCTGAAGGAGGTGGAAATTAAAGGTCCTTCTATACTTAGAATGTGCAAAGAGGAGCCCCAGTCTAAGACCTGGTGATTGGACTGTCATCATTGAACTCCCTAAATTTTGCAAGAAGGTAGGCTATCTCAGATGTTACTCTTTGATAAAGTAACATGGAGGAAACATGGATGTTTAACTTCTTTTCTTTGTAGCAGACAGCTTTGCTACGATAATGCCGTTTAACAAACAAGCCTAGAACCTCAGTATTTATTTCTTGTTCATAGGTTTGTGTGTAGGCTGTAGTTCTCCTGGGCCTGTCTAGGGTCTGCTGGGCTTGGCTCCTGGCTGTGGGCTCGACTCAGGTCTGCTCAATAAATCTCCTCATTCTCCTTAAAAGAGTGGCTAGCTAAGCATGTCTCTTTTATACCAGAAGCACAAGAAGCCAAGCCAAATCTTGCAGGCACATTTGAGGCCTCACTTAGCATCTTGCTTGCTAATATTCTGTTGGCCAGCAAAAGCAAGTCATTAGGGAAAGCTTTAAATCAACCACCAATAGAGATCATCCCCCATACGTTCCACTGGGAGTCTGCAAAGTCATATGGATAAAAGTCTGGATGTGGAATCCACTACCAAGAGGGGGTAAGGGACTGGGACCCATAATCCAACTCACCACTTTCCTGATAGATTTTTCTCAAAGGAGTGTAGACCTGTAGGTGTTGGTTATAGAAGCATGGTACAGAAGCAAGAGGGAAGTCGAGAAGAGCTTTCTTTCACTTTCCCTGTGTCCCGTCTTCTTTCTTTCAGGTACACAAATCTCAAGGGTCGCCTTTGCAAATGTTGACTTTGCCTTTTTGGAGTATCTTGATGCATTCTTAGTACAGTCTTCTGATCACATTTGCAAAGTCTCAGCGAGCTGTGTAGCACAACTAGCTAGACATAATTTAAGACAATTCCTGAAACAGAGAGTGTATTTTTAGCCTCTGGTACAATATGTCATCAGGCAAATTGGATTAATGTTCTGTTCTGCACATTCCAGAACCATCTTGGGGAAACAACAGCTCACCAGCATCCTGGGTCCCTGGTGGATAACCGAAGGAGCAGTGGTGGAAATCGGGAGGGACCTCATGAAGATGGGAGGGCACTGCTGGATGATACTTCTCTCCAGAAAGGTCCACCCACAGACCGCTAGTAGACCATAAGCCTGACACACCGTCCAGTGGGCTGAGAGCACCAAGAGCAGGGTAAATGCTTATCCTTCTCTTCTCACATTTGCAGAAGAGAGATGCACTGGTCAGTGTGGGCTGGGTTATGCTGTAGTAACAAACAAGTAGAGGCACAGACCACAGTGGCTAATCTGAGGGTATGTTCAGCTTCCCTTTGCTGCAGAAAGTCTCTGTCTATCCCCAGAGTAGGGGACCCATTGGTGATGTGGTGGGCATTGTGGGTCTTCCTGCTTTGTGTACCCCAAATGTGAGTCAGCCCAAGGGCTGGCTTGGGAGGGAGGGTGACAAGAACCCCAGGTGGGGCCAGAGATCTGAGTCAAACTCTTCACTTAGAAAGAAACAAAATCTGTTTTGTTGATTTTTAAAACTCCATTTCTATAGCTCTTTTGTCTTATTTCTCAAGTAGGTTCTTAACTCATAGGGCAATTTAGGGCTTGTTACTAATTAGCACCCTAAAACACAACAAGTCTCTCTTCATTCTCCTGTTTTTTTCATGTTTTACTAAATTTTTCATTGAAGGGTCATGAAAGTGTACCACACGCAGGGAGATGCACAAAGTGAGTAAGTGACTAGGTGAATGCATTTTCACAAACACACATGTACCACAGATCACCAACAGGCATCACTTAGATCAAGAAACAGCCCTCACAGACCCCAAAGTCTCCCTCATGTCCACTTTCATCAACTCGCCCCTGCCTCCCACCATTCTGACTTTGAGCATCATAGATTTGTTTCGTCAGTTATCAAACTTCACATAAATAGAATCACACAGTTTCTATCTTTGGTGCCTGGCTCCTATCACTTAAAAGTATACTTGTGAGCTTCATTTGTGTGGTTGTGAATCATTGTCATTTGTCCATTTCCATCACCGGACCTTGTTCTCTCTCGGTGGACTTTTGGGTTGTTCTACCCCAGGACAGTTGTAAACACTGCTCCTGTGAAATTCTAGTGCACGTGTCTTTCGGTGAACATTCACCTGCATCTCTGGCAGGTATCTACCTGAGAGTGAAACTGCTAATATCCGGATGTCACGGGCATGGGCGTATTCAGTGTCTACCCTGGCGGTGCCCATTTACACTCCATCGGCCGTGGAGGAGAGAGTTAATAGCTCCAGACTGTCACTAACACGTGGTCGTATCTGCCTTTCATTTCAGCTGTTCTAGTGAGTGTGTAGTGGCGTCTCCTGATGGTCTCATGTTGTATTGCTTGACCACTAATGAGCTCGAGCGCCTTTTCAGATATGTATTTGCCGTGTGGATAGTCTCTTTTGTGAAGTACTTGGTCATGTCTGTTGCCCATTTTCTCTTTCTCTTTTTCTTGGCAACGTGTAAGAATGCTTTATACTTTCTATATCCGAGTCTTGGAGTAGATCTATATTTTGAAAACACTTCTCCCACTTCATGGCTTACTATTTCCCCATCACCCTTTATTTTCCTGTTTTTAGCTAATAATAACTCCAACAGAGCAATTTCCTTACTGCACGGGAACAACCGTATCTCTGTGTATCAGCTACGGTTTGATATTCTGGTCCTAACTTTTCAGTTCATAATCCAGTACCCTACAGACTGATTTACGGACAGGTGATCAGGACAGGCATTCATCTTCGCATGTAACTTAATACTCACTGTCGACTAAAATGTGAAACTTCCTAAATGGGACCCTAATGGAAAATATTTTTTTAATCAGAGGTATCGGCCGCGATTCATATCCACCTGCCATAAATCCAGCCATCTTCCAAGACACTTCCATTGCAATGACCTCTATTTCGATCATTTGTCTATGAATCAATCTGGGTCCAAGGAGAACAGGAAAAAACTTGCACTTGCCTCTTTTCTGGGATCTTCTTTGAGGAGCCCTACTTGTGTGTGGGACCCCCAAGTCACAAAACAAACCCCAAATAGAACAAATTTTCGTTCTATGACACAGGCACAAAAGGACAACATTATTCCTCTTGTTTAAGCATAAAGGGGATGTCCTGTAGACTCGGAATGTAGGGCAGGTGTTTGGAAGAAGAGCTTCTTTCACATTGAGTGGGAACGGGAGCCATTCTGGCCTGAGGCCACTGGGGCTTTTCAGTAAGGGTCACCCGAGCGAGATGCGGACTGGAAACGTGGTGGTCAGTGGGAACAAGAAGCATCCATGGGGTCAGGAAGGAAAGTGAATGCACAGACTGCCCCTCAGTAAGCCCATCGGCAGAGACCCCATCAGCACATCCTGGCGCCGCTTTCCAGCACAGTTCCAGAAAAGCAGTGTCAGCACACAGGGTCTCATTGTCATTCTCACAAAAGCCACGACCATTCCTGGGAATTACAGTGGAAGAGGACTGCCAAGCAGATGTGATGTCTGGGCCTTGGGAACTTCCAAGCTCCTGTTTTTCTCCCAGGACGCTCACTCGGCCCTGCCTGGGTCGTGGGGTACAGGCATTCCTTGCCGGCTGAGGAGCTCCCCTGGGGAAGACTCATTGAAAATAGGGGAGTGATTCATCATACCGTGCTGGGTACAAAAGAGAAAACTGATTGAAAATCCTAATATAGTGTATTTTGAGTCCACATATGGTTTGGGAAGAGGGATTTTCACATCTTATACAAAGCCAGAGGAAGTAAAGAAGCTCATTAAGTTGCCAAGTGTGAGAAAGTTTCTTTGGAAGTTCTCAAAGCAAGTCCGTGAGCCCCGGGTGGGAAATGACCTCTGGCTTCACGAAGCTGGAGGCCTTTCCCACCCTGGTCCATGCAACCCAAGGGTGCTGTGCGCTTTCCCTGGAATGGAGGCAGGAACTGTCCTGGTGCGTTGGGGGTCCTGAGACGCCTGCATGCCTGTAAGAAAGTGGAAAACTGAAACTATTCTCCCCTGGGGTCTGGGCCTGAAGCTACTGGAAACGAGAGAGAAGAAAGTCCCTCGCTACTCAACCAAGGGGCTCCTTAATGCTGGCTCAAAAACACAACGCAGAGGGAGACGAGCTCCAGTGGGTGATTGCAGCCATCCTGGGTGAGTCCGCAGACGTGGCCCTGTGATGCGCTCTTGAGTTCTGTCCAACGGAGCTTTCAACCACTCAAGGGAGAGCTCGCTGACTTTCACTTCCTGATGTACACGTTGCTCACGTTTGCTGTCCTAGGGTTGGGGGTCTGTGTCCCCCAGGACTGGGAGCCCCTGGAGGAGAGAGGATACCTGCGATGTCAGCGCCCTGCACAGCTCGCATCCTGTCCCAGACTCAGCTCCCCACAGTCACCCCTGAAACCCTCACCAGAAATCCTTCCAGAATGATCTGCTTTTTATGGATACTGGATTGGTTTTTCTTTTAAATAAATTTTATTGGGGAATACTGGGGAACAGTGTGTTTCTCCAAGGCCCATCAGCTCCAGGCCGTAGTCCTCAATCTAGTTGTGGAAGGCACAGCTCACTGGCCTGTGTAGGAATCGAACCAGCAACCCTGTTGTTCAGAGCTCGCGCTCTAACCAACTGAGACACCCGGCCGCCCCCCCGGATTGGTTTTTATATAGAATTTCTGAACCCCAGTGAAGATTCTGTCATGGGGTTACAAGTTTACATTTATTACAGTAAGGAAATAAGGAAACTACATTTCCTCTCACGATTTTACACTCTGGTGGGAGCTGAGTAACAGGAAAAAAATTACATTTTTGTCTAATAAACATCTCTTGATCCAATAACCTAGGCGGTCTCTTTCATGTCAAAGCCCATCCGTGGGGACGGCTGGGATCACCCTACTGGCCCAGCTGGAATTAGAATCACTGGCGATCTAACAGCTTCCAAAGGCTGGGTTATCTCTGATCTGTCCTCCAGAGGGAGATGTGTGGGGTGATACATGTCTTGGACGCTGATGTGTGGTTTGGACCGTCCTGTGGCACCTGGAGAGCGCCCCACATGCTCCACGTTTTCAGGAGCATCACCTCCAGCTTGTCCCCTCAACACATCCCCTCCAGGATGTTCTCCATCCTGGAGAACGATTGGGTCCAATCGTGCACCGCAGGGCGCAGGATGACCAGGCGCTTCTGCTGTGGCTGTCCTTCTGAATCTCTTCCAGGGTGTAGCTCTTCATGGCCTGTGTGAGCGCTGGGCCAGCTCGGTCCCCAGCGAGGCTCCAGGGCCCTGCAAATGCCAGGGCACCTCAGGAAGCGGGCCTCAGGGTGCTCCCCACATGCCCCGGCCCCTTGCCCAGGGCCTGGGCCTGTGTTCCTGGCACTGGGATGACGAGAGCAGAACTCTACTGTCAAGAACAGCTGATGCCAAACTGCCACCTGCTCCACTCGCCACCCAGCTTCCTCCTCCACCTGCCTCCCGGCTGGCTTCTGGCCTGTTGTCCCGGCACACGTATTACGGCCCCCTTGTCCCTCTCGAGCGTACCGGGAGTTGGCAAGATGCAATTAGATAATAGAGCTGCAGCACTTGGCGCCACCTGGCACACAGAAAACGTCACAAAGTGGCCCATTGTCCTTGTTACTTCTTCAACAGTATGTTACTCAGAGAACCAGGGGAAGAGACATTCATTAGGGTGAGGGGGCAAATCCCTCCACTGAGGGAGGATGGGAAAACAGCTGCTCGGTCTTCTGTCTGCTATTGTGAGTGCTTGAGTTATTTCCTGCAGAAATCACGTGGGTCGGTGCTTAGAGCTAAGTGGGCAGGAGAGGGATAGATTGTTTGGGGCATGGGAAGGCAGGCCTGAGGGGGCTTGGCTGATGGGACACTTGAGTGGACAAAGGAAAGCCAGCAGAGGACACACGTGGCCTCTGTCTCAGTTTTGTTGGAAATGCCATTGGCAACAGATGAAGGAAGAATGGAAAACCATAGCATATCACTGCTTTTGTGTGTAAAGCTGTTGTAAAAATTGCCTGAAAGGAGTGTGTATCTGGATTGGTACCCAGTTCTCAGCCTGAGGTAGGACCCGAGAGGCACAACATAACATCTGTGCCCGCGGGACCTGCCACACCCAGCAAAAGTCACAGCAGGACAGCAGGGAGGTCAGAAGCCACAAGAATGGTTTCACCCCAATGAGCTCCCCTCCCCAGCTGTGCTCAGGCGAGGGCTTGTGGAGTTTGGGCAGCAGAACTCTGTAACCGGGTGCCAAATTCAGGACACAGTGCATCTTTTCTCCCCCAAAGGGTTGGATTTGGTTTCAAGAGAAGTGACAAATCAAGAAATGGGATTATGTCCTGTTCATAAGATTAGTCATTGTGCGAAGAGAGGAAAACACATGAACGGGGTTGAACAAGGGAGTCCAGACTCCTTCCTGTAGATTACCGATTAAATCGACAGAGTTCTCACAGGGCTGCCGCTGTGGCTTGAAGGGACAGAGGAGTTTGAATAGAGGTCAAAGTGATCTGTAGTTAACAGGAGCAACAATAATAATATAGATCCTGTTACAAAAAGAGTCAAATAGTACAAAAATAGTAATATTTTAACCCATTGATAGAAAGATAGAAACTGAGTATCACACAAGGATTAGGAAACTGGGGCAACACAAAAGGAAAAATGCTGCAAAAATAAAGGAAACACAATTTACAAGTCTAACTGATGAGCCGAAGCATGTGGCAGAGACTCTGGATTATTATTCTTTTCTCTCTTAAAATGTTTGTATTGTTTGCATGCGACAGAGGGGAGCGTGGCACCAAAGTGACCTCAAGGTCACCTTCATGCGTAAAAGGAAAAACACACATACCTCGGAGTCCGAGGTGAGCAAATTGCTTACCTCTGGGAAGCCTGACTCCCTGACCCCAAACAAGGGTCCTGAAGCTTGCCTGGAGGGAGTGTCCTGAAGGTGCCCCAACAGGGAGATGGGCAGAGCGGGGCTCCTTAAAAGCTGGCCCCTCTTCTCCCCTGTTTTCTGTGTGTACAGCAAAAACTATGGGGAAGCAGATAGTACAAGATCCAGACTCACAGTCTCTACGACTTGGGAAAAACCCCTAAGAATTTCCCAAGATATATTTAGAATAGGAATTTAAGACATACATATTCCAAACATGTTTATTATTGACTATTTATTAAACAATCCAACTATGTTCTAAGTATAAAGGAAAAACAGCAATTTGCTTCTAACTTGTGGTTAATATTTTTCAATATCCAAGAAATTTCCCTTTCTGATACTTGTTTTTCAGCCTTCTCCATGTCTTGTTTTCTGTCCTGCTTAGCAAGACCAACGAGGAGTTATTTTTTAAAAACATGGAAGCCAATGCCACATGTAATTTGATGTTGTTGTTCTTCTGGCAGCTTTCTCTATGGAATTAAAAATCATCTATGGTCTTGTCCTCATGTAGGACCATGGAGGAACTGTGCACTGTAAACATGCGCCTCGTGCAGGCCCAAGGTGTACAAGCTGGGGGAGACCCTCCTACTGCAGCCTTGGCAGACATTTTTCTTGCTGCTGATTAATTGACTAACCCATAGATTTTGTTAAAGGGTCACTGTTTTATTCATCATCTTCACAAAAGAGACAGTGACCAAGTGACCCCACAGAAATACAGGACCACCACAATGACCTTCCCATGTTCCCTTTGAATCCCCTGCTGTTCTTACATTTATTAAGATACTCAACCTTTCTTGAGGCTGATTTGGGAGACGGAGCCCTGGAAAGCCTTACAACTCACCTAACAGTTGGGAGAAGGATGTGCCCATTTGGGGGAGAAGTTCTATATTGCAAAGTTATTGTATCATGTATCTTGCTTAATTCAGTTGTAACTACAGTAACTACCTATAATTGGAGACCAGTGAGGAGTGATCCCCCATGAAAATTAATTTTGCCTTAGGCCATTTTAATAAACCATAAATATTTTGAGGAAGGAACAAGTTAGATGTTTTTAAGAGAGAAGTGAGTAAGGAAGAAAAGTGTGTGTGTGTGTGTGTGTGTGTGTGTGTGTGTGTCTCCTTTACTTCTGTTCTCTTTCTTGGACCATGAAGCTAGGAAAATGATCACTATAAAAAAAAAAACATTTGAAAAGGATACATTTAGTTACATTCATTTAAAAATGCATTATTTAGAGACATAATATGTTTGTTCTCACTTATATACGTGAACTCCAACATTTCACAGGTGATAACTGTTTGGAGGATGAAATAAAGTTCCCATTACTGCTGAGGATTGGGGTGCAGAACAGACTCTTCCAGGAGGCCTGACTGGTCATGGATACAGGCAGCGTTCTGGGGACTCCCCGGGGTCCCAATCCTACAGCACCATTTACAAGCTGCATAAGCTTAGGCAAGTTTCCAAACTCTCGCAGCCTAGGTTTGTTTCCTCATCTATGAGAGACTGATGATAGTTCCAGCCTTGTAGGGTGGTTGGTGGAACTAAATAGGATAATGAATGAAAAACACTTGGCACAGGATAAACAGGCACAAAAACAAAACAAAACAAAAAACGTTAGTTATTATAATTATCATTAATGAGGTAGAGAGGATGGAAATCTCAGGAATGGAAGTTTGGAGACATGGATCCCGAGACTCTCTTCCAGAAATGAGCTAGAAAATCTCCACTCTCTGGACTTCTGTCCCATCCCTTGGCCCAGATGACGTGTAAGATCCATCCAGTTCCTAAATCCCATGTTTCCAATTCATCCTTCCAGCAAACCCCTTTTGCATGCCATTGTCTCATGTACTTTCTAAAGAGCCCAACAGAGTGGGTGTTTGTGAGTGTACTTGTCTCGGGCAAGGACGTTGGGGCTAACGGGAGCTGGCAGAGCAGGATGGTCGGAGCTGAGAGCTGACCCCAGCTACATCTCACACCTTCTTCACCCTCCATTGAGTTCAGAGGTCCGTGCAAAGAGATTCAATCAAAGGAAACACATCCATCCCTAGCCGACACCATGCCCCAGAGTGCAGGGCGATTTCTACATTCCTCCTTCATCTGTCTGATTCTCCCTCGGGATCTTCCTCATAGTTTCGTTCACACACTGGACATTCAAGGATCTTTTCCAGCCTTTGGCTGTGTTAATTTGCCTGAAAATGACAGCCCAAATGCTGGTGTGAGGTTATGATTCACAAATCTCCCCTGGAGCTGTGCGTGATGACTTCATGGATATGTTTACCAAACTGTGTATGAAGGAACATTGATTCATTTCAGATTTTTAAAAAATCAAAATACTACAAATTGGTAGTTACAAAACAGTCATGGGAACGTAAAGTACGGCATGGGGAATATAGTCAATAATATGGTAATAACTGTGTATGGGGCCAGGTGGGTACAACACTAATCAGGGGATTACTTTGTAAGTTACATAAATATGTAACCAGTATGCTGTACATCTGAAACTAATATAAAATAATATTGAATGTCAACTGTTGTATAAAAATTAAAAAAAAAATAAAAAATACTATGTAAAATAAAACAGATGCCCCTCTCCCCCACTGGCATAATTGAGCATTTAAAGGACCTGGGTGGTTCCATTTATTAGAATCACATGGGGAACTATATTGACTATTAAATTTAGAATTTTATTAAATGGATATTTCTAATAGAAGAAGAGAATTCTATCTCATGAAACTTCTAATCTGAATTCAACAGTGCCATCATCATTCCTGGGCATGTAGAGTGCACAAGGACAATTCAGGTTCATTATGGCTATCGAGTCAGGACCAGAGTGAGGGGTTGGGTGCCCCCATTGCCCACGTCAGTCCCTGCTTTTGCCTGTCACTCAGGCAATCCTAGGAACGATGGAGTGATCGGAGGGCTTGGAGGGAGGTGACTGTCTGCAGGTCTCCGGGAAGACCTGAGCAAGAAACGTTTCTCTTGAAGGATGAGCAGAACTTGCAGGATGAAGAAATGATGGAACGGCCTCCAGGGCAGTGGCCAAGCCTCTGAGCTTGGACTTAAACTTTCCTCAGTGAGGGTTCTGGGAAAGTGAACTGATAAGCTTGCAGGTTGGGTTCCTCAAGAATCAGATGCTGAGGCAGAGTTAGGAGTACAAGAGGTGGGGCGGCCGGATGGCTCAGTGGGTTAGAGCGCATGTTCTCAACCACAAGGCTGCCGGTTCCATTCCCACATGGGATGGTGGGCTGCACGCTCTGCAACTAAAGACTGAAAATGGCGACTGGACGGAGCTGAGCTGCGCCCTCCACAACTAGATTGATGGAGAACGACTTGGAGCTGATGGGCCCCAGTAGGAAAGAAACACACTGTTCTCCAATATTCCCCAATTGAAAAATGAAAAAAAAACCACTTTCTTTAAAAAAAAAAAAAGAGTACAAGAGGTGTGTTGGTGTTTTTGTGGGTGATATCTGTGGAAGGCAAAGGGAGGATGAGGAACTGGGTGGGGAAGCTGTCCCACAGTGGTACAGAACTGACAGAGCCCTTCCCTACCATGGGGCGGCCGACAAAAGAAAGTCCACATTGGCGGACACAGCCAGGCCCATTACCCTCACTGAGGTGACCTCTGAAGGAACCAACAGGTGGGGGCCCTTAGCTCATGCTTCTCCCGAAGGCAGAGCGGAGCGGTGTGTCCCTGAGTCTGCCTCAGGAAGCTCAAGCCCATTAGAGTATTAGGAAGAGCTCTCTCCTTGGGGGCACCATATGGCTGCCCTCTGCTAAGCAGGCTACCTTCATTATTTCCTCCGACTCTCAGACAGTCTTGTAATGCAGGTGCTTGTATCATTTTTCTCCTTTTCCAGATGAGGAGAAGGGACTCAGAAAGGTACCATTAACTCAGAATCAGAAGGCTGGTAAGTGAGAGAGGCAGGGTGGCCATTCCCATCTCGTGGTGTCTAAGCTGGTGGCCCAAGCAGTTACTCCAGACCATGACTGGGGAGTGGCTGAGGCAGAAGCCTGGTCAGAGGGCTGTTCCTGGCACAGAGCAGGGGCAGGTGGTAAAGATGACGGATGGCTTTGAAAAAGTCTTAAAAGAGAAAACTTGCATGGCATTATCTACAGGTATGGGCAGTGGGTAAGACAGATCCCTGACGAGACAAGGTTGAGAGGACTGCCTTTTTAAGTTTCATACGTCTTCTTTGTGCAATGTTGGCAACTTACATTGGAAAGACATCGACCGCGTTCAGATTTCTTAACTTACTCGCTTAAATTATGTTTGCAGTACTATCTTCTTTATTTAATTTGCTAAATATGTAGCATGTGGGGACAAAGCCTGGAGAGCAGTTTCCAGGGTCTCAGCCTCACGTGGAAAGGTGCTGGCTCGGGTAGTAGATGGCCATCAGCTGTGATTAGTTGGCCGTCAGATGTAACCAGTGAGCCATTGGCCACTGATATAACTGCCGTGGCTGAGCTAGCAAGCGCAGATTGCCGTTAGCAAGTGGGGTTAGAGGGCAGAGAAGCAGACGGTAGATTGCGGATCATGTGGCTCCTGCTCCCTGTGTCTCCAACCCAGCCACCAGCGAGGATATAGTGGTATGACTCCCCTATGTATGGCTCTGCGGGTGTTCCTTTTTGGCCTCACCACATCCTGCGTTCTTGTGCGGGGCGTGGGAGCAGAGACCCCGCATGACACCCTGCAGGACATAGTACATTCACCAATTTTTAAGAACAAAAAGTGTATACAATAAAAATCTTCATCCTTCTCCTGTTTCCCATCTGATTAATCCCCGCCATGCAGCATACCCAAGCATATATCCAGTGTCATCCACTTCTGATGCATTCTTCTAGAACTTTTTATTGTATATGGAAGCAAAGACAAAAATATATCTATCCTTTTTTTTACACAACTTAAAATAGTCTATGTACACAGTTCTGATTTTTCCACATTAGCACCTAAAGGCCCGTCTCATTCTTTTTCCCCACAGCGTAGTATTCCATGGAATGGATGGACCACATTTAATTTATCCTACTGATGGACATGTACTTGCTTGTCGCTCTTAAGGACACTGCACCTCTGGAAAAAAATGTTCTTAAGAGTTTTAGTTTGTTTTATCTCTGTTGTTACACTTTTTCTAAATCCAAATGCTATGTTTTTATTTCTTTCTTTTTCTTCCCCTTGATCCTACTTCCTGAAAGCTTCTTTATGTTGTTAATGTTTTTGTTGTTGTTGATGTTTTCAAAGAACCAAGTTCTTGAGTTTATTTATTATTTATACACATTTTATTTCTAATTTATCATGTAAATTTATCATAATTAATACCTGTTTTTTCCTTTTTTTATGTAACTTCTTCAGTTGAATATTAAGTTGCTTTTAAAAAATCTTCTCTAATTGTAAACATTTTTAAAGCTATGAATTTGAATTGACAACATATTATAAGTTTGATTTGTATTTTATCATTATTATTAATTTCTAAATCATTTGTGAATTTACTTTGATAGTACTTTATTTGCTCTTTGACTCAAAACTATTTGAAAGAGTGTTTTTAAGATGTTCCCAGACTTAAGATTCATTTTTTTCATTATTTGTTTGCAGTCTATTTCTAGATTTAATATATTTTGGTTAACTAGTGGGACCTGTATAATTTTGACTTTGGAGTATGTAATTAAGTTTTCCTTAAGCCTACATATAACCAAATTTTGTAACTATTTCATGGTTATTTGGGGGAGAGGTAAAAAAAAAAACCTTGTTTCTATCTGTAGGGTACAAAATTCAGTATCTCTCTATTAAAATAAATAAGCTAATTGTAATGATCCTTTTCTTTCCTTATTTATTTCTTGTCTCCCTCTGGCAAATTCTGAATTGGTGCACTAATGTTTTCCATTATTATTGTGTTTTGATCATTTCGCCCAGCAATTCTGATGATTTGCACTTTTACATATTTCAGTGCTATGCTGTTTGTATACCCAACACATTCATGACTTCACAGAGCCCGAAGTACTTTTATGGTGTGTGAAAATACAGACTAGAGAGCTGTGCTAGTGTTTGCTTATTTACAGAGCAGTCTATGGGACAACTTTCCTGCCTCTCGTGTAACCCCTTTAACCACCAAATTGAGCCAAACCACACAAAGTTGCACAGAAATCACTTTGCTCAGTAATTTCACTGATGTTCTCAGAAACGCAGCCAGTCTCTTTTCCCCGCATGTAATCCAGCCTTTCGTGGAGCTCATTAACTCTTCCAAGGTATGAGTTTACAATTTCTTAAATGATGGGGTCACCATAACAAAATGAGCAGGGTCTAATTTGTACCCAGACACGAGTTTCTGCTCTTGGCAAGACTTGCTCTATTTCATCCCAAAAAAATTTTACCGTGAAGATTGAAAACTCAACCACAGTTGGGGTATTTTCAAAGTGGCATGGAGTTAAGCTATAATTCACATGTTGCCTTGCTAAATAAACTTCACCCTAGTGCAATAGGGAAGAAATTTCAACAAGTTTCCTGAGTTTCTACGCATCCCTATTTGGGGTTTGACGTTCCATGGAATTAGTAGAGGTAATAAGAATTTTCCCCTTCTTGATATCATTCATCTGGCAAAACCTTATTTTAAATATCCTCATATATACCTTACTGCACTTGTGCTATCCTTCCTTAATCATAAATTCCTGGAGGTGAAATTTTCATATCAAAGGATGAGGAACTTAAATGTTGATGTGTAATTTGAAATTGCTCTTGGAAAAGCTTATTGCAACCTGCACAGTCACCTTTGTTGTGCGAAAATGTCTGCTTTCACGCCCTCACTGCCCCAAATGTTATCAATCTCTTATGTTTCCAATTTGGCAGGGAAAAAAATATCTATCAACCCTCTAATTTGTACGTCTTTAATTGCTAGTAAGGTTTTAAATTGTCCTAAATTTATTTATTTTATTGTCCAGTTTCGTTGAGATGTAATTGACATGTAACATTGTATAAGTTTAAGGTGAACAACATAATGATTGGCTATATGTATCTATTACAAAATGGTTACACAATAAAGTCAGTGACGTTCATCACCTTGCACAGTTACAACTTTTTTCTCCTTGTGAGACCTTTTAAGACCTACTCTCTTAGCAACTTTCCAATACATAATACTGTGTCGATAACTATACTCTTCATTCTCCTAAATTTAAAGGCCATTTGTATTTCTTCTGTTCATTGGTTCATATTCATTGCCCAGTTTTCTAAGTGGGTGGTTTGTGTTTTTCTTATTTCTCTTTAAGAGCTGTGTGTAGGAATATAAAGCTTTTGTTATATTGATGAGGTTTTTAAAACATCTATGCTTCACCGTTTTACCTGTATCACCCAGCTGAGTTTTCTTACCAATCATTTCCCAATATAAAAACACCGCCAAGTAGATTGCTATTGTTCCTCCCATTTCACAGATGATAAGAATGGGACTCAGAGAGGTTAAGTGGACATAAACTGATATAAAAGCCAGGATCAGGCTCTGAAGTCCCATGCATTTTTTTGTTCTCAGTTTCCTGAAGGCTTGTTGTGCAGCTTTCTGACCCGACCTGCTGTGGCTGCTGCTTCTACCTTGTTACTGTGGCTCCATACCACGTGACCTAGAACCATCTACTGTCTCAACAGCCTGAACAACCCCTACGATCCTAATCCAGGACCAACCTGGTTTAAAGTCCTGTCTCCTTAAATTCATGGAGTTTCAATTTTCAAGAATACCTATGTTCAGTCTTAGGGGAAAATGTGTTATTTTGTTCTGGTTTGTTTTGTGTTCCAGAAACAAAAGAACAGTTCTGTGGACTGAGACAGAGTCCTGAGGCGAGACTGCCTCCCCTCTGGTGTTTGCCAGAAAACTGGAGAGCTCTGATCATACTCTCAGAGCCTTCCCTGCAAATTCCGTCCCCCGCCCCCAGGCACTAAGGTTGACCAAAGGGACGGGTGGTTTTTTTTAACAGTCGTCAGTTAAAGCCAGACTGCTGAATAGCCTTGATGAGGAACCAGAGGAAAAGCTGAAACACACACGGTGTCCTGTTTCACTGGTGCAGCACAAAACCAGCATCTCATTTTCAGAACGAGCACGTCTCTTTGATGGCTGGACATTTGTGTAAGGGGACAAGCTGCCTAGCCTGGTTCTCAAAGCCAATGCCCCTAAGCTAGTACAATTGCAGGGTGGCAGAACTGGTCTAACACACAGTCTGCCCAGGCCAGGGAGGACCTGTGGAAAGGTGAAGGGGAATAGAGTCAATAACATCATGAGAAGTGTGCATGGTGACCAGGGATTACTAGACTTAGTGGGGTGATCCCATTGTATGGTATAAAAACGTCGAATCACTACACCTGAAACTAATATAACGAGTATAATATTGTAGACCAGCTAAACTTAAAATTTTAAAACAATGAGGTTGTAAGAAACAGGCTGGGCTTAGCAAATTCCATACCACCAAGAACTGATCAGAGTAAAGAATTACAAAACGAATCTGGCTCTTTTCCCACTAACACAAAAATACAGCTACCTAGCACACAGGAAATGATAATTATGAAAGAAAAGTGGGTACTCAGATGACACTGCCCCTGGCATAATGCAACAAAACAAACCCAAACCCCTGCTTTGTCATGTGGGATGAAGCAAAGTTCCAATTACACACAACTAAGCATACAGGGCTGCGTGTTCTAGAATAATCTAACAGCGACTGGAGCTGAGCCTGGTGGAACGCAGGGCTGAAGGGCGGAAGACCGTGTGGGTGTGCAGAGGCCAGCTCAGACCCACCACCAGGGAACCAGGTGGGGAACCAGAGGCCACGGAGCTTTTCCTGTTGTTTGCTTGATTTTGCGTTTGCTTGATTTTGTCTTTGCTTGTGTTTTCATTTTAAAACAACTGTGAAACCACCGATGGAAATACAATCACTCCCCCAATGTGGTTTTTTACACCATCCACACTCAGGGTCAGGGTCCCAGAGGAGAGGGGAGCAAGGCTTCTCCTCTGGGAGGGCCAGCTTTCGGCCAAAATACTGGGCAGCAGACGCCTGACACAGTCAGACTTTGTATGTTACAGCAAACCCCATGCTGTCCATGTCGGAGATAAGCTTTTCTCGTGATGTCAGCTTTTCAGGATGTGTTGATGCAGGTCTGGGGAAACCGATAAGGAGTCCCATTCTGTGCTCAGTGGCATTACGAGGCACCAGCTCATGTCTCAGAGCCTCCATTCCCTATCAGTGTTGATAGGTGGCAAAGATGGAAGACTGGGAGAAATGTAAACAAAAGGGGGAAAGATGGAAGACTGGGAGAAATGGGAGAAAGGAGAGGCAAGGAAGACAGGCAGGGGTGGGGGGAGAGGAGGCATGCATTACCCAGGAGGCTGTCAGCACAC